>NC_069503.1:569767489-570367489 GCF_027579735.1 Bombina bombina
AAGCTGCAAACCTTGTAGGATCAAACAAACATGCTCTTTGTTATTGAGATTATAGCATGCTCTCAAAATAATGCATGGAATGTGAACACCAAACTCATAAAGTCAGAACTCAGTCCAAGGTTGTGATGGAACAGTGGTGTATCATAATTTTAGATTATCCTAGCTTTATGAAGGTATAATCGTGATTTTTATTAAAGAGACAGACAAATAATTGCTTATCTCTTTCTTTTTTTACTGCAAAAAAAAAATAATGGTACATCAATTAAAAATTTAAAGCCCCAAACCAAGGACTGGAAGTTAACCAATGTATTAAACAATTAAACGGGTGCTAATAATGGTGACCAAGCCATGAACACCACAATCCATAAAGAGTGTCCAGTTGTGTAAAGTTCCTCTTCCTTTGATGTCTAAAGGAAACGTATTACACTCACCTTATCTGTTAGGAAAGCATATTGCTAACAAAGCGCCTCTGGCTGCCCATGGCATAGCGCTTTCGTCAATGTGGTGACGTTTCCACCTCTAGACAAATAGAGGTGGCCGTTCTTTTTGTTGACAAAGAACATGTTGATTATGAAATGAGGGGATTGATTCAGTGCAAGCTCTCTGGCTTGTTTTTGCAATAGGAAGTTTAATTCCTGACCTAGTAAGACTGTGTCTGATGTTGAGAAGAAGATCGGATGAGGAAGGGAGTTCTGAATAGGTGTGTGTATGAAGAAAATTTTTAGACCTGAAACTGTTTCTAGAATCTAAAGGTCTGAAGTAATGCATCGACAATATTGTGTATGAAAACAGAGTCTGATGCCTATTATGTTGGGAGAATCAATGAGTTAAGGAAAGGGAGGTAGCGTTACCTATATTACTCTGCCGCGTGGTTGGGCTCTGGTTCCACAAAAGCGCCATGGTCTGCTGCACCTGGGGAAGAACTTGGAATGTACTGGGTCTGTGAAGAGCATTGAATTTTCAAATTGTTGTGTGCTATGTGAAATTAGGACAGGCTGGGAAAGCAGCCCCACCTCTCCCGGTCCTGGAAAAAAACTAGACTGGAAGGTCTTACGAAGTGATGACTTTGTTTTGCCCAAGGACAGAAAAACTCCAACATATTTATAAATGTCCTTAAAAAAATGGTTCTCCAAAGTGATTACCATCAGACAGGGGACCACATTCTGAAGAGGCCATGTCTGATAGCGTGGGGTCTATTTCTAATAAAAGAGCTATTTTCCTCTCACTAATAATGACATTTGGCATTTCTCAATATGTACAATGCTCTTTGTACCCACTCTCTTATAATAACTAGATCAAGAATTGCATTAGTCAAAACAGCCTGGTTAGATATTTAAAATATTTTAGTGAGTGGTCCGAATATATGACAATTCCCCCTGAGTTTATTACAGACCTCTTTATCCATGGGTTTCAGAGCCAAAAATCTAACTAATTGGAAATATTATCAGTAGGGAACTACTCTGCTGAGCTGGGTGTTGTATTTCCTCAAGGTTAGAAAGAGGATTTCCTTGATCATCGAAGAATGAAGCTGCATCAATCAACTTAATTAGAGGGGTTATAATTTTTCTGCAGCTTAAGTTTTTTTAATAGGACCGGGTTTAGAATAATATTTAGAGCAGGATTTATACATAGATACACATGATTACTGTTTAACAGAATCTGACTCATTGAAATTTAGTAGATACATCATTATTAGTATTATTGTCTGATACATCAAAGTCTGACTGCTGATCATCTTGTAAATGCCCTTTTTTTAGCTTCCTCTGGGCAAGAGGGTACTAAATCCTATTTATTCTTGGGTAAAAGCATTCTAGCATATATGACAGTGACTTTCTTTTGCTAGAAAATATAATTTTATGTTTTTAATGTTTTATCTTCCTCTTCTCATCCTTATGGTTAGCCACCAATCAGCAAGCGCTACCCAGGTGCTGAACCAAAAATGGGCTGGCTTCTAAGCTTAGATTCTTGATTTTTCAAATAAAGATACCAAAAGAATGAAGAGAATTTGATAATAGGAGTAAATTATAAAGTTGCTTACAATTACATTCTCTATCTGAATCATGAAAGTTTAATTTTAACTAAACTATCCCTTTAGCTTTTTAAGTACCATGTGTTTGCTGCTGTATTCTCAGTAAAGAAAGAGATAAGCAAATATGAAGTTTCTGGTCCGTTAATCAAATCTGATCTAAGTCAATCGGACCTTTTGTATAGTCTTCAGGTATTTATAATCTTTTTTTTTAACTTTAAGTTTGCAGTTGCTAACATATGAAATGCTCGTTTCACCAGGTCAAAGGCTTTTTCTTAAGTGGACACAGATTTCTGTGTATTTTGCCTGGAATTACAATAGTGATTTTCTTTATCAACAGGGTTTCAGAAGAACATTGCTCAGACCTTTTATTCTTCAGAATAAAGAATTGCTTTTACTCTAGCACTTGAGCTCATTTACATGTTTAAAGCTTTAAATTGGTGGTTGCAAAACATCTAACATCCTTTTTTCAACATATTAATGGTTTGTTTGGAAGTAGACATAATGTTCAGATATTTTTCACATAAAAATGATTGGCATCATTGTAATACTTTTCTTTACCTTGTTAAACAGTTTGATGCAGATTATTGTTGCCAAAGGCGCAGAACCTCGAGTAAATGTCCTCAAAGATTCATAATCAGTATATTGCAAGCTCAGAAGAGAAAACTGAGTACATTTGTAAGTGACAAATCTAAATATAAACCACATTACTAGTGTATGGTATAGAGGGTGCTCAATCAATAAGCAGGTAACTATTCAAAAATAAAAATGTAATTAAAATAAAATTGAACTCTGTTAGTACAATAAAAGATGTAAAATAAAGTACAACCAGAGATGTTAGATAACGTCAATGTTGTAATAGTGGTGTTGTGCATAATGCATCTATGGTCAGTTTCCCATTAGAGTTAAGGCATACCTCTTCCAAACCATCTACAACATAAAAACATGGGGGTTGCTCCTAGGGCAATATTATTAACTTCAGCGGATAATCAGACAGATTGTACCCTCAGAGTTAACCAGCAAGACTCCCCATGGCTCAACCGCTCTACTGCAACTCTTCATCTCCAAGTCACTTCTCACATCAACACAGCTCCAACTCAAGCGTCCCACAGCAGCACAGCTAATATAGAGTGTCTCTTCTGTTTCCAGCTGCTTTGCACGTACAGTATTACATGTGAAAGGGAACACTCCCCCAGCCAAATCACTCACCGATGTGCTTGACAAGAGCAGGGCAGCATCTCAAATGGTTTAAATTGAGTGAAAAAGTCTAACAGTAGCAAGGGCCAAGGAATTGGCTTAAACAAGTAAAAAAAAATTTGTTATTAAATGTAAGCTGGTTTATCTTCATGGATCTCATATTTAGTTATTCCCCCTATTCATTTACACTCTACACAATGGGGCCCATTTATCAAGCTCCGAATGGAGCTTGAGGGCCCGTGTTTCTGGCGAGCCTGCAGGCTCACAAGAAACACCAGTTATGGAGCAGCTCTGATCAGGCGGACAGACATTGCCGCAATTCAACCCGATCGAGTACGATCGGGTTGATTGACACCCCCCTGCTGGTGGCCCTATTGACCGTGAATCTGCAGGGGGCAGCGTTGCACCAGCAGCTTACAAGAGCTGCTGGTGCAATGCTGAATACGGAGAGCATATTGCTTTCCTCAATCAGCAAGGTCTGTCAGACCTTATCCGTAATGTCGGATCAGGTCCGACAGACCTTTGTTAAATAGGCCCCATTATCTAAATTTTGAATAAGCAATTTTCATTGTCATTGGTGCTTTCCTTCTGATCATAAGTGACTGCTTGTGACTGGGTTTGCCCCTAGGGCTAATGCTTTGCTTGTTGTGCTTTCTTGCAATCTGTATACCAGACCATGGCATTAAAAGGACAGTCAAGTCCAAAAAAATCTTTCATGATTTAAATATGGCATGTAATTTTAAACAACTTACCATTTTACTTTAATCACCAAATTTGCTTTGTTCTTTGGTATTCTTAGTTAAAAGCTAAACCTAGGAGGTTCATATGCTAATTTCTTAGACCTTGAAGGCCACCTCTAATCTGAAAGCATTTTGACAGTTTTTCACCACTAGAGGGCGTTAGTTCATGTGTTTCATATAGATAAGATTGAGCTCAGGCACATGAAGCTCCTAGGAGTGAGCACTAATTGGCTACAAAGTAAGTCTGTCAAAAGAACTGAAATAAGGGTGCAGTTTGCAGAGGCATAGAGACAAGCGCCTAGATTTAGAGTTCTGCGGTGGCCGTCAAAACCAGCGTTAAGGGGTCCTAATGCTGCTTTTGGCCGCCCGCTGGTATTTAGAGTCAGTCAGGAAAGGGTCTAACGCTCACTTTCCAGCCGCGACTTTTCCATACCGCAGATCCCCTTACGCCAATTGCATATCCTATCTTTTCAATGGGATCTTCCTAACGCCGGTATTTAGAGTCTTGGCTGAAGTGAGCGTTAGAACTCTAACGACAAAACTCCAGCCGCAGAAAAAAGTCAGGAGTTAAGTGCTTTATGGGCTAACGCCGGTTCATAAAGCTCTTAACTACTGTGCTCTAAAGTACACTTACACCCATAAACTACCTATGTACCCCTAAACCGAGGCCCCCCCACATCGCCACCACTCTAATAAAAAATTTTAACCCCTAATCTGCCGACCGGACACCGCCGCCACCTACATTATCCCTATGTACGCCTAATCTGCTGCCCCTAACACCGCCGACACCTACATAATATTTATTAACCCCTAATCTGCCCCCCCCAACCTTACCTACACTTATTAACCCCTAATCTGCCGACCGGATCTCACCGCCACTATAATAAATGTATTAAAACCTAAACCGCCTCACTCCTGCCTCGCAAACCCATCGCCGACACCTAACTTCAAGTATTAACCCTTAATCTGCCTACCGAACCTCACCGCTACTATAATAAATGTATTAACCCCTAAAGCTAAGTCTAACCCTAACCCTAACACCCCCCTAAGTTAAATATAATTTAAATCTAACAAAATAAATTATTTCTTATTAAATAAATTAATCCTATTTAAAGCTAAATACTTACCTGTAAAATAAACCCTAATATAGCTACAATATAACAAATAATTATATTGTAGCTATTTTAGGATTTATATTTATTTTACAGGCAACTTTGTATTTATTTTAACTAGGTACAATAGCTATTAAATAGTTAATAACTATTTAATAGCTACCTAGTTAAAATAATTACAAAATTACCTGTAAAATAAATCCTAACCTAAGTTACAATTAAACCTAACACTACACTATCAATAAATTAATTAAATAAACTACCTACAATTATCTACAATTAAATCAACTAAACTAAATTACAAAAAAAAAACACTAAATTACAAAAAATAACAAAAGATTACAAGAATTTTAAACTAATTACACCTACTCTAAGCCCCCTAAAAAAATAACAAAGCCCCCCAAAATAAAAAAATGCCCTACCCTATTCTAAAAGAAAAAGTTAACAGCTCTATTACCTTACCAGCCCTTAAAAGGGCCTTTTGCGGGGCATGCCCCAAAGAAATCAGCTCTTTTGCCTGAAAAAAAACCATACAATACCCCCCCAACATTACAACCCACCACCCACATACCCCTAATCTAACCCACCCAAACCCCCCTTAAAAAACCTAACACTAAGCCCCTGAAGATCTTCCTACCTTGTATTCACCCAGCCGGGTATCACCGATCCGTCCAGAAGAGGGTCCGAAGTCTTCATCCTATCCGGCAAGAAGAGGTCCTCCAGAGGGTCCAAAGTCTTCATCCTATCCGGCAAGAAGAGGTCCAGAAGAGGGTCCAAAGTCTTCATCCAGGCCGCATCTTCTATCTTCTTCCATCCGGAGCGGAGCGGGTCCATCTTGAAGCAGCCGACGTGGAGCCATCCTTCCTCACCGACGGACTAACGACGAATGAAGGTTCCTTTAAATGACGTCATTCAAGATGGCATCCCTCGAATTCCGATTGGCTTATAGGATTCTATCAGCCAATCGGAATTAAGGTAGGAAAAATCTGATTGGCTGATTGAATCAGCCAATCAGATTCAAGTTCAATCGGATTGGCTGATCCAATCAGCCAATCAGATTGAGCTCGCATTCTATTGGCTGATCGGAACAGCCAACAGAATGCGAGCTCAATCTGATTGGCTGATTGGATCAGCCAATTGGATTGAACTTGAATCTGATTGGCTGATTCAATCAGCCAATCAGATTTTTCCTACCTTAATTCCGATTGGCTGATAGAATCCTATCAGCCAATCGGAATTCGAGGGACGCCATCTTGGATGACGTCATTTAAAGGAACCTTCATTCGTCGTTAGTCCGTCTGTGAGGAAGGATGGCTCCGCGTCGGCTGCTTCAAGATGGACCCGCTCCGCTCCGGATGGAAGAAGACTTTGGACCCTCTTCTGGACCTCTTCTTGCTGGATAGGATGAAGACTTCAGACCCTCTGGAGGACCTCTTCTTGCCGGATAGGATGAAGACTTCGGACCCTCTTCTGGACGGATCGGTGATACCCGGCTGGGTGAATACAAGGTAGGGAGATCTTCAGGGGCTTAGTGTTAGGTTTCTTAAGGGGGGTTTGGGTGGGTTAGATTAGGGGTATGTGGGTGGTGGGTTGTAATGTTGGGGGGGGTATTGTATGTTTTTTTTTCAGGCAAAAGAGCTGATTTCTTTGGGGCATGCCCCGCAAAAGGCCCTTTTAAGGGCTGGTAAGGTAATAGAGCTGTTAACTTTTTATTTTAGAATAGGGTAGGGCATTTTTTATTTTGGGGGGCTTTGTTATTTTTTTAGGGGGCTTAGAGTAGGTGTAATTAGTTTAAAATTCTTGTAATCTTTTGTTATTTTTTGTAATTTAGTGTTTGGTTTTTTTGTAATTTAGTTTAGTTGATTTAATTGTAGGTAATTGTAGGTAGTTTATTTAATTAATTTATTGATAGTGTAGTGTTAGGTTTAATTGTAACTTAGGTTAGGATTTATTTTACAGGTAATTTTGTAATTATTTTAACTAGGTTATTATTATATTAACTATTTAATAGCTATTGTACCTAGTTAAAATAAATATAAAGTTGCCTGTAAAATAAATATAAATCCTAAAATAGCTACAATATAATTATTTGTTATAGTGTAGCTATATTAGGGTTTATTTTACAGGTAAGTATTTAGCTTTAAATAGGATTAATTAATTTAATAAGAAATAATTTATTTTGTTAGATTTAAATTATATTTAACGTAGGGGGTGTTAGGGTTAGGGTTAGACTTAGCTTTAGGGGTTAATACATTTATTATAGTAGCGGTGAGGTCCGGTAGGCAGATTAGGGGTTAATACTTGAAGTTAGGTATCGGCGATGTTAGTGAGGGCAGATTAGGGGTTAATAAAATTTATTATAGGGTTTGCGAGGTGGGAGTGAGGCGGTTTAGGGGTTAATACATTTATTAGAGTAGCGGCGAGGTCCGGTAGGCAGATTAGGGGTTAATAAGTTTAGGTAAGGTAGCAGCGACGTTGGGGGGGCAGATTAGGGGTTAATAAATACAATGTAGGTGTCGGCGACGTTGGGGGCAGCAGATTAGGGGTTCATAGGGATAATGTAGGTTGCGGCGGTGTCCGGAGCGGAAGATTAAGGGTTAATAATAAAATGCAGGGGTCAGCGATAGCGGGGGCGGCAGATTAGGGGTTAATAAGTGTAAGGTTAGGGGTGTTTAGACTCGGGGTACATGTTAGAGTGTTAGGTGCAGACTTAGAAACTGTTTGCCTATAGGAAACAATGGGGCTGCGTTAGGAGCTGAACGCTGCTTTTTTGCAGGTGTTAGGTTTTTTTTCAGCTCAAACTGCCCATATATTTCCTATGGGGGAATCGTGCACGAGCACGTTTTTCAAGCTGGCCGCTACCGTAAGCAACGCTGGTATTTAGAGTTGAAGTGGCGGTAAATTATGCTCTACGCTCCCTTTTTGGAGCCTAACGCAGCCCTTCAGAGAACTCTAAATACCAGCGTTATTTAAAAGTTGCGGGGGGAAAAAACACGCATAGCTAACGCACCCCTTTGGCCGCAAAACTCTAAATCTAGATGAAGGTAATTACAGAGGTAAAACGTGTATTATTATAACTGTGTTGGTTATGCAAAACTGGGGAATGGGTAATGAAGGGATTATCTACCTTTTTAAACAACAAAAAACTGGTGTTGACTGTCCCTTTAAAGAGAGCTTCAAGGTAAGGGATAACCAAGTGCATGCAAATTACACTTTGTAAGCAACTGATCATAACAAAGCATATTGTGGATGTGTTGTTCTTAACCTGTTAACCAAACTGTTTATTACATCATTTTATTTAATACTAACAAGAATGTTCAAAAGAGACACTTATCCTGAAGCTGTTTTCAATATTGACATTCACATGAAGAACTGAAATAATACATTTTTTATTTAAATATACTTACACTTGAAGCAGCCTTTTACAGAGTACACAATTATATAGTCTTTCATCATATGTTATCATCTTCTAATTCAAATTCACTGTGTTGATATATTATTATATATAATATAATCCAACAGCATCTTAGAAATAATATCTGTAATAATCTTGAAATAGCTTTCTGAAAATATTAATGAAATCTGACATTCAAGATTTAGCTCAGTTTTTTAATAAATGTTACACTGATATTTACATAGTATTATTAATAAAAAGTTATTTAAATATGTATTAAACAGAATTGGTTTTAATTTAATTAATAAAAAAACGAGACATCAAATGTCATAGAATCAGAAAATATATGTTGAAGACATTTAAAGGGACAATCTACTTAAAATTGTTATTGTTTAAAAAGATAGATAATCCCTTTATTAACCATTTCCCAGTTTTGGATAACTAGAACTGTTATATTAATATACTTTATAAAGTTAAAAATCTAAAACCTTTTTTGAGTCTAGACCAAGGAGAAACAGTTTTTGAATTAGTTTGATGCTGTCAAATGCTTTGACTTATTTGATTATGTAACAAAAGTATTAGGGTGGAGCAGTTGATGTAGCATATCTAGATTTCAGCAAAGAATTGGACACCGTCCCACACAACAAACTAATTCACAAACTGTATCTCCTTGATCTAGACTCAAAAATTGCTGAGTAGAATGCTGGCTTAAAGATGGAAAACAAAGTGTAAATGGAGTACATTCAGCAGAGGAGGCTGTTACTAGTGGTGTTCCTCAGGGGCCAGTTCTGGGGCCTGTTTTGTTTAACATATTTATCAGAGAGTTGAAAGTATATCTGTTTGCAGATTATGCAAACATTTGTAATAGAGTAGATGTTCCAGTGGGGGTAGACAAAATGAAAAGTGATATACAGCAATTAGAGGTTTGACTGGGGATCTAAAATTTAACACAGCAAAGTGTAAAATTATGCATTTAGGGAAGAGAAATCCAAATGTTAATTACAGACTCAATGACACTTTACTGACTGTTACAAATGAGGAACGATATTTAGGGATTATTATTTCAGATTATTTAAAATTTAGTAAACAACGTAGTGTTGCAGTGAGTAAGGCTTGGATGTATTGGTAGAGGTATTTGCAGCAGAAATAGTAAGGTTCTTATGCCAATTTACAGATCATTAGTTAGGCATCATCTTAAGTATTGTGTGCAGTTCTGGAGGCCATATCTTCAGAAGGATACAAACAAACTTGAATCTGTGCAAAGAAGGGCTACCAAAATGGTACATGGTCTAAAAAATAAAACGTATCAGAAGAGGCTCACTGTATATAGCTTAGAGGAGAGAAAGGAAAGAGGTGATATGATAGCAACTTTCAAGTATATTAAAGGCCTTAGTAAAACTAAGCCAATTTTACATAAAAAGGGGGTCATGATCTCAAGCTGAAGTGTAGTATTTTCAGGAGTAATTTAAGGAAGCACTTTTTTTACAGCAAGGGTGATTAATTCATGGAATAAACTTCCACAAGAGGTAGTAATGACAAACAATGTGGGGACTTTAAGAATGTCTGGGGCAAGCATAAGGTTATCTTATGAACTAGATAAGTTTATACTTTTAGGAAATATTGGGCCGACTTGCTGGGCATATGGCTTTTATCTGTCGTCAATATATATGTTTCTATGTAAAATGTCTGCCAGTTTCTAAGCCCCTACAGAACACCTCTTATCTCATGCATTTGTATTAGCTTTTCACAGCAAGACACTGCTAATTTATGTGTACCATATAGATTAGATAACATTATGCTCACTCCTGTGCAGTTGTGCGGGAACCAGCATTAATTGTCTTAAAATGGAAGTTTGTAAAGAAAACCTGAGATAAGGGGGCAGTCTGAAGAGACTTATATACAAAGTAATCATAGAGATAAAAAGTATATTAATATAACTATTTTGGTTGTGGAACACTTGGGAATATGTAATAAAGTTATTATCTATCTTTTTCAACAATAAACATTTTGGAGTAGACTGTCCGTTTAATATTCAGACAGCGTTTTATATGATTTATATATTTACTGGTGTCTTTTTTTTTCTTTCCCTAAACGTTTCTTTGTGAAATCTTAAAAATAATTGTTGTTTTAAGTACTTTTCAGTTATTTATTTGATCATTCATAAAAAAAAATAAACATTGACTGGTCCCTAGAAAAGTAAAAGAGATCTAAATCTAAATATAAAAATATAAATAACAACAAAAAAGTTTAGGTAGAGTGAGCCAGCCTCCCCTGTCCTATCTGGGTATTACACTTTTTTTTTTAAATTGTTTAAAGAAAAAAAAATTCTTAAGTTTATTAAAAAAAAAAAAAAATCTGTGCCCCAAGTTAGCCCCCCACCACCCAAACGCCCACTCCACCACACTGCCACATTTGAGCTATGTTGATTGTGCATTGCTATCCATATTGCACAATGGAGAGGCTATGAGCCGTTCAGCTCCCCCTCCATTGCGCAATATGGATGGCTTTCTACATTTTTGTATGAGCCGGATCCAGCGCCACCGGTTTTGGCTCTTTGCGGCCCATTCTGCTCTCAAAGGAGGCTTCTCTCTAAGCCGCCGCTGGAGCCAATCAGTGGTCGGTGTCAGATTCTGGGCAGGAAGAGAGCCGACAGCCTGAGTCAAGTGACATTATGTGGTGTGAGCCTGCTGCCAGTGAGAAGTGGAGACTGAGAGAAAAGTCAGACAGGAGCCGGAGGAGAGGTTTGCCAGGTAAGTGCAAATTAATTACAAAATCACATTCAGAACCGGCAGCAGTAAAGGGGGTAGCTGGGGCTGTTTAACATGGCCGTTCTGTGGTGTGGGTGAGGGAAGTGGGGACTGAACTTGTGTGCTCTGCTCTCCGTCCCCATCCTGCATTTTCTATATTAAGAACAGTTATACATATAGCTGTGCAGGCTAGGGAATAATATATGAGGTCCGTGTGTGCTGTGTATAGGCTTGTAAATCACACTGGTCTGGAATACTTTAGTATATAAAAGTGTCGGTGCAGTGTTCTACTGTTTTTTAGCTCTTTTGTTTTCCAATTCCAAATTTCATTTTCATGCCTCTTTTTTTCCTCAGCCTGAGAAAAAAAAGGACACATAAAAATGATATTTGGAATTGGAAAACAACTGTTACATCATGCCCTTAGCGCATCTGGAGTGGCTTCAGCTGAGTCTTTTCCCGATTAGGAACCCAGGATGAGCCGTGATCTGCTCAGACTGTTAGAGGGGTGACCTGTCAACAGGATCACAGAGAGCTGCTAACAGGTTACTCCAGCAGCATGTCCCACTGTGGATAAATGGAGTGAACTGACAGCAGGATTTCCCTCTAGCGCAGGATCGCACAGCAGACTCATTCACAACTTCCTCCCTCTTCTTAAGACTTCCTCCCTCTTTAAGCATTACATGACAGCCCATACGGTACATCTCAAGTAATGCTGCTGCACTTATTGCCCCTTCCCAGCTAGTTGACTGTTTTGATGGCAGGGAATTTTGATGTAAAACAAAGGTAATAGCTCAATAGCACTGCCCCTCTTCACAGTGAGTAATATGTTTTAACCCCTTTCTCTCCAATGCCACTACAATGTTGCATACTGTGCAGTCCTAAAAGATATCTGTGCTTTTTCCCCATACTATCTACTGTGTATAGTTAATATATATATATATATATATATATATATATATATATATATGTGTGTGTGTGTGTGTGTGCATTTGCGAGAGAGAATGTGTGTGTGTGAGAGAGTGTGTGTGTGAGATAGTGTGTGTGTGTGAGAGTGTGTGAGAAAGAGAGAGTGTGTGTGAGAAAGAGAGTGTGTGTGTGTGTGTGTGTGAAAGAGAGCATGTGTCTGAGAGAGTGTGTGTATGAGAGAGTGAGTGTGTGTGAGAGTGTGTGTGTGAGTGTGTGTGTGAGAGTGTGTTTGTGTGTGAGAGTGTGTGTGTGATAGTGTGTGTGTGAGAGAGTATGTGTGTGAGAAAGAGTGTGTGTGTGTGAGAGTGTGTGTGTGAGAAAGTGTGTGTGAGAGTGAGTGTGTGTGTGTGAGAGAGTGTGTGTGTGTGTGTGTGTGAGAGAGAGAGTGTGTGTGTGTGAGAGTGTGTGAGAGAGAGTGTGTGTGTGAGAGTGTGTGAGAGAGAGTGTGTGTGTGAGAGAGTGTTTGTGTATAATATAATAAAATGCATATGTGTATGTTTCTCGGCTGTATCATAGCCAGAGCCTCACCAGCCTCTGACCTCACTGTACATCACTGGAGTGAGCAATATTATTTAAATAATATTAAAGGGTTAGAAAAGTAAAAAATGAAATGTGCATTGTTGCATTTCAATTTGAAAAAGAAGCATGTTTGCAATATAGTTCCATTATTAAAAAAAGCTTCTAGTACAAGTTGTTATTATTTTTATGCGGCATGCACACAAAAATGTTTTTATTTCAAAATTGGAAGGCACCCATGCACATTTCATTTTTGACCTTTCAATCCCTTTAAAGTCATTTGGATTCATAATACTCAATTGATTTATAATAATTTCAGTAGAGCCAAATACTTTAAATTTATTTCCTTCATATGAAATTGCTCTGTGAAGCTAAGTAATCATTTCTTGTTTATATTTAAATATGATCATAATAAAAGCTGTGCAAGATTACTGTAAAAAAAAAATTATACTTAAAGTAACATTCTTTTAAAAATTATGCAAGAACAGCATACCTTACATTGATGTGTCTCTTGACATATAAGTTGTGAAAGTTATTTGTGTTTTCCAGTTGTCCAGCTCGTGGCCCTTGTAATCTCTGAATAATTTCTGCTTTCATTTCCATAGCAATGTGAGCAGGAAGTAAAGAAAGAAGAAGACGTTCCTGAAAATAAATACCACCAATTAAATGTCGCATTCCAACTCTGTTCATATATACAAAAATGTATTGCGATATAATTTGACAAAATAAGGACTTAAAAATTGTGAACTTTAAACAAAATGGCTGGCAAAACAGATCTCTCTAAGAACCACTTGAAACAAAGAATGTTATAAGTATACTCAATTTATTATTTTATACAATACAAATCTCATTATTACCATCTACTTAACACATCTTGTCGAGGTATTGCTGAGTGGCATTGGATAAACTACATATGTATCACATAATTGAATAATTCTATTGAGCTAATATCTACTTGATATGAATTGATTTGGCTATAGCCACAGAAGAAATTGTAAAATACCTGAAATCAACCCTTTCAGCATAGACCCCTCTTCCCACTCACTATGCAGATTACACTGTGATGTATCTATATAATAACATTAAAATAATTGCCCTGACATGGTACCTAGATCAGGATGCTACCTGGGGTGAGAGGGACGCTGAGTCTGTACTTTAGTGGGGATATGCTCAGAATCCCAGGATGTTGTAAGTTAACAGACACATGTGATAATCAACATGATGATTCACTAGGTCTTCTTTTGAAGGTTCAATCCACATATACGTCTGGGAACATTTGCTAGCTCAAGATATGACATGGGAAGCTAAATCTCAAATAAATGATTTGTGCCTAATCTTCATAATAATTTAAAATACTCAGATCATATTGAAAACATCTATATATATATATATATATATATATATATGCATTGATCTGAAAATTATACTACATTGAATACATGTCTACTAGATTAAATAAATAACTGTTTTGAATTTAAAATGTTTAACTTATCTCAGAATAACAAACTGTTTCTTTGTTTTTCAGAATCTGGTATGAAGTGAGGTTTTGAAATAAACACTGGATGGGTTATCCTAGTAATATAATCATAGATTTAAGTCCATATTTTTAAACAATGAATAAGGATATGAACTAAAATATTAATTAAATTCATGCTAAAAGTATTAAAATCCTTTTAAGTGCCATAATGGAGTGGAACATATATATATATATATATATATATATATATATATATATATATATATATATATATATATATTTAATAGTCAATGACTATAATGCTCATAAAAATCTGTCAGGATTAAATTGCTACAGAATTCTATTACAGGTACGTATTGAATGTGGTACCAGGATATGGAATACTATGATTCTATGAAGATCAAATAATTAACAGTATAATTACTTACTAATATGATACTAGAAATATACCCATGTTTACTCTCAATAAATACATACTAAATTATATTAGATGGGCCATGTACTTGACAGATAAGTTGATTAAATATAGTATATGAAATATACATTTTAAAAATATATATTAAACTGTAGCAGTATTTGATAATAATTGTTCTACGTCTGTTGCCCCCTGATGGAATAAAACTGATATTACAGCCAAAAGGTTTGACTGTAGACCAACATGCATTGCCAAAAGGGCCAATGAGGTACAAGCTTCGATAAGTGCATACCCACATTTCACCAATGATTAGAAAAGAGGTGGGTTTTATCACAGAGATAAAAACCCTTGCACAGGAAGAAAAAGGGTCTTTTTGCTTGACTTTTGTTGTTTAAACTTAGCTTACTGACAAACTACTGCCTTGGAAATACATAGAGTTTGAAAAGACAAAATTGGGCCTACACATACTTTCAGATGTGTGCATCCCCTCTTGTATGACGATGAAAATAGAATATTGGAAAAAGCTGAAACTCTCAAAATTGGTTTATTTGATAATGTATGGCGATTGTTAAATATATTTAATATTTTAAAGCAAATAAATATAGCAGAGTATAGCTGCAAAGGTGAGTTAAAAGGTATCATATTCTTATATTTAATATTGATTAGACTAGGGTAGTAAGTGTACTGGTGTTAAATATTATTATTAAGAAAATATTTATATATTTGTATGTCATAAGTCAATTGCAGTTATTGTAAAATTGTATTTTATTGGGGCTAAATAAGAAGTGTTTCATGCTGGGAAGGACTTCTGGTAGGCGGGGCCAAGTGTGCAGTCGCATGTGAACCACGCTGACTGTAGCTGGAGGCCTGAGCACAAGCCGTAGCATCAAGTGCCTATAGGCAGGGATCACAACCCAGCCGAGGACCCATGGAGGCTGCAGTGGAAGAGGCAGATAGCCAGTGGGTGAGCCAGGGGAGGGCAAGGAACGCCCAAGTACATCCAGGCAGGACCAAGTTCCACATAGCTTACGCTACCAGCCAGGACCCACAGACTGTGCGGAGAGCAGGGAAAGCGGAAATATCGCTCAAACGCCAGCACCCTGACCCCAGAACTGTGAAGACTAAGGGAACATCGTTCAGGCTCAGGAATTGCCTGAGCAGGGTCCTACCGTTAAGTCCACAACATTGGGAGACTTCAGCGGATAAAGCCTGAAGCACGGAGGCTTATACCATGGGCGAATACCTCAACTTAAAGAAGAAAAGATAAGTGAAAAAACTTTTGAAAGTAGACACACAGTGTTGATAATTTTGAAGAGACACAGTAATACATAGGAGGGAGGGGGATGGGGAGACCAGGTGTATAACTCGAGTAAGCAAGATAAAATACAGTGAGTTCCTGCAGAAGTAGGGCCTGGCAAGGTGTTCTAACCACCCCCTCCCCCTATATATACATAGCTACGGAGTTTCCCTTATTACTGCTGCGCTTCTATGTGCAGCCTCCCCCCCCTGTAAAGGGCCATCTTTGGGATATGAAAATAAGCTGGGACATGCCTTGGAGACTCTCTTATTAAGAATGTAACAAAGCTAACAACTCTCCAGGAGGACATATTCAAGAAATATAAACATCTTTGTGACATCTATTTTCCTTTCTCCTATTGAGGGAACTTGTGAGCATAGTAACTATTGGGGACGCTGTAACTGAAGGGCCTATGATCTGATTATTAAGGAAAGAAGAAGAAAAAAAGGGCAGCCTAGAGCTGAGATACGGGACTAAACATAGTGGTAAACCGCAAGAATTACTTTCTGTTCTAGTTCTGCAACCTGACTGATTATATCTTGCTGAATAGGTTGCTCGTTTTCCCTGTTTTTCTTCTCCCCCCCCCCCATGCTCCCCACAAATATGCCACCGCATACCTGGAAAATAGATACTGGTATGAATTGTATGTTGTTATAAATCCTGAATTGCAAAAACTGGTATAAAGTGATTGTAAGGAATTATACCTGCTACAGTATTAGGATATAGAATCACTCAAGGTTAAATGTTCTTGTGATGGTGTATTCTGTATTTATTTGTAAGATTATGTGCATAAATATTTTTCCTTTTTTTGTAAGGTTATAACTTCTGAAATGAATAAAGCAAAGGGTAATAATGATTAATGTGGGTATAGGATTACTTAATTTAGTTTGGACCCTCTGCAGGAAGAGCATTGAATAATAATTTAAAATCCTGAACTGCAAATATTGGTATAAAAATCCCTGTTTATAAGGCTAAGGTACAGAACTATATATGCATATAGGCTTATATGGAGCTGCTTTCTGTATTCATTTGTAAGATTATGTGCATAAATATTTCTCTTTTTTTTGTAAGGTTATAACTTCTGAAAGGGACAAAGCAAAGGGTAATAACGATTAATGTGGTTATAGGATTACTTAACCCCTTAAGGACCAGCGACGTACCCTGTATGTCACTGGCCTTTTTTTGTGACTTGATTGTTTTATAGCGTGATCTTGCCACCAGCGTTGAGACTGCTCTATTCCACAAAGCCTGCTGGAGGGAGGGCATTAATAGCGTGTTCTTGCTAGACTTGTGCTATTATGTCCGGAAAAAACCCTTAACGACATACAGGGTACATTGTGGTCATTAAGGGGTTAATTTAGTCTGGACCCTCTGCAGGAAGAGCATTGAATAATAATTTAATATCCTGAACTGCAAACCTGGTATAAAATCCCTGTTATAAGGCTAAGGTATAGAACTATACTCGCATATAGGCTTATATGGAGCTGTTTTTTTTTTTTTCTTTATAATCTAAAAAATAGGCTTTGACTCTCTGAGGGAGGAGTAGTAAAAATGAGGTCAATAATTAACAATTCAGATTGTGTGGTAAGGTTATAATATTTTCTGGCTACAACTATAAGTCACATTAAAGGGGGGGGGGGGGGGAAACCACACACACACACATCACATAGATTTTTTTTTTTTTTTACATTAAAACACATTAACGATATTTGTGTCACTTTTGTGCACAGTCACGTTTTGTATGTAAAAATACTTAAACAAAAGTAAAATCACATCACCTAATATGAATTCCAGAAGTAAAAATCAGGACAAAAAAGGGCAAAGATTTTCACTGGAACCACCTGTTGGAATTAATGAAGGGGGTAACACACAGAACCCAAATAATGAGGAACTAATCAAACAACTTGATGCACTATTCACACCCAAGTTTGATTTAATTCAAAATAATATAACTTCACTAACACTAAAACAGTTAAAACAGTTTGCAGCCAGACTTTCATATGTACAACAAAGAATCTCGGATATAGAAGATAGAGATACACAGAGAGAACAGGCCATATGTACTATATCAGAGCAGTTTGAACCATGAAAATAAAAATAGAAGACCTAGAAAATAGGGCTAGGAGAAGTAATCTTAGAATTATTGGATTAACTGAAGATATACAAGAAAAAGATCTTAAAAGATTTGTGGAAGTAGAACTTGTGGAATTACTTAATATTACGGGGGAGGAGCATGGAATCATAATTGAGAGAATACACAGGATGGGACCAGAAAGGAAGGGGGCAGATGGTAGTAAGATTAATAGACCAGTTATCATAAAATTACTTAATTTCCAAGACAAGGTAAAGATTATGAACGCATATAGGAAGGTAAATAACGAGATTAATTATAAAGGGAAAAAATACTACTGTTTAATGATTATTCAGCAGAGACCTCTAACAAAAGGTGTATAATGGCACCAATATGTATGTACTAAATTAATACAAGAAGGATGGAGAGCCAGATTAATATATCCAGCAAAACTTAGTGTACAAACTAAAGAAGGAAATAACATTTTCACTGATGTGTCTGAAGCCAATCTATTCTTAAAGAACTATATTGACAGTTAGGAGGAATTAGCTCATGGATGTCTTCTCCTTTCTTTTTTATTTGGGAAACTGTTTTTGTTGTTATTAATTGTTATGAATGTTATTTATTTATTTTTTTTTTTTAAAAAGGTATTAATACAAAGAGTAAATCAATATAGAGGGAGTTTTTTTTTTGTGTGTTTTATTTTGTGCTGGCTCTCCCTTTTCCCCTGTCCAGTTCCCCTCACTCCCATACTCCTAAGAAATAGTCTGGTATAAGTTTAAAAATGAATCCTAAGATTATATCCTGGAACATAGGTGGCATCACTTCACCCATTAAATGCAAATCTATTTTAAGATATGCTAAGAAGCTGGGTGCTCAGATTTGTCTACTGCAGGAAACTCATTTGAAAGGAGAAGAAGCAGTTAAATTAAAAAGTGGCTGGGTAAAGGAAGTTATATTCACACCAGGACATCAAAGGAAAAGAGGAGTTGCCATCTTATTTAATAAAACACTAGATTATAAAATAGGAAATATAGTGACAGACGAGGAGGGAAGGTATATTTTAGTGGAAGTAGAAATTAGGGATAAGAAATTCTTTATTTGTAACGTGTATGGTCCAAATGAAGAAGATGCAGGATTTTGGCAGAGACTTCGGGACCAATTAATTAAGTATACTAATACTAATATAATTCTAGGAGGTGATTTTAATCTTACCCCTAATAGGTTTTTAGATAGATGCAGGATGAGTTCGGATCTATCAGAGACAGAGAAGCCTGTGGATAGAAATTTACAGGCTAGAAGGAAAAGAGAAAGTTTTATTTAAAAAAAATTACAACAGGATCTGAAAGTTCAGGATATATACAGAAATATGCACAACAAAGATGATAGAGAATATACATGTCTATCCAAGTCTAAAAATACCCTATCCAGGATAGACTTTTTTCTTGTCTCAGACAAACTAGTTGATAGTATCCAGGAAGCACACATTAATCTGATAACTATTTCAGATCACGCTCCTATTTCGATTATATTGAATCCCAAAACTAAGAATAGGAAAACTAACCAATTTTCCTTCCCTACATTTTTAATAAAAAATACTAAGTTTACAAACTTTATGAAAGAAAAACGGATAGAATACAATAGATTTAATAATGACTATCTGAATAAAACTCATATATACTGGAATGCTGCTAAGGCAGTACTAAGAGGGGAAATTACAACTTTTTTGATAAAGTTGAGAAAAAAAAACAAATCAATAAAAACAACAAGTTACTAATACCCTCATTAATATGTACACTAAGTATATCTAAAAAAAGTTTAGATAACTGGAAAAAATATATCCAAGCTAAACAGAATAGAGATAAGTTATTTGTTCAAAATGAAGTTAAAGAGAATATAAAAACATGCACACAGTATTATAGATATGGTAATAAAGTTGGTAGCTTTTTAGCACGTATAGCAAAAAATTAAAAAACACCCATATTTATAAATAGAATTCAAGAAAAGGGTGTTACATGGACCCAAACAGGTGACATACAAAAAGTATTTTTTGAACATTTCTCTGATCTATATTCATCACAACCAATAGATGTAGTCATGAAGGAAACATTTTGGGAATCAATCGTGACTCCTAGAATAGATGCATCCCATTTAGGGAAAATTAATGAACCTATCACGGAAAAAGAAATATAGCAAACAATTAAATCCCTAGCAAACAATAAAGCGGCTGGGCCGGACGGACTCCCATCCGAGTTTTATAAAATACTTATTGATGAGATAACCCCAATTTTAACTTTAATGTTGAACAAATTTTGGACAGGTCAACTTAAACCATTAGAAGACTTTAATGAATCCACAATCATCATAATTCCCAAACCTTGGGAAAAATCCTAATTTAATTGACTCATATAGACCGATTTCACTTCTGAATATTGACTATAAGATCATAACAAGTATACTGGCAAGAAGAATCCAAGCCTCTCTAGATACAATTATACACCCTGATCAAACAGGATTTATGAAGGGACGTTCCTCGAACACTAATTTGAGGAAAGTCTTTTTAACAATTGTAGACCAATGGTATAATAACAAATACTCTAATAAAATAGTAAAAGAAGATTTATCTATAATATCCCTTGACGCCAGCAAGGCCTTTGACTCAGTCACATGGGATCACCTTTTTTTCTTCCCTTAGTAAATTTGGTTATGTAGGTAACTGTTATGATATGATTGAATTGCTTTACAGGAAGTCAAAGGCGGCATTGGTTATAAACAATAATAAAACTACATGTTTCTCCTTACTCAGAGGAACGAGACAAGGGTGTCCATTATCACCCCTAATTTTCAATATAGCCCTAGAACCATTCTTAATTGCATTAAAGGGACAGTAAACCTTAAAATTAATGTTATATAATTCTGCACATAGTGCAGAATTATATAACATTATATTAGCCAAACTTTCTAACACATAATATTCCCTTTTCATTTTTAACAAAAAACGCCGTTTTACAGACCCACTCTCTGCGCTCTGCTGACAGGAGCGAGCTGCACTATTATCTTATGGCGCGGTCGGGCCGGGCTGTGACTATACAGCTGGCCCGATGCGCTGTGTAAAAAAAGCAGACCCGCTCAGCAGAGCGCAGAGAGCGGGTCTGTAAAACGGCGTTTTTTTGTTAAAAATGAAAAGGGAATATTATGTGTTAGAAAGTTTGGCTAATATAATGTTATATAATTCTGCACTATGTGCAGATTCAGAATTATATAACATTAATTTTAAGGTTTACTGACCCTTTAAGGAAGGATATTCAGGGGACAGAATTGGGTAGGAAGAGCATACAATTGGCTGTATATGCAGATGACTTGTTAGTATTCACAAAACATTCAAAGAATTGTCAGATCATAGAGAGGTTTGGATCCTTCTCCGGATATAGAATCAATAAAAGTAAGTCAGAAGTACTATGGATTTAAAAAAAACAAGACTCAGAGACCAAAAAATTCAAGGAAGTGAATCATTGAGTAAGGGATCTAGGTATTAAGATATCTAATGACCAATCAGAATGGTATTCGCTAAATATAAGCAACAGGGTTAACCAATTCTGTGAGACTCTCAAAAGGTGGACAACTCTTCCTCTTTCTATTCAAGGTAAAATAAATTTACTTAAGATGATAGCACTTCCAAAACTGCTTTATGTATTTCAGAATTTGCCACTGCTTATTAAAAAGCCAGAGATTAGGAAAATCAATAATGCTGTTAAAGAGTATATATGGATGCATAGGAAACCCAGAATCAGCTATAAGAAACTAGTATTTAAAAAAAAAAATATTTGGGAATGGGACTTCCAAATATAACGATTTACAACTTAGTGGCAGTAGCAAAGATTGCACTAGACTGGCTATTGGAAAGCAATCACTTTTCCCTCTTAGAAATTGAAAATCACCTAGTCAAACCTCTGTATTTTAAAAACATTTCACACTTAAGGATTAAAGATTTACCACTATATGTCAAGAGGTTAGAGTTTTTTAGAGATACAGTTGTGGCATGGCATAGGGTATGTAAAAATATCAAAGTTAATTTCTTTGCATCACAATTCCTAACTATTGAAGGGAACTATGAATTTAAACAAGGCCACTCCTCTAGTTTTTTCTCGCAATGGCGAGATAAGGGTTTACTTAAAATTATTCAATTGCTGAACAGAAACCAGGGTACAATTAAAGTTGAGGACTTTGAAGTAATTAAAAATAAATTTTCATTGACAAATAAAGATTACTTCTCCTTCTTGCAAATCTGGCATTACTGTCAGAAATTAATACTAATTCAAGGAGATAAATGGGATCTGGCACCACTAGCTCCCGTAATTCATACCATCAAAAATGGCAAATATTCAATATCACTTCTTTACAATATAGTGAATAATATAGACTATAACACATATCTTGATAGAGCAGTTGTAAAATGGAGAGAAATGTATTTTAAAAACCTCAAAGAACAGACTGTACTGAAAATTATGGAAAGGGTAGACGAATCAACACTAGCAGTGCCTATGCAAGAACAGCATATAAAGATCTTATGGATGGCATATATTACACCGGAGAAGATAGATAAGTGGGGAGGGACAGGGGAAGGAACCTATTTTACAAAGTGTCGACAAAGTAGAACAAATCTGCTACATAGCTTTTGGCTATGTCCAAAGATAAAAAAATTCTGGAAAATTGTAAACTTTTGGATTAATAGGATTTATGAATTTCAAATAACCCTACAGGCAGAACAGATTTTTTTCTTCCACTATGAAGGGAGGTATCTCCAATGGAGGAAATTCATAACAATGGAAGTTTTAGTTGGTAGGAATCTTATCTTGAAAGGATGGAAGAGTGTTAGAGCACCATCTCTGAGGGCCCTTAAACAGAGTATACATAAACAATTCCTTATAGAACAGCAAGATACATTGTTTAATATTGAAACCAATATTGAAAGGTTCTTTGATAAATTGGGGAAGTGGATTAAAACTTTAGACTATGAAGATCAAAGACGAGTAGTCAAAACCTTTAAAATTACAATGTATATGGAAAATTGTAGGTTGAGGGGTGAATGGCTTGTCGATTCAAATGAGGGGGGTGTGGAGAGAGGGTGAATGGTATGGAGGAGAGGTGAGAGCAATTTAATTTTTTTCCTTTCTCCCTCCTTGTAAATATTCGGCATTGAGGGGATTGTCCTTCATTGCTGAGAATATGTGCTTAATATCAGGTACTGAATAACTTTCGTTATTGACTTATTAATTGAGACTTGGAACCTTTGGTCACATCGGATGAATTGTGAATATTACTTGTGTTAGGTATCTTTATGAATATATTTGTATGTTTTTTCTTGGACTTTTTTTTCCTTCTGTATATATGTAGAAAAAATAAATAAAAAAGAATGCAAAAAAAGAAGTGTTTCATGCTAGATTAATTGGCATATGTTGAATTGGTAGTATTGTGTAAAAATCTCTGGGTTTAAGTGAAGTATATTATATTATATGGGGTTGAAAATAGCTTAATTATATTTCCCTGGAAATCCCAAAGATTTATTAGGATTTGGTTATATTGTTAACTAAGCATTGTCAAGCTAGTAGTCCACATTGTGGCATTGGAGCAAGTGTTGCCGGCTAATTATAAATTGTCTTCTAAGTTTAATGGTAAGGTGTGATTTTAATAAGCGATTCATTTTGAGTAATTAGTTAGTTAATTTATAGAAATATTTATTTTATAGCTTGCTTTATATAGAAGATTTTAACAGCATAGACATATATAATTGATTCATAATCTATTTGCTGCATATATATAATACTTGTGTTTTAATAAGGATTAACTGATCAGAACTTTGGAAATATTGTTACGTAAATATATAATATGTTAGAAGTTACCACTGAAATAGAGTATAGTTAATATTGTAACCTAGGATATATCTAACACATTGGATTACACCACTGAGATAATATTTATGGCGATATTCTAACAGATATAATAGTATCAACAATCTTCAATACCCAGAAATGAAACACAAACACACAGCTGGAGGAAAATGCTAATGTGTAAACACTTGCAGACTTTTGTAAAAAGGTTGGAATTCTAGGTGGTAAGTCCCCCCCCCCAAAAAAAAAATCCAAGCAACCAAGAAGTCAGTGGCTCTGCACATTTAATCTTAAAGGGACACTGAACCCAATTTTTTTCTTTCTTGATTCAAATAGAGCATGCAAATTTAAGCAACTTCCTAATTTACTCCTATTATCAATTTTTCTTCATTCTCTTGCTTTCTTTATTTGAAAAAGAAGGCATCTAAGCAATTTTTTTGGTTCAGGACCATGGAAAGCATTTGTTTATAGGTGGGTGAATTTATCCACCAATCAGCAAGAACAACACAGTGTGTTCACCAAAAATGGGCTGGAATCTAAACTTACATTCTTGCATTTCAAATAAAGATACCAAGAGAATGAAGAAAATTTGATAGTAGGAGTAAATTAGAATGTTGCCTAAAATTGCATGCTCTATCTGAATCACGAAAGAAAAAAATTGGGTTCAGTGTCCCTTTAACTGCAAAACCACACTTACATACTGACCACTGCTGAGATAAAAACTAGCTATGAGATATTCTGTAAACCTCCTCATGGCCACACCTCCCCCATGACCTAAGGTACACTGCCTCTCCCAGTAGCCCAGCCATAACTCAATACAGGCTCGTTACTCTGGGTCGCAACTGATCACTTGAATAAACGCATCAAAATATATCTCTAGCCCTTAAAGGGCCCCATCATAATAAGCAAGTAAACAGGTCAAACATTATGGGGCCTTGGACTTACAAAGCCCATATCAAGACCACTGTTTCTTAACTAGCATTGCAGGCTCTGAAGCTGCCACCTGAGACTAATAAATTGAGGCCTATGCCTGATTAAACATTTTTTCTATTACCTTTTCAGGAGGTCTAAATTCTGAAACAGAGCCCTTCCACCTCACTTTTCATAATTAAATGAAAAGGACATAGACAGGAAGAAAAGTGGAATAGGCCAATAGTACTGTGAGTAACTGTGTTGCAGTAATCAGAAAAAAACTGTTCCAGAACCATGATAAAGATGGGCAAATGGTATAATTGCAGTGGGAAATAAACATCATTGTTAAGTGATATTTATGTTAATTGGAGGCCATGCTTGGTGTTAATTGGAAGGATGGAAGTCACAATTAGAATTAATTGAAGTGGGGGAAAAGTTGTTCATAGAAATAAATACAGTTGAGGAGGTCACAATTAGAGTAACTGGGGTGTTAACATTAGTAACTATTAGTGCTTCTAGGGTCAGAAGCTTCTTATCAGGATTATCATTATGAAAATACGTGACACTGATATTATTTAGTAAAACCAGGGGTGTCTCAAAACTTTAAAAGAACTGGGAGCTAACAAAGGTTTCCCAGATATATATTAAAATAGGTGTTTGGTAGTGATGTGGATGGGGCCATAATGTTCTGTTAGGTTGCTTGAATTTTACAAGGTTAATCTTAAACTATGTCACAATAAAAACCATTATAAAACTAACAACATAGAAAAGAAGATTCATTATACACAGATCGTTATACAGCAGCTCTTTCAGGAATGAAAAACAATAGCTTATTGTACTTTACTGCATAAGCAACATATGAACTGTCTTGGAACATGTCTGGCTGGTGATACATTTTAGAATCTGGGTGGGTCTTACAACCCCCCACCATCCCCCTAAAACTTCTGCAGAATGACACAAAACAGAAAGGTATCATTAAAATAAAAGTGAACACATTTTTTACAACTGCAAAAATGGAGATTATATGAATAAAATTGCTGTTGCAGATGCTTTACAATTGGCCTTGCTAAAGTTTGGTCCTGTGATGGAAAACTTATTATAAGTTCAGAAGTTGGATAGTTAATTATCTGAGTCACCCAACTCACCAGCTTATAACAAGTGATCCACATTGAACGTTATCAGTAATTAAAATAATTTATTTAAGCCTTATAAACATAATAGAGATGTACATTCGTGTTTCAGACAAATGCAAATACATCCTAATTTTGCTGATTCATCGAGTTGTTTGATATATGAACAGTTAAATACATTATTGGGTGTAATTAATGAAAAATAATTGATTCCTAAATGAAATCAGTTTAACAAAAAAGGTGCAGGAATAGAGGAAAGGAGTTATATTGTACTATGCACAGGTGGTCTGACCATTCATTAGTCTACCATCCCCTGTCCAATCCTGTTATAGTATTACTAATGACTGATGTTTTAGACAGCTGATCAGGCACTAAATGTTGGATTTTAGTCATACAAGAGTAGTGTGTTCTTTTAATATTGAAAAATAGGCTCTGTAATTGTTCAAATCCTATAATGTAGTATTTTTGTTAATGTTAATTGTCTATATTAGCTGTTCCCATTGGAAATAATGGTAATGAATCCGAATCCAATATTCATCGGAGCCGAATGGCCAAAATTAGGCAGAACCGAGCATTTAAAGAAATCTGAAACAAATCTTTCACCAGAACACATGTCTAAAAATTAATATTTACTTACAATTTAATCATCTGAAATAGTATTGAACACAAGCTGCTTATAATTGCAAAGCCAATCATTGGGGGCAGGTTTCTGTTGTACTGTTAATTGTGATTGTAAAAGAAACAGAAATAGCTTAAGACATAAACCTATTTTTGATTGTATTATGTTTAATAATGTGTAGTAAAAAAAAAAAAAACTGCAATATACTTTTATTATTTTGCTAAATAGTAATTGGCACCGCCACATTAAAATCTAGGACTCCATTTATCTAACTTTTACTGCTGAGGACAAATAGGAATAGTTAAAGTGTGAAAGCAATGAGTGTGTGTGGAATAGAGCAATGTCAAAGGAACTTTTAAATCCCATTAAATTGTTACCTTAACATTCTACATAAAGACATTTTTTGCAAACTTATCTATCACTAATTATCTTCAGCAAAATAGATTAAATAAGGTAAACCAAGGTCACAACATGGCTGCTCCCAGTACTTTATCATTCCAATCTCCTTATGCAGTATACATTTTTAATGATTGTCTGGTTTTAATATGTACAGTATTTTTCAATAAATTTGTGATACTTTTTAGATTGAGCACTTTTTTGTCTCTGGCGTATATATTTTCTAAGAAGAGGTCTTTGAGTGCGATTGCCTTTAATTTGCTACAGTGTATATTAATGTTTGTGACAGAGACATCGTTTTCCTGCACCTTTTTTTACCTCTGGTAAGGTAGATTTATTCTATGTGTTTTGTGAACGGCTTGTATTGAGAACCACCTGTTTGCTGGGGGATGCTTCAGCCGGTCATGACGTCAGACGCCGCTTCTCTGGAGGTTGTGCCGTGAAAGACCTTGTTTGTCAGGCGTTCGGTGGGACTTATCAAGCAGCTTTACATCACACTCATTGATATTCATCTTATGTGGACACTGATACACTAATGTAAGTGCTTATGTTTTTTTGCACTGTTACATTTAATAAAATTTCTAAGCCGTTTCTTTGCACTCAGTTTACTGTGTTTCATAACAAGGTAGTAACAGTGCTTACACTGAATAGACGTGGGCTTTGGATTCCCTATACAATCGCGGAGTGCTACGGTAGATTTTTGTCCATGATTTTAAGCTTTTTTTCAATATTCAGATATTGGATCTAACATCATGCAATGCATGGGGAGCATCACCATACCCCCCAACTACAAGTTATCAACTAAATATCAACAACAAAAAAGGAAATATCAAATTAAACGGCCAATGACACTTGATAAATGCTGAACACTCAGATCAACCGATAGCAGACATCTGATAAATGATAATGGTATAGGCTACCGATCTATACATGCTCAGACACAAAAAAAAAAAAGATGTAACTGCCCATGCCAACAACAGTCATGGCCCTTCTAGACAAAGATTAAATCTTGTCAAATAAAAAATATACTTAACATTTTATCACTGTCAGTTAAATGTAAAAACACAAAAATGATATATGTTTTTATAGTGTGCAGCAATGTTGAATGTTGGTTGTTAATTTTCGTGATTAGCTGGGATGTGATATAATGTAAAAAGAGTGTGAGTTGTCCCTTTTGGCTTTAGATGTTTGTTAAATGGTTGTATTTTTAGTGCATCAGTTTGTTTTTTGGTTATCAATAGCCATTATCTTTCATTAATTGTGCTGTTGTCGGAAGACTGAGGGCTCCATGTACTAAGCCGTCAATTCATCCGTCATTGTAGACGCGGATAAACTCGCCGTTACTCGCCGCGGGCGAAATGGTGTCCGCTGTCGCTATGTACTAATATTCCCCCAATAAATAGACAAGTCTAGCCCGCAGCGAGCAGTTGCGGATTGTTGATAAATTTGACGCCTCGCTCGCCGCGACTAAGCTGACGTACTTAACTTTCAGTTGAATTGTCTGGCCAATTATTAACACGTGACATGCAAGGTGTCATGAACATCATAGTAGTCGCGGGAATAGAATTTTGCTCCTATAAAAGTTCAACTTATCTAAACAACTTTATTATTGTTCAAAATTTTTTGAAGAGTGATAACAGAGCGTTATTTTTGTAATATTTATTTACAATTTGGATATGGCTTCATCTGGATCTGATAATATATAAATATTAATATAAAAATAATTATAAAGATTGACAACTATACAATACAAATTTAAATAGATTACTCTTTAATTACAGTCGACAAATTGGGCGCAATTTATTTACATGGAAATGAGAGACAAATTAGACGCCAGTTATGCTGTAAGTACAATGCTGATATTACTGGCGTCTAGATTGACTTTCCTATTGTTTTGTACCTTGCCCGCCACCTAAAAGGTGGCGAGGCAAAAATAACGAGGTGGGAGCGGAAATTGTAGCGAGTGGACAAATAGATTTTTTAGTACATTCGTTTTTGGCGAGTTGGTGGTCAAATGTGTCTAATTACAGTGAAAAATGGAGCGGTAGCGAGGTTTGGCGGATAAGTACGCTCGCAATTTTAAAGATGCGAGTTTTAACATAATTGACGGCTTTGTACATATCAGTTTGCGAATTTTGACGCGAGATTTGTTGCGGGTAGCTCGCTGACTGCTTAGTACATGGAGCCCTGAATATTGTTTGAGTGTTTAAAGTCAATTGTAAACTTGTAACTATTTTGGAAAGATTGGAATCCAGACTGCTATCTACATATTGTTATTAGGCTAATCTTTGCTTTTGATATACTATAACTGTCATGTCACACTATGAGTGTCACACAGCTGCACAGACACAATATGGATCAGTACAATGACACTAGAAAATAAAATGACATTACATATTTTATCTTAAGCTTTCTGTCACATTATAAGCGCTATAATTGTGATGAATAAGTAAGAAACTTAAAAATATATATTATGTAAATTGTATTCATGTTTTTGTATAAAACTAATCAGATCATGTTAAAATGCAAACTATGTGCAATAAATTAATACTACCTTTTTAGTTATCTATTGACATCATTATTAAAAAAAGAGCTAAATTTTAACAAAAAATATTGAGTAACAGGTTAGAGAAATACATTAGGTTAAAATTATCTTTCAGTGAGACTCATGTATGAGAAGATAGAGGAGCTAATATGATTAGACATGTGCAATTCCATTCGGCCAAATTTCATTTTCTGCTGAATTTTGGCCGATTCAGAGATTCGAATGAATCTGAATTTCCAAATCGGCACCATAACAAAAATTCCAAAAAATAATAAATCAGTTTCCGAATTTTGGATCTTCATATTCAGAATTTGTCATTGTTCTAATCTAAACCACAGTTCCCTGACATCTCTCACACTAAATAAAACACTAAATAAAGCTATTAACCCCTAAACCGCCATTCCCCTACATTGCCGACACTAGCTAAACCTATTAGCCTCTAAACTGCAGCTCCCAAACATCGCCAACACTAACTAAACCTATTAACCTCCAAACCTCCATTCCCCGACATTGCGGACGCTAACTAAAACACTAAACAAACCTAATAAACCCCTAAACCGCCGTTCACCCACATCGCCAACACTAACTTAAAGACTAATTAAAACTATTAACCCCTAAACCGCCGTACACCCACATCGCCAACATTAGCTAAAACAGTAACTAAACCTATTAACCCCTAAACCTAACACCACCTAATTTAACATAATTAAAATAGACCTAAAATAAAGTTACAATTATTAACTACCTATTTAAAAATAAATATAAACTTACCTGTGAAATAAAAATAAAACCTAAGCTAACTACAAAATAACTATTTACTAACTATCTAGTTAAAATAAATACAAACTTACCTGTGAAATAAAAATAAAACCTAACCGCTAGATTTAGAGTTCTGCGGCCAAAGGGGTGCGTTAGCTATGCATGTTTTTTTCCCCCACACCTTTTAAATACCGCTGGTATTTAGAGTTCACAGAAGGGCTGCGTTAGGCTCCAAAAAGGGAGCATAGAGCATAATTTACCGCCACTGCAACTCTAAATACCAGCGGTGCTTACGGACGCAGCCAGCTTCAAAAACTTGCTTGTGCACGATTCCCCCATAGGAAACAATGGGGCCATTTGAGCTTGAAAAAAAACTAACACCTATAAAAAAGCAGCGTTCAGCTCCTAACGCAGCCCCATTGTTTCCTACGGGGAAACACTTCCTAAGTCTGCACCTAACACCCTAACATGAACCCCGAGTCTAAACACCCTAACCTTACACTTATTAACCCCTAATCTGCCGCCCCCGCTATCGCTGACCGATGCATTTTATTATTAACCCCTAATCTGCCACTCCGTACACTGCCGCAACCTACATTATCCCTATGTACCCCTAATCTGCTGCCCCTAACACCGCCGACCCCTATATTATATTTATTAACCCCTAATCTGCCGCCCCCAACGTCGCCGCCACCTACCTACAATTATTAACTCCTAATCTGCCGACCGGACCTCACCGCTACTATAATAAAGTTATTAACCCCTAATCCGCCTCACTCCCACCTCAATAACCCTATAATAAATAGTATTAATCCCTAATCTGCCCTCCCTAACATCAGCGACACCTAACTTCAAGTATTAACCCCTAATCTGCCGACCGGACCTCACCGCTACTCTAATAAATTTATTAACCCCTAAAGCTAAGTCTAACCCTAACACTAACACCCCCCTAAGTTAAATATAATTTTTATCTAATTAAATAAATTAACTCTTATTAAATAAATTAATCCTATTTAAAGCTAAATACTTACCTGTAAAATAAACCCTAATATAGCTACAATATAAATTATAATTATATTGTAGCTATTTTAGGATTAATATCCTAACTTTGTATTTATTTTAACCAGGTACAAGTACAAAAAAATAAAAAAGAACTAAGTTACAAAAAATAAAAAAATTATTTACAAACATTATAACAATATTACAACAATTTTAAGCTAATTACACCTACTCTAAGCCCCCTAATAAAATAACAAAGCCCCCCAAAATAAAAAATGCCCTACCCTAGGGAGATCTTCAGGGGCTTAGTGTTAGGTTTACTTAAGGGGGGTTTGGGTTAGATTAGGGGTATGTGGGTGGTGGGTTGTAATGTTGGGGGGGGTATTGTATGTTTTTTTTTTTACAGGCAAAAGAGCAGAATTCTTTGGGGCATGCCCCGCAAAAGGCCCTTTTAAGGGCTGGTAAGGTAAAAGAGCTTTTCTATTTTTATTTTAGAATAGGGTAGGGCATTTTTTTTATTCGTATGCATTATTCTATTCTGATGTTTAGAATAAAATAAATGAATATGAATAAAGAATGGATCCGAAAAAACTATTTAGCTTAACATAACTAATTTGCCAAAACAATTTTTTTTTAACTTAACTAAACTAATTTGCCGAAACAAAATTATTTATTTAACTAATGAAAACGAAACAAAACAAAACACAATTTTTAGCATTGCACATGTCTAAATATGATTATTATAGTGGACTTTGTTCAGTTACACGATTTCCGGTGATATTTACAGATATGCAAATTAGTGCCCATTGTTTTCAGTAGGATTGTAGGGCGATATATATATTGATTAATTTCCATAAACGGTTTATAAAATCATACCTCCCTTTCAGAACTTAGGTTACTATTATACTAATAGGGCTAGATTTTGAGTGGAGCGCTAACAGTTACAGAGTTTGATTGTGGGTGTTTGCGCGCATCAGGTTTTCCACTCATATAATAAGTTGAAAAGTAAATACAATCCCTTGATCGATCAAGTTAACGATCTTTCGGTTAACTTGTCCTCAGCGCTCTGGTTAACTGTTTCCCGAAACAAAAAAGTGTCACAAAACACAACAAAAATACATTACAATGTACACAAAAGATTGTTGTACCTCCTCATTTTTTAATGTTTGTGCAGTTAGGATTGATTTAGTAATTTAGTCATTCACATACTCAGCATTCATTCATTCTAATTTATTAAAGATTTTTTTACAAACATGCACAACACATACATGCTAAGTTAAAATTAGTTGAACTCCTTGGTTTTGCAATAATAGTAATAATGTCTTAGATTAAAAGAATATGCTTTGTAATGACCCTTACAGCTCCTGCTATTGGGAGATGTATTTAAAATATGTTATACCACTTTATTTCAACTGTCTGAGACTAATCATCTTCTATAGCGTGAGCTGGAATTATTATGACTATTGTTTTCAAGGCATACTTATTTTACCACAAAGTTGGAATTCAAAATTAAAATTGTTGTCAATTTCATACTTTTAAGTATGTTTAATTGCTGATGTTTTCTATGCATAGCAGAACAAATGTTGATAAGTACACATCTATGTACTAGTAGGAGTAGGACAGAAGAGAGAGGACACTTTCTGGTGGTATCCACTAGTCAAACAGCCAGGTTCTAGGTATTGAGAGGGAAGATCCATGCTTGCTATAGCATCTCTTTAATGGTGGTAGACTCCGGCAGGGTAATGCAGAATCAGGCTTTTCGTATAGGACATTTGTTTAAAGATTTCAATTTTAATCATTATCTAACTGGAGGTTATTGAAAATTGAAACACTCTTGTATTGTTATCTTTTGTGACCACTAAATGTATCCATATTGTATTTCTGATCTGCTTCCCAGGGTGCCAACCTGTTCTTCTACTACTAATGCTGCTCCAACTTGAGAATATTTCAGATAACATTCTGACACTGCGTCCTGTCCACTGTCTAAGGTATTAGGTCCACACCATGCTGGGAATTCCACCATATCCTGTTGCTCCTCTAATGTTCTGGGAGCCAGGATGCAACTTTATATTGCTGTTCCAATTGGTGACTGTTTCGGATAACACTCTGAGACTGTTTCCTGTCCACTGCCCAGTGTGTTTGGGCAACTTTGTCATATTGCACTGTGTATTGCTGCTCTCTGCTGTTCTGGGTGCCTTTATGCTTATTTGTGATGCAGCTACAGCTCCAACTTGTGACAATTTTAGATAACACTCTGAGGCAGTATTTACGGTACGACACCCACTCCTTGCTGTGACTTTTTAAGGCTATATATTGCAATGCATGTGTTTCTAACCCCAGGTACCCATCTGATTATTTTACCGCTGTGGCTCCAAATTGTGACAGTTTTACATAACACGTTGATACTAATTACACGATACAAGACCCACTCCTTGCTCTTACTTTATTGACCAATATTTTCTAGGTCCTGTTTCCCTTGGTTCCCTGGGGGTTGCCTCCTCATCTGTGCTGTTGCTGCTCCAAAATTGTGGCAATTGTCAATAAAAATCTGATGCTGAATCTACAATGTTAACTTAACACCTTGCTGTGACTCTAATGTCTTATTCCACACTATCCAGCTGCACTGCTGCCCTGGTGCTCCACTACTGCACTGGATTCATATCTGCTCATTTGAACTGCTCTCCAGCTGCTCCTTTGATGCTCTGAAGACGTTACTCTTAGGAAACAATGGGAGGGGATTTAGCCAAACTGAATGACTAAAGGTACTAATCTCAGGCTAAACTAAGGACTAGATTACAAGTGGAGTGCAAAATATCGCTTTCGAGACAGCGATGTTTGCTCTCCAACTGAGTAATGCCAGTGCACGCAAATGTGCTCACAAGAGCTCGCTTCCTGGGAGCCTAGTTCTCATACCTACTAGTGCAGCAAAGGGGGTAATTAAAGCAGTGATGGGCAGCAAATTGTAAATATATATGTATATGACTATATATATATTTATGTAATAATATGTGTATAGTCACATATTAAATGAAAGTACAAGAGAATACCAAATAACCCTAAGCTAATAATTCAATAACCAGACTGCAGAACGCGTAAGCCATCTAGTGCTACCCCACATATGTGTATGTTTCTAAGTGTTGCAGTACCCTTGTTTTAACTACGTTGCAATAAAATTTGGATTTTACTAATGACGAACCTCTTTGACTGTTTGTATTACTATTCACATAATATATATATATATATATATATATATATATATATATATATATATATGTACAGGGTATATAAGCCTATACATATATATTTACTGGGAACACAGAGTTGCCATATTCCTCTATGTAAAGTGCCATTTTTTCATCCCACACCTGCCACATTTAAACCCTCATAACTTCTTATTGCAGTTATTAAAAAAAATAAAGTATATTACACTTGATTTTGGGAGCATTTGATGGACATTTATAAAATTAACTAGAGATCTGATCTCTGGTTAATTTTATAAGCATTAAAGGGCCACTAAACCCAAAATCTTTCTTTCTTGATTCAGAAAGAGAATACAAATTTAAACAACATTACAATTTACTTCTATTATTTATTTTGCTGCATTGTTTAGATATCCTTAGTTAAAGAAAAAGCAATGCACATGGGTGGGTAAATTCACCTACCAATAAACAAGTGCTTTCCATGGTCTGAACCAAAAAAATAGCTTAGATGCCTTCTTTTTCAAATAAAGAAAGCAAGAGAACGAAGAAAAATTGATAATAGGAGTAAATTAGAAAGTTGTTTAAAATTGCATGCTCTATCTGAATCACAAAAGAAAAAAAAATGGGTTCAGTGTCCCTTTAATTTTATAAGCATTAACTATCCACTTGAAAAGGCTGTTTATTGCACACCTGCAAATGGGCAAATTTGCCCGTTTTCGGGCGCACAATAAATTAGCGCTCCACTTTTAATCTAGCCCTAAATGTTTTGAGTTTTTGTGATGAACTATTCATCCAATTTTTTTTATTTGTTTATGCCATAATGACATTATATTTGTTTAACCAACCATAGCAGGTGTGATTTTGAAATTACATTCATATAAAAAAGCTAACAAAACAACACATTTCCTATCCTCCACCCCTTTACATTTGTCTTGCCATGAAATACCAGACATATTTCTGAAAAATCAAAGAAAAAAATAGAATGTTGTTTATTCAGAGTAAATCCAGAGTTAAAGGTACATGAAACACTGAGATTATACTATAAAATGTATAACATATTATACTACATAGTAAAAAAACAAACATGCAGTTACAAGAAAACGCAATATTATACATTTATTATTTAATTTGCCAGCTTTTACTGTACAATGCATTTAATTTAAGTAAACATAGACAGTAATTGTTTAGAACAGTGGAAAAACTCAGGGAAGATAAGATAAATATACTTGGTGGAGTTTTCCAGTACATAATTAATAAAAATGTTTTAAAACATGTATTTTGTATGTAGGTCTTTTGCAATTCAGTATATAAAATAAATAAATAGGGGGGCGGAGCCAACAGCCGAGGTGATCAGACGTGTGTCTTCTGAGCTCTTAGGCCATGCCTAACTAAAGTAACTAAATACAGAATTAAAATGAGCTAAATTCATGTCAAGTTATCTACCAGACGACCTATAAAGAAAAGACACTCTGTCTGACTCAATTTGGATTGCTAACCCCGTATTTAGCACCCTCACTGTAAGGAACTGCTACACCACGTGAGGCTGGATACTTGGGCCTACTCCTGCTGATACCGGTCAACAGGTCTGAGCCTGAAACTGCTCTCGACATGGAGGGGACCCAGGAGCTACTTTACACCTTATTACAAGGTCTGGACCAGCAGATAACAAGCTGCTACACTGATCTCGCAGACACGCTGAACTCAGTAATGAGGGGAATACCCAGAAGCCTGCCCGGAGACGCGCTTAGAGAGCCCCCCTTTGCAGTCCCTCTGACAGCACGACGCCAATTACCACTACGAGGTAACGGCACTAAGGATCTAGCTTGCCCTTCACGGGGCCGATACTGCCTGAGGCCAGCTGATCGTGCAACACTCGCGGTGAACACCGCAGAAGCACCGGAACAGATAATTCAGAAGGAGGTGCTGGGACAGCCATTAGACCTGTCGGCTTTTGTTAACAAAGAGGTGCCTGGCTACCGTGATGGAGACTTACTGCTTACTATCCTGTCTACACAAGATTGCGTTTGGGAATCTGATGCAACCTCCTTGTTGGGGCCTTCTGACACAGATAAGGTGCAAGCTTTTGACCGTGCTCCCGTGGATGGTGAGACCTCATACCCAAAACCCACAAACACTCCAATACATAGCCATGGTGTCAGATACTTGATTCATTTCTGCCTGAGAGGGGATTACACGTCGCCTCCGATTTCTGTCCTAGTCTGCTCCATAAGCTCAGAGGTTACTTGTACCCCAGGCAGGACTGGAATAGGTTAAAGCTATACATAGCTCTGATACAAACTTGTCATTTTCCCAGCAAAGACTACCACCTGAGCTTGTAATGAGAGCAGAGACTGATACTTGGAAAGGTATCCTACAATGTCAAAGATTTCTGACTCCCAAAATTACATTCCTGGACTAGTGATTATTCTTCTATAAACTAGTTTACTATGGCTGCTTTTTCAAGTTAAACACAACTAGCATTTATATGTCAGTGCTGTCCAATATACACATTATTGATAGAGTTCTAGTTTTACTCCCCTATAGAATGTGTGTTTGGTACTGTATGCTAATCACTCAGTATGTACTGCTTTACCAAGTTAATCACAACTAGTGTTTGTATGTCAGTACTGTTCATTATGCATATAATGGGTTGAGTTCTAGTTTTACTCCCCTACAGAATATACGTTTAGTAATGTTTGTCTACCACACAATGTGTTCTCCTTACTTAGTAGTTAAATAGTATATCCTTTTACTATGCATATTATCTATACCTAATACTATGCTGTTAGTGTCACATGTCATAATGTATTCTAACTAGGTAATGTCCAGACGGTACTTGCTGTCTCTTCCCTATGGTATATGTGGCTAAAGCTTAGGACTTTATTGTCTGCTTATATATCTGCATATTAGAACTGCATTTATCTTTCTCCCTGCACTCAGAAAATACCTAATACGATGTTGTTAGTGACATGTATCACAATAAGTTTTATCTAGATAATGTACAGGCAGCGCTTGATACTCTCTGCCTTATAATTTTAGCAGCTAAACCATAAGTCTTATATATCCGCTCATTTATGCTTAGCTAATAACATACTCATTTAAGCCCAATAACATATCATGTGTTATAGTCTACTTCTACTGCACTAGTTGAAGCTTGTTCAGGGCGGCACTATTATTAACAAGACGTGGCAGTGGTACTCTTTTTTCATGCTCCAATATTTTTGAGTAGGAAGTCTGCTACTGCAATATTTTCAAGACTCTCTTGCACCAAACTGTTGGTGTGTTTATTTTCTACTCATGCCCTTGCTACATGTTAGATTCCTGGTTCTAGCTTTGTTCAATATGCCTATTACTAGTTGCTCAGGTTTGGTTTATGATTTATTAATTTTCTGAGGTCACATATTAATGTATACTACTATATTGCTTCTCTGCTCAAATGTTTAATGTCACTATATGTTGGGGTAATTATATGCTCACTGGTATGTATGTAAATATTTAGCGCTATGAGGCCTATATATATACCTCACTTGCCGCAAACGCTAATACATAGTCTCTTTATGTAAGGAAACCTATATGTATAATTATATAGATTTATGAATATGTGTAAGCAGAACTGTGGATGCGAGCACAGGTACCATAGTGATTTTTCATGCCAACTCCCTTTAGCGCATCAAATTTAAGTCTGCCTTTCACTTCATGGCCTCATAGCATCATAATTTTGTTCATTACTATTCCAGATAGCCGCATATTTTTAATGTTCAAGTACAGTGTTACAAAATTAGCACTTAATCCCCTTTGATTGTGAGCCTAGGGAACCGATAAATACTGAGCATTTAGATTTTTAGATTTCTTTTCCAGGTCGTCCTAGTACAGTGGGTTTCTGATGTTTACCTCTTCTGCTTCAAAAGCTCGCTGTTGTTTAGTCGATGCGTCAGTACTATGTTTTATATCTATATGTTGAATGTTTAACTCTGCCTGCATAGGGAATATGCGCTACATTTAATGTTTATGTTTATCAATCACTTGTTTGCATTTTATATTTGATAAGGCTATATAAACACCTTAAGTACATAGGGGTATAACATATCATACTATACATTATCTACTGCTTTATACTCTACCTATCAGTTTTGGCTTGTTACAAGATATAGACTCAATTCTATTCCTAGACCTACAGATATCTGTTTTTGTGGGCTAATTGATATACAATCCTTATGCTATATGATGTATGTTTTGTTATAGCTTCCTCTTGTTTTCTAAGCTTTAGATATGCTTAAAATATTTTTCAAATATACTAAGATAGATAGAGTGTCTACTACACGACACCATATAAATCTTGACATATGACAATCACTGAATATCTTTACCTAAGACAACAGCTACTACCCCAGACAATGAAACTCCTGCTTTATCTCGTATAGACTCATAAATTTTGCAACCTAAATTAACCTTTCTGCAATCCGCCTAATCCTAAGCCTATATGTAACTACAGAAGACCTTAGTAACTTCCCCACTTAGTTCCATATATATTGTTAAATACGTTGACAATACTTAAACTCCCATAACATAGGATCTCTGCGAGCGGGCACCTCTGAGCCCACTCCGGGCACCCTTTGTTACTTACATTTAAATATGGCTCCGTCCCCCCACCTCCTCTCCCTATGCGCATAGCGGTGCTTACCCGCTGAATATCCCCCTTCCCCTTATATAGCTCGGCCCAAAAGTGGCTGATACGCATGTTAAATCTCCACAGTCTAATATTTTGGTCTTAGGTAATATACTATTGAAATGTGGAGCTCATAAGCTGATAATATAAAATGAAGTTCTATTTCATCTCGCCTAAGACACTGTCTATCTTCATATCCAGATCTGAAATATATATGCATTTTGCTCACTTAATGTTACCTATGTATAGACAATGTATTATTTTATGTGTTGTAACTTTGGCCTCAGGGCGAGTCCTTGTTGTGATGATATATGCTTTAACTTCAATAAAAAAATTATTTTCAAAAAAAAAATAAATAAATAAAAATCTCCCCAAAACATTACATTAAAAATAAGTCACTTTTACATTTCAAAAGGCCAGTGAGCACAAGTGTTTATTATTTATATATTTTGTGACAGAAAGAATGGTTTGGTACTAAATGGAAGGTACATAAGACCATACTTGATTTTACCCCAGGAAAAAAAGTGTATGTTTAAAAAACTGTGCAATTTGTTAACTGTGTTCTGGTCTCTGGGATTGAGTAGCTAGAGAGAAGGGTGGGTTGTTACTGCAACAGCTAGAGAGTTGTCCAGGCCAGGTATTACGTCAGGAGCTGGTTAATCACAGGTGTGACTCATAATTGCAGCTCCTGGAGTTTAAAAGGAAGCCCTGTATTAGGTCTGTTAGACTGTTACCCAGCAGGACTGGGGTGTTAGAAGAGCTGTTTGTTGTAAACAGTTTGTAAAAATAATATTCTACTTCAAGCTAATGTGGTGCAGAGGAAAGAGTTTTCTTTCCCCTGTGTGAAACAGTCTTCTAGAAAAAAAGGCTGTGTTATATATATATATATATATATAGAGAGAGAGAGAGATCAGTGTCACTTTTATTTCATCATGTTCAGTAAATACTTATTCTTTACATTTTGTTTACTAAATTTTGCATTATAAACTATTACTTTTTTTAATAAAACTTGGATTTTTCATCAAGGCTTATGTAAACAATTCATTTAATGTTATAAAAACATTGAGTATTAGCCATGACTTAAAGGGACTAAAATAAGATAACAAAGTGAGTTAATATGTATCCTAACCATAAAATCCAGAGTTGAAGGAACCTAGTACTGTATTTGTTTCTATCATTCATATGAAAGAGCAGCGTTTAAAGGGAAGTTAAACTGCTGGTTAAAACTACAATAGCATAGCTAGTACTCACCATGCTATTGTTTTCTGTCTACACCTACAGCTCTCTTTAAAGTTGTCCTTAAAGAGACAGTAAACACCTTATAATTACAGGACAATTTTGTTGTGTTGCTATAGAATAACATATCAGCCAATTTTAACATTTTTAAGCATCCTTTTTACTGCCAATATGGGGTTTAGTTAGCAGATAGACAGGCTATCCACAGTTAGTATAAAATGCAATTTGTAGTCATCAGTTAAAGCCAATTAGGGACAGATATGTAGCAGTGTTAGCCTTGGGACATCAGCTAGGGGGATTTTCAAGCTCTGAGTATTATGAATGTTTTTATTTTCAGAGCTAAATTACATGAAAAGATGAAAAAATAAATAATGAAATTATACAGCAAAGCAACTAAATATTTTGGGGTAGATTTAGAGTACAGCGCAAAATTGCGCTTTTGCAAGCACAATATTTGTGCTCCACTAAGTAATACCTGAACACGCAAATGTGCGCTGGTATTACAAGTTAAGCGCAATGCGATCGTGACCTCATGTTTGCATTGGCTGGAAGCTTTGCACTCACGAGAGTGTGCTTTCATATGCTCCAATGGGTACCTCAGTCTCATGCTGTGAGACACGGCAAAGAACCTGGAAGCTTTGCACTCACGAGAGTGTGCTTCCATATGCTCCAATGGGTACCTCATTCTCATGCTGTGAGACACGGCAAATAACCTAGCGCAGCACAGGGGGTAAGTTGCACAGTGTTGGGCAGCAAATTAATATATATATATGAATATAAAAATATATATTTGTGTTTATATGTGTATATACACATATTAACCCATAAATATATACACTCACCGGCCACTTTATTAGATACACCTGTTCAATTGCTTGGTAACACAAATTACTATTCAGCCAATCACGTGGCAGCAGCTCACTGTATTTAGGCATTGCTGAAGACGACTTGTTGAAGTTCAAACCGAGCATCAGAATGGGGAAGAAAGGGGATTTAAGTGGCTTTGAACGTGGCATGGTTGTTGGTGCCAGATGGGCTGGTCTGAGTATTTCAAAAACTGCTGATCTACTGGGATTTTCATGCACAACCATCTCTAGGGTTTACAGAGAATAGTCAGAAAAAGAGAAAATATCTAGTGAGCGGCAGTTGTGTGGACAAAAATGCCTTGTTGATGTCAGAGGTCAGAGGAGAAAGGACAGACTGGTTCAAGATGATGGAAAGTTAACAGTAACTCAAATAACCACTCGTTACAACCATGGTATGCAGAATACCATCTCTGAATGCACAACACATCAAACCTTGAAGCAGATGGGCTACAGCAGCAGAAGACCACACCGGGTGCCACTCCTGTCAGCTAAGAACAGGAAACTGAGGCTACAATTCGCACAGCAGCTCACCAAAAGTGGACATTAGGAGATTGGAAAAATGTTGCCTGGTCTGATAAATCTTGATTTCAGCAGCGATATTCAGATGGTAGGGTCAGAATTTGGTGTAAACAACATGAAAGCATGGATCCATCCTGCCTTGTATCAACGGTTCAGGCTGGTGGTGTAATGGTGTGGAGGATATTTTCTTGGCACACTTTGAGCCCCTTAGTACCAATTGAATATCATTTAAATGCCACAGACTATCTGTCTATTGTTGCTGACCATGTCCATCACTTTATGACTACATTGTACCCATCTTCTGATGGCTACTTCCAGCAGGATAATGCACCATGTCACAAAGCTCAAATCATCTCAAACTGGTTTCTTGAACATGACAATGAGTTCACTGTACTCCAATGGCCTCCATAGTCACCAGATCTCAATCTAATAGAGCACCATTGGGATGTGGTGGAATGGGAGATTCGCATCATGGAAGTGCAGCTGACAAATCTGCAGCAACTGCGTGATGCTATCATGTCAATATGGACCAAAATGTCTGAGGAATGTTTCTATCACCTTGTTGAATCTATACCACAAATAAGGCAGTTCGGAAGGCAAAAGGGGGTTCAACCTGGTACTAGCAAGGGGTATCTAATAAAATGGCCGGTAAGTGTATATATGTATATAAGCATATACATATATACACATTGAAGTCTATGGGGACTGTGTTTTTACTTTAAATATATATGTATATATTTAAAGTAAAAACACAGTCCCCATAGACTTCAATTAAAAAAATTTTATAACACCCCCACATCCCCTCATTTTAGCCCCTTTATAACTGCTTTGTGCAGTTATTTATTTATTTTTTTAAATTAAAGATGCTGATATTTTTTATTTAAAAAAAAAAGAACTGTACACTTTGGTTATGCCCCAATTGCCCCCAAATAGAGATCTGACCTCTAGTTAGACAACAATAAATATAGAGTAGATAAAGTCTCTATATGAGGTGCGCAAAGTTCCCAAAGACGTTCAAATAGTGGAGGTCCCCAGTGTCTTCCGGAGGAGCAGGCAGCACTCTTGTGATATGTAGTAATAATGGACACCTGTATGATCAAAAAGATAGAAAGAGGCGCCTCATGGGACAGTATCGTACCAAACAGGGATGTCACACAGTGGGGCGACACGTTATTAGATATACTCACAAAGGTGGCGGCATATGTGGATGCCTAGTAGAGCGGGACGGGACTTTAGGTCGCCCGACAGACAAACACTGCAGTACGTTGAGACGTCAGGTCACGGGGCCCGTTCAACGAATCGGCGGCCACAGACAGTCGGCATCAAACGTGGGAGCTGTTTTCCGGGAGTAACCAATGTCAGGCTTCACAGATAGAAAGTAAAGCAGCACTCTGTTGTGCTTATAGAGGCAGACTGGGAGTTCACAGTGTCCCAGTTCACTTACCAAGGCAGTGCAACAAATCACTCCAGGGTAGATTTCAATCAAGCTCAGGCTCTCAGCGAAGAATTAAAATACCATAGTTTAATGGTGCAGTAAAATACAATATAAAATGTCACAAATGTGACCGTAACAATGGATAAACAAGCAACTAGTTTCTCAGATCTCTGTCTGTTTCCTCAGGCTTCAAGCGCAAAGTCCTCCCGCAAGCTTGTAATGGCTGGTTGTTTAAAGTACACGTGTAAATGGGCAAATTTGCCCCTTTACGGGCGCACATTAGAATAGCACTCCATTTGTAATCTAACACTTTGTATGCAAATCTTAAGGTGTTTACTGTCTCTTTAACTCATTCCAGAAGCCAGTTGGTAAGCACTTTGCACATATTGTTGCATCCTGTGACATAAGCAGTGCATTTCACAGATCACTTATGTTGCTGTCTATTTAACAGCTGTACCTTACCAGTTGGGTTAGATTGCACAATCAAAAGCAGAAGTTTTTTTGTTTTTTTTTAACATAGTTTAAAAATGATGTAAGAAATATAAAATAAATACCCTTATATAATATAGAGCAATGTATCCAATGCAAAAAAATGTGCAGCTCCTGCTCTGTATTGTGCATGCTAAACTAAAGCATGCAATATGTCTTTAAAAAACCCAAAAACAATAATATCAAAGATCTATAAATGGGAACCACTTATGTCACGTGGTGCAAAAATATTTAAAGGGATATTCCGGTCAAAATTGGAATGGACACCGACACGGGTGCATTTCAGTTTTGAATATAAGCATTTTTGCAATATACATGTATTAGCAAAAATGCTTCTAGCAAAAGCTATAAATGTTTCAATAGTGTACTTAAGTATGCACTGTGCACTAGCATTTTAAACACAGCACTTTTTCAGACAGCCTAAAGTACTTGTATCATCTGGTAATGAATGAATTTGAATAATTGCTGATATGAAAAAGCCCCACTGGCTCGCTAAGCAGCTGCAGTATTAAAAATGCTGGTGCATTTGCAATATCTAGCTCTGCTTCACATGCATGTGCAGAGAAACATGCTAACACTAAAATAGTAATAGCTTTTCCTAGAAGCATTTTGGCCAATATATGTATGTTATAAATATATTCTATTCAAATATATAATTGTCTATGTGTATTTAACATTTGGCTGGATTGCCCCTTTAAGCCCTTTAACCAATAATTGTAAAGGTTTAGAATAAAAAAAAAAATTGCTCTGAAGAGAGCTACAGGCACAGGAGGCAAAACAATAGCATGGTGAGTAGTAATCGTGCAACTGTAGTTTTACCAAGAAGATTAATGTCCCTTTAAAGTTGGTGGTCTTTATGCCTGTAATAAAATATTTTTAAACTGAACTTGAAACTAATACAGCTGCTAGATTATACCTGCTAATGGTCATTGGCTTCTAGATTATACCTGCTAATGCTTATTGGCTGCTAGATTATACCTGCTAATGCTCATTGACTGCTAGATTATGCCTGCTAATGCTCATTGGCTTCTAGATTATACCTGCTAATGCTCATTGGTTGCTAGATTATACCTGCTAATGCTCATTGGCTGCTAAATTATACCTGCTAATTCTCATTGGCTGCTAGATTTTATCTGCTAATGTTCATTGGCTGCTAGATTATTCCTTGTGATGCTCATTTGGCGACCCATTAGCCTGTTTACACCCTGCTAATGCTAATTAACTGTTAGAAACAAATGTTAGTTATATGAAACAAATTTACCTCACTTTATTTTACACATTTTCCCCCCACTATCACCATGTTTTGTTTCAAGCTAAAACAACACCATGTTCTCTCATATAAATTATGGGAGGGGGTAGGAGTACAGTGTAGTGTGCATCACTCAGATAAACAAATTCTGTCAGATCACAGCTTAGAGATCATGTGTATCAATGTGAAAATATTTGCAGATGCTCAGTTTAAGTGATATGTGGTTCATTTGAGCTCCTAGGTGCATTGTAAAGGGACACTGAACAATCCCCTTTAAAATGATCAGGTCAACATAATAAGAAACTAGGAAATGCACATAACTTATTTGTATATCCCACAGCCACTGCACCACTGAACAATGTACTATTTCCACTACACTCATAGATCCTAGGGTGCATCTCCTTAGTGAAATATAATATGTTTTTCAGTAGACAGATATTTGCAAGTGATGCTTAGAGTAGGGCAAAGTGACCTACTGGTCTCTGATTGACCATAGATAAGAAAACAGGAACAGAGAGTCAGGATAATTAGAAAATGATGTACCCCTGAGCTGTTTTTGTTTTTATAAACCTCTCCTTTCTAATAATATAGTTGCAGTTTTAAATGCTTTTTAAAACATGTATTTGCTCTGCAGATATTTTGCAGCATGATGGGTTATTGATAGTTAAACTATGATGCATCCAATTTCCTTGAAAGCAAATCTTGTAGTTACTTATTACAGTAAAAACTCTCTTTGTCTTGTCACAGCAGATACAAACTGTCTGTCAAATCTCTCTATCAAAGTTGCTGTGTTGACATATATCATATATTATATCATTTTCTGTTTCGTGAACACATTTCATCTATCATATGGTCATACATTTTTCTACTTTACATTGTAGATCTATCTTTCAGTGTGTCGTGTGTGTGTGTATATATATATATATATATATATATATATATAATAATAAGAGCAGGTATTGGCGCACCTCAAGACACATGAGACCACAAATTATTTCACATATTTTAACTTTTTTCATTTTTTCATTAATGCTGCAAAAATTGCCTTCTTAATATTTCACAATTTTTAAAAAAAAAAATTGAAATAAAGATGGGATCTTAGTCACACAATATGGCCATATTCTGCTTAAGCCAGTCACCACTTTCAAGGTGTCCCAAAAGACTGGTCCTAACGTTAAAATTTATATATATATATACTGTATATACCATGATATAATACACATAGAGAGAAGTGCACTCACAGGAACGAAACAACCAGCTCAATAACTTATTAGTTTGTTCTATGGTGATTTACCACCTTGATGCAGCTTCTTTTTAGCCCAGTAATGCTTTTTACAGAGACAAACTTTCCTTTAGTATATGAGTCGGATCTGCCTATTACATTCAGTCCAGCGCCAAAATACCAAGCAATTCCTCTCTGAACATGAAACACGGCAACCCCAGACAATCATTTCAGCATTCATTGGGCCTCGTCAGTGAGGTGCAGCCATATTCCTCTAAGCCCACTGAGCAAGGAGAGAGAAGCGCACTCACAGGAACAAACAACCAGCTCATTAACTTTTTAGCTTATTCTGTGGCGATTTACCACCTGAGTGCAGCTTCTTTTTAGCCCAGTAAATGCTTTCCACAGAGAAGAACTTTCCTGTAGTATATCAGTCTGATCCTGCCTATTACGGTCAGTCCAGGGCCAAAATACCAGACAATTCCTCTCTGAAAAAGGAACATGGCAAGCCCAGACGATTATTTCTGCCTTCATTTGGCCTCATCAGTGAGGTTCAGCTAATCACACTGAGCAAGGAGCCAACGTCTGGTTGCCCCTTTTACCCTTAGGGAGACATAATACACATAGATAGAAGCACACTCACAGGAACAAAAAAAAACAGCTCAATAACTTGTTAGCTTGTTTTAGGGTGATTTACCACCTGGGTGCAGCTTGTAAAATATCAGTCTGATCCAGCCTATTATGGCCAGTCCAGCAACAAAATACCAATTCAACTCTGAACAAGGAACACAACAACCTCAGACAATCATTTCGTAATTATTTTATTAGAAAAATAATCATATATACAGATATACAGAATAAAATCATAATAGCAAATGCAAACAAAATATCTCTTACAAAACAACTGAAATATTGACCCACACTTTTGTCATCAGAATTCAAAATGCAAACATAAAACTTTAATAAGGAAATGAAGAGGTAATCTGAAGTCCAGAGCGAGTTAAAATCCAAACATTATTCTTTAAACTTTAAAAGTCATCACCAACAAAGGAAAGACAGGGACAGGCTGGTCTTATGCGTTTTGGCAGGTGCCGTAATCATAGACCTGCTAAGCACTGATTAGTGCCGGTTTAAACAGTAAACCCTTCACAATAATTAGTTGAATGCAATGAGTAAAAACACTCCCATATTAACCCCTGCTACACAAAATGCAAAAACATATGGGCTGAGGAGGAATTAGAATATATTGTACATTTTCATGTAAACACAACAGACAATGTAAATGCCTATAGCCTGCAACAAAATATGTTAAACGAAGAAAATAAACAGCACCATTGACTATAATAAAAAGAAAAAAGAAAACTTCAAATATTATCAATATTAATTACATACCATAAAACAAAAAAGAATACATATAATGCATATGCATATATACTGTATATAATAATATATTCGCTAGGTAAGGTAATAAATCCAAATATGACCAAATATGGAAATGTGAAAAAGAAACAAGTAAAAAAGACATAGGTAAAATATGTACATATCACATAAGTACAAAGATGAATAAATAAATAAAGAGGTGCAGATAAAAGTGAATGCAGGTAAAGAACATGTTACTGCTATATGTGTTTAACAAATTGATCTTTGAGGTCATAGATTGTCAAAATGCTAGTACTAAGTACAATAGACAATAGAATAATACAATTTTTTACCCTAACAGTCCATGATTAGTAATATTTTTTAAATATTTAGTAGATACACATAACTCCTCAAATTCTACCCCCTGAAATATATCAATGGAATAAAGAGAGAGAAAATATCTTTAGAGATAAAATATCATCTGTGCTGATACATAGAATTCATAATCATGTTATAATATCCATACTAAGTGTATTACCATTATACTACTTGATTATCTTATGTCTGAGACATTTTTCAAAAATGGCTTTCAAACGGTCTATCAAATTTTCGATCTAACATCAGTGATTTATCACATCAAATTTAGAGTTGAAGCCATTAGGAACCTGGGTCTGTAATTTTAATATCCAGAATGTCTTTTGTTTAGCCAAGAAATCATCCTTATTACCACCTCTAGGGGGTTGCCTAATGGTTCCAATTGCTCTATACCTAAAGGTGCTGACAACTTTATCATGGACTTCCAAAAAATGATGTGATAGTGCAGAACAGGTTTTTTTATATAGCCTAGGTGTTTGCATATGCGGGTCCGTACGTCTCTGTTAGTCATACCCACATATTGACATAAATAAGAAGTTCACTCAATCAAATAAATCACATAAGACGTTGAAAACTTAATGCACCCTTTTGTTTGAAAGGTCTGTTTAGTAACATGAGAAGAAAACTCTCTACTCACTTTTAGAAACTCACAAGCCTTACACCTTGAACCACCGCACCTATATTATCCATTGACACTGAGCCATAATGTGGTTGCTTCTTTTTGGGGTAACTGACTGGGAGAGAGAATATTTCCAAGTGTAACATTTTTAGAATAAACATATCTAAAGCCCTGTTCAGCTACAGGGGCCTATTTAACAAGGTGCGGACGGACATGATCCGATATTGCGGATCATGTCCACCGCACATCGATAAATGCCGACAGCATATGCTGTCGGCATCTATCATTGGACCAGCAGTTCTTGTGAACTTCTGGTGCAATACCGCCCCCTGCAGATTCGCCAGAAACACAGGTCATCCAGCTCTATAAGGAGCTTGATAAATATGCCCCATAGTCTTCAGATCTACAGTATATACCCATACAATAGTGGGAAGTACTTTCTCATGATGTTACAAATAGAAAAGAAGTCTAAGGAGCATTGAGTTATAAACAACATACATTGTTCATCTTTAGTGTTATTACTCTTTTGCTGCAATGTATCTTTCCTGTCTAAATTCATGACTTCTTTTGCCACATTTTCCACCATATTCGGTGGGTACCCTCTTGCAATAAGTCTTGCTTTAATATTAGCACTTTCATTAAAAAAAATCTGATTCAGTGCTGCTGATTCTTTTGGCCCTGACAAACTGTCCCTTAGCTATGCCTTTAAAGACATGATTAGGATGTGCACTCTTTTTATGGAGCAAAGTATTGCCTGAAATAGGCTTGCGATATGGTTTTGTCTGTATGTCGTTGGACATTGTGTTGGTCAAGGAAATTGATTTCTGTTCTATGCCACTCAAAGGTAAACTTAACCCCATTCTCACTATCATTTAGAAATTGAACAAATTGTCTGACTATTGTTTCATCAGATGCCCAAATTTAACAACAGATACAATGTCTGTAAAAAAGGATATGATGTGAGAAGGGATTACTATCTGCATAGAAAAAGGCCCGTTCAAGCCACCCCATGAAGATGTTAGCATATGAAGGGGTGAACTTGGCCCCCATGGCTGTGCCCGGTCTCTGCAGATAGTAAGTGCCTTTGAAGAAAAGGTAATTATGCTGCAACAGAAAATTGGTAACTCTTATTATGTACTCTATGTTATGAGTATCCAGGTTGCCCAGCATCTCTAAGAAATACCTAAGAGCTTGAATGCCCAAATCATGCAGAATACTAGAATACAATGACACTACATCTATAGTTAGCCAACTACAATTTGATGTTCATGTAAACTTTTCTACCAATTGTAGAAGGTGTGTAGTATTTTTAATGTGACTATGTGGTGTGAGCACAATAGGTTAAAAGATTGCATCTAGTCATTTCGAAAGGGCTCCAGTAGTGAGCCAATTCCGGACACAATAGGGTGGCCCATAACTTTCTGCAAACTTGTATGCACTTTTGGTAAGTGATGAAATATTGGTGTAACCGAGTTCTCCACATATAGATATTTCATAGTTTGATAATCTATGATGCCCAGATGCAATCCATCATCCAAAATGTGATAAAGTTCCCTTTGAAATTCTTTTACCAGATTTATTGGCAAAACAATATATGTATTTGCATCCCCAATTGGCGGATAGCCTCTTCCATGTATTGACTTTTGTCAATAACAACCACACTACCACCCTTGTCAGATTGTCTAATTACAATCGATTGATTATTCTTTAGGGAATTGATTGCTTCTTTTTCCTTTACTGACAAGGTGTGGGTTGTGGATGTCTTGGACTGATGTAACAAACTGAGGTCATCTATCACTTTTTTATGGAACAGTTCCAATGTCTTACCCCTGCTCTGTATGGGGTAAAAGAGTGATCTAGGTTTAAATTTAGGAATAATGTTAAATGCATGTTCGTGCTCGGTATTGGATTCACTGTATAGTTCTTGAAGTGTAGTTAGATTGCAAACATCCTGAAAGCTAAGCTCATCAGTATTGATTTTATTATTAGTATGTGATAGTACTGTTCCATTTGTTTGCAGATGCATAGATCAGTCTGAAAGTGTTTCTGTAATGTAATCTTCCTGATAAATTTGTTTACATCAATAATGTTTTGAAAAAGATTAAAGTTCTTAACCGGGCAAAAACCCAAACCATAATTTAGTACTCTTATTTCTGCCTGTGTAAGCACATGAGATGATAAATTGATAACACTGCCTTGAAACAGCGATTTACTATTTTTGTCTCTCTGTTTGTCCCGCCCCCTGTGGGCTGTTTGAGGACAGGACGCAAAACCTGAGTGTTATTGGTATTAGTATCAGTCACGGCTTGAATTTTAGGTGCCAAATTACCATTAGATTTGTTATTCGTGGCTGAAACTTTATTATATATAATAGAGTTTTGTGTTTTAGGCCTTGATCCCATATCATTATTTGCTGTAGACTGATTTAGTATAGTTCCCACATTGGTAGACTCATGTCCCTGTGTTAAGCTCTCGGAATTCAAGACAATATTTAAAATCTCTGTCTCTGATCCCGAGTTCTCATCACATGAAGTAGAAGCTGCTAGGGAGGATAATTCCTCATCTGTTGTATCTGTATTTACAAATGTAACCCTCTTCCTAGATTTGTTACGTGGATTCTCCCCACTGTGATTATTGTGATCAATTTTTACTTTTCTATTAAACTGTCTATTTCTGAATCTCCTAGGTTTTTGCCAAATAAACACTTGGCCTTGGTAGTCTCTCTGATCACGCAAACATTTTGTATGTTTAATCTGTATGAGATCCTTCCTAGATGATTCAACTACATCTGCTAGTAAATTGTCAAATTTGCCATACTCACTGTGATCCTTATATCTATTCAATTCTGTTTGTATTTTTATAATGTCATTTCTGACTGTCAGCAATTGTTCAGATTTGTATTTTACCAACAAAGAGCTCGCTTCCATTGAGTCGTTAAAAATGGAGCCGTAAGCTACCGAAGTGGACGACAGCTAAAAGTATTTTACGGCTCCATTTTAGTACCAGGTTTCCATTGAAAAGATTTGCGTGTTGCGCGCAGTCGCTCTTTTCGGCCGTACGTAAGTTTGTGCTGCCAACTGATGTCAGATTCAATGAAAAGCGTGCCATAACAAGTGCATTGCCATGATAACCCGACCTCTGTCTATAAGAAAAACGGTTTGCGCCTGCACTCTTTACCTGTGATCGCCTCTAGAGAGAAAGACACGGGAGCTAGTTGCGTTGGTAGGAGTTTTGGGTTTTTGAGAGTTGTTTGAGAGTTAGTGGAGGCCTCATATAATATTAGGAACACACACACACATCCATACATTAGTTAATTAACACACATTAGTTTATACACACAAACACACACACACACACACTTTTATTTGATACAAACACATTCACATCTTTTTTTATTTCATTAACCCCCCCATTTCCCCATCTTCCTTTATTACTCCTTTCATTAACCCCCTTATCCCACTTCCCATCCCCCCTTTGACTACCCTTCCCTTCCCTTCCCCACTATATAACTTTTTTTTTTACTTTTCTTTTCATTTATACATTTTGCCCATCCTTTTATTTTACATCCCATATTTTTTTTTTCATTTGACTATAGTTAGTTAGGGTCTAGATAGGTTAGGTAGTTAGTTTTGGTGATATTTAATTTAGGGTTTAGTTAGGTGAATTAGTATAGTTAGGTAAGCTAGGGACTTTAGTGTTAGGTTAGAGTTAGGGAGGAAGGATAAAGGGATGGATAGGCCTAGTGGAGTTGGGAAGGGGGTGGCTAGGGGGAGGGCAGTGGAGAGGGTGGATAGAGGGAGGGAGGAAGTAGGGAGTAGTATGGGCAGGACTAGGGGCCGAGGTTTTGGTGGAGGATTTGTCCTTCCTCAAACCCTGGAAGGAGAGAGGGTGGAAGAGGAGTGGAGAGGAGAGGAGTGAGGAGGAGTCAGCCTCAACTAGGCACCCAAAGAAAAGGGAGAGAGCGGGGCAGACTGTGGCAAGTGTGAGTGGGGCTGGTGGTGGCCTGCAGGGTCAGAGGAGGGAGAGAGGGCTGGTCCACAGTAACAGGAGGGAGAGTCTGTGTCTGCAGGCCATTCAGGTGTGAAGGGCAGGCTAAGAGAGGAGAGGTACTCTGAGGAGGAGAAGGAGGCTTATTGTTGAGGCCTACTTGGATAGGGCACCTCAGCTGGAGAACCCTAACCTGAGGGCGGGTGTCCGGAATAAGCTGTGGGAGGAGATTTGTGTGGCAGTCAGCTGCTTAGGACGTAATCGTTCTCTTGCCAGCATAAAACACTGATATCATGACTGCAGGAGAGAAACAAAAGCGAAGATGGCACAGCAGGCCAAATACGCATGTGGGACAGGTGGTGGTCCTAGCAAGAGTATTCAACAGAAAAAAAGTCCTCAAACTCAAGCCCCTCAAAATCATTATCATTGAGAGGTAAAACTTTAATAATCACACAGGATAAATTAAACATAATTCAAATACAGACAAAAACAAACTGGGGGGAAAAAAAACTAAAAAATCCAATCCCTCCAATTTTTATCTTCCAAATGCCTTCGGAAACAAATTCCCCATATCGTCTCCTATCAAAAGAAAAATACAAAAACAACTTCCCACAGATCATGCCCACACATTCGCGTACACTAACTACCTCTTTCTTAAAAATCAATATATTACGCACATCACAAAACACCTTCTGCAAACAACATGCTAACAACCATATTAATCTTGCTTTCTCCTTATCCACACCACTTCCACACAAACCATACATCGTCATATTAAGAGTAAAAAACTGCACTCCAGTCAGACTCTTAATAATACTACTCAAACTTCTCCAAACATCCCTAGTATAATCACAATTCTAAAACAAAGAATAACACACTTACTTTGACAACAACCATCTCTAGGGCACACTTCTGAAACCACTAAATGACGCACTCTTTGAAAATCCCTTGTCGGCAAACACTTATGCACACTCATCCAACTAATATCTTTCTGCCTATTCATCAAATGCTTATTACACACATTTTTCCACACCAACACACATTCCTTCTCATTCAAACCACCAATAAACTCAAGACCTTCCTTCTTCTCCAACATTTTCAACACAATTCTATTTTCACACCATATCTCCCTACTAACATTCTCTAAACCATATTTTTCTATCCAACATGTTACCCTTACAAAAAACCATGAAACAGGGGGGCGGAGCTAACCGCCATCAAGAGCAGACGTGCAGAAGGGAAGCTCCTGACACTTTGGGTACAAAAGTGCATTTTAAGCGTACTAACTGCCTACATTTTGGGGCAATTCTACTGGACACCCTGCTAGGGTAGTGACCCTTCACTGATAAACCAAGAGAAGGGAGTTTTGCAACTATTTTTTGACCCCGGACGCCTGTATAGACTCGGCTGTCGCTTGGCCGTCACTCGGCATTTCTGTAAGGCCCTGCAAGTGCTCCGGAGGGTCGGGGATCCGCTCCGGAGCAGAAGATCACTGCCTCTCTACAAGTTAAGAGGTTGGTTTGCCTCCTGCATATTCGTCCGGGGACTTTGTCCCCACACCCTCCAACCCCACTCCGCCTGTGTCCCACCTCCCCGCTGAAGCATCGCCTATGGTCACATAGTCTGCCATACCGAGTAGCCACAGGACCCAGCACAAACTGCAGCAAGCGGACTCCTACCTTCCCTCCCGGCGATCCCGGGACCTCACGCACCTCTCACACTTTTGGCGCGAAGTTCGGCCATCTTGCTGGAGGCCCTCCTATTGCGGAGCGGTGCGGCCTTGTTTTGAGAGAGGAGGAAGTCCGGTGAGCACTGCCGCCTGCGGCTTCTGCCTGATTGAAGCCCTCTGAACAAGCCGAAGCTGCCTCTTGATTTCTCTCCGACTGATGAGGCACAAGAACCACGACCTACACATCTGAAGCGGAGGCCTCTAGATCCGGCCTGAGGTGGGGTAAGATAAGGAGGGCAAGTCTGACACACTAAGGGGACAATCTGCTTGGGGTTTGTCTGTGGGGGCCACCTACATATTTGGTCTCCCCCCATTATCTCTGAGGCCTCACAATATCAGGACAGATATAACATTGGGAATCTGGAAGGCCTCTTCATATATCTGCAGGGCCCATATAATCTGCTACTATTTCATACTGGCGTCTTTAGGTAGCCTCCTTTGCACAAGCATCTAGCCTGAGGAGAAAATAGATCTAGCCTTAACATACCTCAGTACACATCCCAGCACTGTTAACCTTGCAATAAACTGGACTATAGCCTATCTGTGTCCCAGAGACTGCCACAGCTACTACCCCCATCTGCCCACAGGTCTAAGTGCATGATAGAGATAAGCTGGGCTCTCAATTTTCTTGGGATCTTGAAACACCTACTATAAGTCAGAACTGGACCTTATCATATACCAGGAGCCCCGTCTGACCCCTTCAGTGGTCTTTAATCATACAGGTTCATTAATAATCTTTTCTGCAGATTTGCTCCATTACAAATTAGCCTTAAATACCTCAATTCCATGCTCTGAGTAATAACTTAGGACACTAAGTGCTTTACCCTTTGTTTTCTATTTAGCTGCTGCGTCAGCCAAATGTTCTCTGTTGCAAACAGAGTGGAGTGCATTTCTTTTTACTGTGTTGCTACTGGTGTGTGTCGCTCTTTGGTTTATGAGTACTGATCATATGGGATAGTCACACTAATTACCTTTGCCTTTTCTAGACACCGAGATACCTATCAGGATTGGTATAACACACTGACTAACTTTCAGGTTTGCCTATCACGCCAGCACAACATACCCCTGGCCAACACATCTAAGCCAGCCTAGAACTAGAACACTCTCCTTTACTGCACATTCACATAGAACTTACCTCTTTAACCTCCAATATACTGACACACACTCCCCACGCACACTTAGGCTACACCACACTCCACTTTCATTAGCACAGACTGTAACTCGCCCCATTTCTCACCCACGTGACTTAAGAGAAACACCAGAATATTTGCTGAGGTCCACTCTGGCCATTATTGTATTGCATTGTATTGGTTTTCATTTAGCAGGTGAACCCCAACTCGCCCCCCCTTTCCGGCCCTGCTTGTCTGGGCTGGTCACTTCCCTCTCCCCTTTTCCCTTCCGTAAGGTCGTACCCCCTATTCCCGGGCCAGAAGGGGACTTACCACAATTTTACCCATAAATTTTGGAGTGAATTTGCCTTTGACCTGTGTCTGGGGGGTCTCGCCGGCCCTCGCCCCCCGGTGGCGGCCTATCCTTTTTTGCAAACTGGACCTGTGGTCATTTAATCCCTAGCAGGATGGCCGTCGTGGAGGGGTAGGGGTCGGGGAGGCTGTCTGGGCCCCTCTCTGTGTACTGCTTAATGTGATTACTTGCTCATGTTCTTATTTTTGTAACCCCCTGTGAATCTAACCTCTGGTGCCACCACCAATCTACCTGCCCTGTGTCCGCTTTTGCCTCACGGATTCTCCTTTTGCCACAATTTCAAAATGCCTCATACGATCAGACGAACCACTAAAACACCTGGTTCAGTGAAAAAAACGGTGATAGATCACTTCTCTCTACCACGCAAGGAGCTGGAAGATGACTCCAATGACGGCCTGAGTGGGTCAGAATCTCTAGGAGATGGTTCCCAACATGATGCTCTGTCAAACCCCAGGTCTCAGCACTTCATTACTGAGGATACCCTTCAGAAGATGCTCACTAACCAAACCCGCTCCATCACCAAAGAAATTCAAAAAAATCACGCTGAGCTCAAAAAAGACATTTCAGAAATAGGTGAAAGGGTGGACTCTCTGGAAAGGCGGCAGGATGATATCGTTACGGATCAATCAAACCTTTTGGCCTACTCTGAATCTTTGGCTGACCAGCTGAGTCAGCTCGAGTTTAAACTGGCGGATGTTGAGGATAGGGCCCGCAGAAATAATATAAGATTTCGGGGTATACCGGAAGACATTACACCAACAGACTTGCAGGGTTTTCTCCAAGAGCTCTTTGGTAGCCTGTTGGGTCCTATGGAGGGCCTAACTTCCACTATTGAAAGAGTTCACAGAGCTCTACGCCCCAGGTCCGTCTCGCAAGAAAAGCCAAGAGACGTTATAGCCTGTTTTCACAGTTTCCTCTTTAAAGACAAGCTGATGCAGGCCGCCTCCTGTAAGCCTCAGTTGCCGGAAAAGTTCCAAACCATCCAGCTTCTTCCCGACTTGTCGGCTCACACCCTACAATTCAGAAGGCAGTATCAACCAGTCACACTGGCTCTCAGAAATGCTGGCATCAGATACAGATGGGGATATCCGTCCAAGTTGTTAATTACAAGGGACAATCAAACCCACATAATTTCTTCACTGGCCCAGGGCACTGCATTGCTGGCACAGTGGGGTCTTACCAAAGGGGACACGACGGAACCCATTCCCATTAAGGCAAAATTGAGGGCTACTGCCCCAGAATGGACCGCTAAGGATCAGCGCTCCAAAAGGCAAAAAACGCAGCAGACACAGGACTCTCTGGGTCCCCAAGATCCCTCCTCCTGAATGCAGGGCACCATTGGTCAACAACAGCATTAACCTGTCATCATGACCTAACATAGGGCCCATTCTTTATGGAGGGTCCTACTTTATGTGCATATTTGCATTACCAGTGTTTATATATGTTTTCTAATACTATATGGGATCAACCCAGCATAGGTCGGCCCACGTTGGGTCTAAAGTTACAGTTAATATTATTATTTTTTCCTTCTTGTAATTCATGTGCATATTTGCATTACCAGTGTTTATACATGCTTTCTAATTCTATATGTGGTCAACCCAGCACAGGTCATTCATCTCTAAATGAATAGGCATAGTATTACCTCCACCCTTTAGATAGCACAAGAACTTATTTTTCCTCAACATGCTATGACTGATTTTATATTTACCTAGTCTGGATGCTTCGTACCTTACTCAGGTTTGTTATGGTTGTATGTACATTTCCATTGCTGGTTTCACAGGTTTAATATATGTTTATAGATTTCTTTGTATCCTTCCCTTGTGCACAGAGGGGGGCCGATAGTCTCGGCTCTCTCTCTGTTCCTATTCCTAGCTCCTCCCCCACATAGGTAGCCCACGCCAGGGTTCCACTTAGGTGAACTATTTTCACCTCATTTCCTATCACAACACCTCTGAACTGACTTCTTGTCCTAATTTCCCCCCCTAACCCCCTCTCTTCGTTTCCCATTCTATCTCCTGTCCCCAGGCCACGGTCGTGAGATGGTGCACTCTTTAAAGGTGCTCACACATAATGTCAGGGGGCTTAACTCCCCCTTTAAAAGGAGTCTTTTGTCTCGTGAACTTAAATTTCACAATCCTGACGTAGTCTTCCTGCAGGAGACTCACTGGCAGTCGGGCGCCCCTCAATATTTTCACTCTCGTTCCTATAAAGTCCTGGAACACTCACCCTTCTCCAAAAAAGCTAGAGGGACGGCCATCCTGCTTCACAACAGGATCGCCTACGAGCAAATTTATGCTCTTACTGACCCTCAAGCCAGATATACAATTCTGGTTTGTAAACTGGACCATGTTCTTCATACATTGGTCTCCGTTTATCTCCCCAACTCCCGTCAGCCTGCATCTCTCCGTACTATTTTGCAGACGCTTGATACGATTAAGCAAGGGAGGGTCTTGATCGCGGGAGACTTCAACATGACATGGGAGCCAACTCTCGACCGCAAACAGCTTCAAGCTGGCAGTAAACATTCACAAGAGACATATGTCTCTGCCCAATTTAGGGCAGTAATGTCACAATATGGATACTTCGACATTTGGAGAAGTCTACATCCCAATGATAGGGACTTTACTCATTTCTCTATCCCCCATAAAACTTACTCCCGGCTGGACTACATCTTTTGTTAGGCTGGGTCTTTGGACTCGGTCTCCTGCTCCAGTATCCCCCTCTGTTCCTGGTCAGATCATGACCTTGTAACGGCAGGTCTGTTCCCCTCAGATAAAGCGCCTAGTAAATCCAATTGGTGCCTTCCTAGACACATTTTGGCTGATATCCCGTTCAGAGAGGAATTAAGACGGGACCTGACTGAACTGTTAGTTTGTAATGACAACGGCCAGACCTCAGACGATAATCTCTGGGGCGCGATCAAAGCAACTATCAGGGGCCTTATCATTCGCAAACAAGGAGCACTGAGAAAGCGAGCGGGCCTTACCCTTGCGCAGGCACACGCAAAACTCAGATCCCTGGAATCCCTCAATCGCGCTTCCATTAGCCTCGATGTAGCAGCGCAGATTGCTACAGTTAAGGAGCATATCAACCTCCGAGAGCTCCGCCGCACACAAACTAATCTCAGCAAACTAAAACAATTATACTATTACAAAGGTAATAGACCTGACACTATGCTTGCTAATAGGCTCAGGCATAAGCATAGTAATTCCCGCATTTCCCAGATTAATTATAATGGCAAGTTGCATAAGAGGCCCTCTCAGATTGGAGAATGTTTTGCTGACTTTTACTCCAAACTTTACAATATCGAAAATTCGGAGACTCTCACCCCAACTACTAGCCAGGATATCAGAGACTTCCTGGCCTCTGCTAACCTCCCCACTCTTACTACAGAGCAACAAGACTCTCTCACAGCCCCTTTCTCTTTGGCGGAGATTAAGCTAACGATAAAAAATCTAAAACCCTTCAAGGCTCCAGGGCCTGATGGCTTCTCTGCCCAGTTTTATAAGGTATTTGTCAATGAACTATCCCCCTACTTGCAGAGGTTATTTACCTTAGCAAGTGAAGAAGGCTCCTTGAAGGAGGAATTCTTAAAAGCAGCCATAGTCACTCTGCCAAAACCAGATAAGGACCCTTCCTCCTGTGCAAGCTATAGGCCAATTTCTTTAATTAACGTGGACGTGAAGGTTTACTCTAAAATTCTTGCCAATCGTATCAGCAGGCTTCTCCCGCACCTTATAGGTCCGGATCAAGTAGGGTTCATTCACAGGCGCCAGGGGCCGGACAATACTAGGCGTCTTGTTAATATTGTGTGTGAATCTACCAGAATGCAGAAGCCTTTCTCGGTTATCTCTTTGGATGCCGAGAAGGCTTTTGACCGAATCCGCTGGTCCTACTTGTGGGAAACCCTCAAAACCTTTAACTTCCCTCAGTCCACATGCAGGGCTATCCAGGCGCTATATTCTGCCCCGTCGGCTGCTGTCAGGGGTCTTGGCTTTCAGTCTGACCCTTTCAGCATCTCCAATGGTACTAGACAGGGGTGCCCCCTGTCTCCGCTGTTGTTTGCCCTTGCGATCGAGCCCTTGGCTGCCCATATCCGCGACGATGCGTCCCTTCCAGGGATAATGCTCTGAGGCACTCTGCAAAAAATTGCACTATTCGCAGATGATATCACAATCTTCACTGCGGACCCCGGTAGAGCTGTCCCCAGACTGTTGGATGTTCTAAAGACCTTTGGTGACCTCTCATTTTATAAATTGAACACTCAAAAGACAGAGATATATTGGTGGGGATACCCTCACAATTACATTAACAGTTTAAAGAAAAGTTATAACTTCAAATGGTCACAGGAGCAGGTCACACATCTGGGGGTTAGAATATCTAACAATGCCTCAAAAATGGTCAAGGATAATTACATCCCCTTGTTGTCAGAACTGAGATCCTTAAAAAACGCTTGGGATCACAAGTCCATCTCATGGATGGGGCGTATAGCCTCTATTAAAATGTCTTTCCTCCCTAAGCTCACCTACTTGTTTAGGTGTCTCCCCATCAGAGTCCCTATGCCACTCTTGCTACAGTTTCAGAGTGAAATAACAAAGTTTATTTGGAAGGGCTTGACCCCCAGGATAGCTCAAAAAAATCTGAAATTTCCTATACATCTAGGAGGCCTGGCTTCCCCTTCTGTGGTAAAATACTATGAGGGGGCCATGCTTACCCACATCTCCCAGTGGGGAGTTCTTTAGTCCCATGATAAATGGCGCGAGATTGAACAGGCCTCTTTACCCCATAATGTCCTGCTCAAGGATATTATTTGGACTCCTCCGCACAGTCGCAGAATTCTAGGTATCAGCAATCTAGTCATCACAGAATGCCTTCAGGTCTGGGACAAGATCCGGCATCGCCAACTAATTGCCCCCCATCCTTCCCCTATCACTTCGGTGGCTGGTCTGCTTTCTGGGTTGGCGGATACCCACCCGAATATATGGGCCAGACTAGGGATTCGGCGGGTCTCGGACTTCTGGTCCGCATCACAGCCCGATGGCTTTATAGACCCAACTCTCCTGGGCTCCCCTGGGGATATTCCTCCGGTCCTCTTTTTTGAGACCATCAGGATTAAAAGTCTCCTGAGAAGCTGGGGTTTTCTCCCCACCACCTCTCGTCAGTCCACCCCGTGGGAGTCTGTCTGGAAGACGGGTCACAGACTTATCCGGCCATTATCGTTCCATTACGGGACTCTCGATGGCACTGTCCCGCCTGAAATTGCCCCGCACTTGCAGATCTGGGATGCTTTACTGCATTCTCAAATCTCGGTAGACGCCTGGCAAAGGGCCATCCTTCTGACGAAAAAAACCCTCCATTGCATCACTATGTTCGAAACTTATTACAAGGTGATTTCTCACTGGTACCTGGTTCCCACACGCCTAGCAAGGATGTACCCAGGAGTGTCGCCTCTTTGCTGGAGGAATTGTGGTCTGCAGGGCACCATGCTCCACATTTGGTGGGAATGCCCTAAAATTACTTTCTTATGGTCTCAAGGTTTCCGCGCCCTTACTGATTTTGGAATCAGAATTCCGCCTGGCCCGCCTACTGCTTTGCTCCACCTGGGCTTACAGGACCTACCTAAGCATCAAGCTATCTTCAGTACCTACTTATTAGCCTCTATTAAGACTAATCTGGCTAGGTCCTGGAAAAAAGAAAAACCCCCTTCATGGAACGAGATTGAGAAAACCATGGCCTTCTTATACACCATGGAAAAGACTATATATTTTGACTTAAACAAACTGGATATATTCGAACTTGCTTGGGCCGATTGGAAAGACAAGTTTGATACTTCCTGGAGCCCTCCTGTCACGTCCTAAAGCCTACAGCCTGACTCTTCTTGATCTATCTACCATCTTTCCCCATTTCTTCCCTCTCCTCTTCTATGCTCCCCCCCCCTCCTTCCCCCTCCCCCCCCCTAGACTTTGTTCTGATTCCAAGACATGTGTTGTGTTGTATAGGTTCCTTTTAAGATATCCCATTTGTCCTCAGACTAATGTGAGATGTCATCTCTCCACCAGGGGAGTCCATCTAATCTTATCAATATTGTATTGTTTCTTATCTTTGGGACCTCTGGTTCTATTCGTAACCATATACTCCTGTATGCCATTGATGTTTGTGTTTGGGACCTGCGTGTCCCTCATTGTTACTTCTATAAGTTTGAAAATAAATAAAAATCTTTTGGAAAAAAAAACCAAAAAAAAAAAACCCATGAAACAGCAAAACATACCAGTTTCTTTCTATCAATCTCAAACAAACCATATTGTCTTAAAACATTTCCACAAGCATACTGTACCATACAACCAGCCATGCTATCCTTACCACTCAGAACCACACACCTACTAACATATTTCACAGCTAAGAATCTCTCCACATTCGGAAAAGCTTTACCACCAACATTCTTACTCTTAAAAACTAAATCTATTTTCAAATGCTCCATACCAGAACTCCAGAAAAAAGAAAACAAAACTCTCAAAATTCTCCTAAAAATCATTTCAGAAGGAGGAAAAACTAAAGCTAAATATAAGATAATAGGGATCAATAACTAACATTTTTCCTTCCTAAGATAACGTCCTTAAAGACCAAAACTGAAGTTTTCTACTTGCTTTATCAACAACATTCTCCCAACTTTCCAAGCCTTTCAAATCCACATCAAATTTCACACCCAACACCTCAATTGCACCATCAGTCACAAGCCATCCACACAAATCAATCTTCCTATCATTACCAAAAACATTTACTTTACACTTATTCTAATTAACTCAGAAACCACTAGCCATACAAAAACATTCAACCAACGTTTTCACCCTCCTCAAACCAGCCTGAGTCTCACATACCACACTCACATCCTCCATAAACCCAATCACTTTCAAACACCTTCCATTACTGCCAGGAACACTCACACCTCTAACTAATGTATCCTCAACCTAGTTAACAAGTGCTCAATGACACATACAAATAACACAGGAGACAAAGGACAACCTTGATGCACTTGAAATTTAATACAAAATTCCTAAGTCAAAAAACAATTAACCTAACCTGACTCACAATATCACAATACAAATATTTAAACCATTTAATAATCTTACCAGAAAAACCTAAACGTTCTAAAACATGATACATAAAATCAAGCTCTACCCTATCATATGCTTTTTTTTATAATCCACAATAGCAACAGCAACAGACCTAGGAGTCTAGTTATCAAGGTCTGTCGGACCTGATCCGACAATGCGGATCAGGTCTGACAGACCTCGCTGAATACGGCGAGCAATACGCTCGCCGTATTCATCATTGCACCAGCAGCTCACAAGAGCTGCTGGTGCAACGCCGTCCCCTGCAGACTCGCGGCCAATAGGCCACCAGCAGGGGGGTGTCAATCAACCCGATCGTACTTGATCAGGTTGATTTCCGGCGATGTCTGTCCGCCTCCTCAGAGCAGGCAGACAGGTTATGGAGCAGCGGTCTTTGTGACCGCTGCTTTATAACTGCTGTTTCAGGCGAGCCTGCAGGCTTGCCAGAAACACGGGGCATCAAGCTCCATTCGGAGCTTGATACATATGCCCCTAATCTTCTCCCTCACATACCACAGTATATCACGTAATAACAACAAACTTTTAGAAATCTGACACCCAGAAACAGCACACACTTGCTCTTCACCCACAACCTTACCAATCACTCCATGTATTCTATTTGCCTACACCTTTGCAATAACCTTATGGTCAACAATGTAATTAACCTCCAATTCCTCAAATCTCTCTTGTCACTCTTTTTAAATAACAAAACAATCAAACCTTTCCTCATTTTAAACAGGAAAAACATTAATTCTCAAAACAAACTGACAAACATCTAGCATAAACACCCCAATCAAATTCCAAAAACAAGTATAAAATTCAACAGGCAACCATCACAACCAGGTACTTTCCCAATCTTAAAACTCCTAACAACCACTGCAATCTCATCCAAACTTTACATCCCGTTCTAACAAATTTTAATCATTTTAACCTCAATGTCTTCCAACAACTCCTTTTCCAATAAAACTTTTCTTGTCTTTTCTTTAAACAGCTCACTATAAAACTCACAAACTTCACACAAAACACCATCCGTACCATTAATTTCACACTCATCCTCATCAAAAACACTAACAAAACCATTCCTTCCTTCAAAAGCAATTTTAAAAAGTATTTATTATGAAAGTCATCCTTTTCCATTTTCTCCAATCTTGCAATAAAAACAATTTTCTTTCCTTTTTCATGCATACATTTTGTAATTATCTTTCTTGCTTCAGCAATTTCCTCATGCACATCAATACCACAATTTCTCAATTCATACAAATACAACAAACTCAGATACAAATTATCATACAACTCCCTTTCCATTCTAGCCTTCTCACAGCCTTTCTTATTAAAAAAAAAACATTCCCACCACATAAGCACATTACTAAAATTACACTTTCTTCGATGCCACCTTTCATATATCCAAACAAAATGATGCTTAATCTTCTCATCTTCTAACAAACTCCCATTCATTTTCCAAACACCCTTACCATACTTCATTTTCAAATCACAATTCACCTTACACATCAAAAGGGCATGATCCGTAAAGGGCATCCACTTTAAAGAAAAATCAACAACACTTATAAATTTAGATAAAAAAACAAAAATCAATTTGAGATTTTATCTCACCACTATCACTAAAGAAAGTAAAACCCTTCCCAGAAAATGAAATTGACCCAAAGGCATCCTTTAAACTGAAAGATTTAAGCAGATAAACTAAAAAATCCCTGAGCTTTTCACCCTACAATCACTCCCACTCGCTCTGTCCCCATTCTTAATAAGACAAGTAAAATGCCCAACCAAAAAAGCAGGATCCTGACCTGGCAAAAAAAAACTTTAAGGTTTAAAAATTATGCAAATGTTCTACCATATTTGGGGAAGCATATACATTAAACAAACAAAAAAACAGTGTCACAAAAACTAATCAAAAGAACCCGACCTGGGACAATATGAACTAAATTAAGGATAGAAAAATAAAACCCCTTAAACAAAACTCCCAACTTCCCATTCCTTTCAGAACAACAAGACCATACTTTAGAACTATTTTCCCAGTCAGCACATTTAGGATGTTCAGAGAGACCACATTCATGCAAACAACAAATATTAGCAGAACATACAGATAATAACTTAAAAATTGCAAGTCTCCTCTATTTTGTTTCATACACTTGACATTAAGGGAAGAAATGGTCAGAAACTTCACTAAAATAAATTAAAGAAAAACAAATAACATAAGGACTTTCCTTTTTCTTTGAAGTTCTGACCTCCTAGACTTCCCCAACAGAAGAGGCATCAGAAAAGTCACCAATACACTGGCTTGAGTCAGAGGGAACGTCTTTAGAAGAGACAAAAGAGTTAGCATCACTTGTAGTATCTGGATCTACACTCTTAACTACTGGATGATCCAAATCAGGACTCTCCCATCCATAAGAATCTCCACCTTTTTTCCCACTTGGAGGCAGATTTCTTTTATGCAGTGTCCATATCCTCCTCAGAACCAGGGGACACAACAGCAGACCAATCAGTGTTCTCCCCTTCACCAAGAACAGCATCAGGAGCAGGATCACCAGATAACTTAGTGAAGGATAAATCCTCTGTCCCAGGAACAGCAACTGCATCCTCTATTCCATTGAGGTGGGCAACAGGGCTTTCAGAACATCAAAATCAGCCAACAGATCAGATGTAGCAAGATCTTCCTCCTGAAGATTAGATTGGGCTTCCTCCACCTTATCAGCCACAGAAACCACCACAGGAGCATCAGACACCTCTTTAACAGGGACGGGGCCCCAACTGCAGACTTCATACACAAAAGAGGTAATATAGAATTCAATGCCTTATCAGAGACCTCCTTTTCATTCACAGATGGTTCAACCGCTACAGAAGATGTTTTTTTTCTACATCAACATAGGAAGTCTTCACTCCATCAAGCCCCTGCGACATCATCAAAGGACACATCCTGCACAAATGACTTGAAGAACCACACAGGTCACAGGTCCAGCGTTTACTGCAGTGAGCAACAATATTATCCTCCTCACTGCAATTTCCATATCTGGCACCTGGACAATTCTCAGCAATGTGACCAAACGGGTTGCAATTACGGTAAACAAAGAGGCATGTCATCATAGTATAGGAAAACTCTATTTCCACCAATGGCGAAAGTCTGGGGAGAGTGTTTCTTTCCACTATTACCTAATTCATCTGGCACAAACTGCACCCAGAACCTGCGTTTTCCATTGAAAGTCCCAAACTGATTCTTTAGCTTGCTACTTCCTTGAACATCATCAAAGTAACGACAAAGAAATAGACAAATTTCCACATCAGTGACCCACGGATTGTACATATGTACTGTCAAAAATAGCATGTGGCAACAATACCACAAGGCTAAGGGGACGGCCCTAAGCCTAAGGAGTAGCAACCCCCCAATAGCAGCAGGAGCACAAACCCCAAAGGGAAAGGCCCTCAGGCCGAAGGGGCAGGTCTCTAGGCAGCAAATCTTTCAGTCAAGACCAAGCACAGAAAACTGGATTTGACTCCAGCCAAAATCCTGAGAAGCGACCTCAGACATTTGTTTTGGCCTTCTGTGGGCCTCGTCAGTGAGGTGCAGCCATATTCCTCTAAGCACACTGAGCAAGGAGTCCACGTCCGGTTGCCCCTTTTTCCCTTAGGGAGACATAATACACATAGAGAGAAGCGCACTCACTATGGTGATTTACCATCTGATTGCAGCTTCTTTTTATCCCAGTAAATGCTTTCCACAGAGAAGAACTGCACTGTTTAGTTAGGATCAAACTGATATACAACGGGAAAGTTCTTCTCTGGGGATAGCACATGTTGAGCAAAATGAGGCTGCTCCTAGGGTGGTAATTAGCCATAGAACAAGCTATTATGCTATTGTTCGTTCCCAGGTTGAGCGCTTCTCTCTTTTTGTATATATCATAATATGGCAGTTGCTGTTCTTAGCTGGGGCTATATTGCTACAGAACCTCCAAACACTATTGTAGCAAGTTATTGGGTGCCAACAACCCTGTTTTGATAATTAAAATCAATTGAAACATACCAAGTGTTATATGTTTTATAAAGCTTGAGAGTTATTAATCAAGCTATCCAGGGTTCTGGATGTGAAGTAGAGTTATATAAATTAAAATGAAATGCTCTACAAAAAGCCTCCAACAATTTTGTATAATGTCTCTCCAACCTGACGAATAGTTGATCATCAGGCCCTTAATGTTTATCTCAATAATACTCAGCCTTGTGTCGCCGCGCACCACTCTAGCTGTTGCTAGGGATGTGGCGCCTGCTGTCTGCCTAGGGGGAGTTGGCTTCTCTCGGCATGCGGCGGTGACGCCATCGTCACACGCTTCCTCCTGCAGAAGCCGGTCTGGATCTCCTGTGGCGCGAATCCTGCACCTATGTAAGTAACTTCAGTCCTGCCTATCACTGCCCAAATATAGGTGTCACTTACTGTTCTCCTGGGTGTTATTGATTCATATGCTGGATTGTTATTTTGTTTCTGACCCCTGCTTGTCTGACCACCCAGCCTCTTTAACCCTTAACTACTGGATTGATATTGTTGCTGAGTATTCTGCCTCTTTAACCCTTAACTGCTTGATTGATATTGCTGCTGAACTCTGCCAGTCTGACCACTCTACCTCTTAACCCCTATTTGCCCTGGATTTCCTCACTGTTGTCAAACCCTGCCTGCCTGACCATCTTAGTGGTTTACCCCTGGACTGCCTTACTGTTGTCGAACCCTGCCTGCCTGACCACCCTAGTGGTTTACCTCTGGACTGCCTTACTGTTGCAGAACCCTGCCTGCCTGACCATCCTAGTGGTTTACCCCTGATTGCCTTACTGTTGCCGAACCCTGCCTGCCTGACCACCCTAGTGGTTTGTCTCTGGTTTCCTGCCTGTTGCCCCCAAGGACTGTCCTGCCTGTGGTGAGTGCCATTTATCTCATCTTGCAAACCTACTCTGCTCTGGGATATTCCTTATCATTCCAGCTTGACGCCAGGATAACAAGACTACTGACCGAGTTCGGTCTGATAGAGGAGTATCCCCTGAGCATTACACCTTGTGCCTTAGACCATGTGAACCCAAATAGTAGAGGTCAGATAATTTACAGCAAAATATTTTTTTTAAAGTCAGTAGAAAAGGTGAAATGAAAACAATATACAAAGTGGCTGCACTACTCCTCACACAAACAAACCCCACTCAGGCCCCGATGTTAAAAGCATTTGAATAACAGTGATATTTTAAAAAAGGGATCTATATTGTGGTTGAGATTCAGGGGCGAAACTACAGGGGGTGCAGAGTTTGCAATTGCAACTGGGCCCCCAAGGGTGGGGGCCCAGCTTAAAAAAAATAATAATTTTTTTTAATAAAAAACGTTGACCTGCCACTGCCTGCACTAATATCATGTGAGTGTGACATGATGCTTCACTAGTGTCTCTGACTCAGTGGCGTAGCGTGGGTTGTCAGCGCCCAGGGCATGGCAAGTATTGTGCCCCCCCCCCCAACCCCATTTTAGATATGTTGCTTCTTCTTACATTTGGGACAAATCAAGCAAAGACCCAAGCCTGGTAGATCACATAAAGCAAGGGACACTGTCTCCTCTCCCACAAAATGCTCCCTTAACCATCTTTACTGGATAACTGTTATTGCTGATGATACCCATATCCCCAAAATATGTCCCTTGTCATAAGCAGCTGCTAATCAGTAGCGCCTTACAAATAAAGCCATGAAAATAATATATTGGCAATACAAGAGGGAGTGGGTGAAGCCTGCAAGCATTATGTGCTATCCCCCTGTGATCAAACCCTGTCTGCAGCTCTCCAGAGCTGGGCAAATATATACAATATTAAATTTTAAGATTTATTCTCGTTTTACACATGGGGGAAAGCCCCCCTTAACCCACATCTGGTGGTGACATGTCATGATCTGTAAAACTTCATGGTACAAATACTGCAGATCACAGGGTGCACCCACCCCCACATTGCAGCAACCCATATTGTATATGTGGTACAATAGGTTTTTGGTAAGTCGTTAAAAAGAGGAAAAGGGGACACACAGGTTGGCAGCTGTTACATAAGGTTGTCCCTGCTGGGCAGACTGTCTTTTTGGTGCCAATGACATATAAAAGTGGGGTATATATTCTACCTTAATAAATATAACAATTGTAAGTAATCAATATAAAAGGGGCATGGGACAAACAACCCAGCATTACATACATATATGGGAGGAGGGTGTATGGTATTTAGGGGGGTGCTGTTAAATTTATTTACTAACACAAATTATAGTTATTTTGTTTTACTTTAAATGCAGTAAGGGTGGGTTTAATGTAAATAAAAAAGGCAATGAGCACCCAAACCCTAAAAATCGGTAAAAGTCCACACCTCAGGAGTCCAGCAAGAAATAGATTCAAGATGGTGAATTCATAGGACTTCTTTGATAGGAGACAAACACAGTGAAATGCCTGGTGAGCAGCACAATCCTGGTGCCAGACAGCACACAAATCCCTAAATCTACTTCTGCCCTAGGAAGATCATGGAGGGGAAAAATCAAATACAGGAAACAAGGTCTCATTTTTGTCAACTGTCACAAATATACTTTTTTTTGTGCAAGGACAAGATGGCGTAAGTTGTAATCAGAATCCGGTCAAACATGAAAGTATGGTCTCTGATCACCCCACCATCCCACTAACTAGGTAACTGGGGTTAACAGAAAGGCAGAGCCCAGCCATGCTGCCACCAGTGCCACGGGTTTGAAAGAGATTTATTGCACTTTTTAAGGATTCCTCCCCCCCACCTCTGCTTAGAGATCCTTAAAAAGTGCCCCAGGCAATGCATGGCATTCTGGCTCTGGGTCCTTTGTTGGAAGGGAACTTACTTGTTGGGTAATAATAGAACCGTAATTAAGCTGCATTTTGGGTGTTGCTAGTATCAGGCAAAAACAGGGCTATAAGTAAGTCTGGTCCTGACACCTTACCTTAGTCGCGGCATCACCACATTCCTGACGGGTCGCAGAACAGAGCTGGGGGCCTGTCAGAATTTTTAGCCTCCCTTCTTCCCTTTGCTAAGTTGAGGCTGGAAGCGCCCCTCAGAATTATGCGCCCAGGGCAACCGCCCCTGTTGCCCCCCCCCCCACGCTACGCCACTGCTCTGACTACATGGGTTAGTCTTTCTGTTTTACCCATTGGTGTTTATGTGTGTATGTGTGTGTGTGTGTCTGTGTGTATGCATGTGACTGTGTGTGTATTTATGCATGTATGTATGTGTGTGTGTGTGTATGTTTGTGGAACCAGCAAATTACAGACCTTGCTACTACAGCATGGGGGGGGGGCCGGGGTAAACAGTATCACTATACAGTACCACTATATACAGTACAGGGGGGCTGGACCATGTCACAGACTACTGTGGTCACTTTATAAAATACTGGGGCGGGTTGGGTCAGGCCAACCATCTCACCGGCAGATTACAGACTGTGTCACTGATTCACTATATACAGTACTGGTGGGTTAAACAGTGTCACTATATACAGTAATAGGGGGTCAGACCATCTCACAGACTGTGGGCACAGGGTACCTCCTTTTGCAGACATGTAATCTGAGTCACATTTTTTTCTGTGTTAAATGTTAAAAAAAAAAGATATGTATCAAATTCACTTTATTGTGGGTGGGGGGGGGCTTCTTAGATTCTTACATCTGGGCCCTGTGGTTTCTAGTTACACCTCTGTTGAAATTGGCTGAGAAATGTTATAAAGAGCTGAAATCAGTATTTGAAGGCAGTCTCGCCAATTGGTGTTTTACTATACTTCTTACTGGAAGGCAATGCTTCTCTGAGACTGGTGGAATTTTAAAAGCAGCATTACTACCTGCATTTAATGTTCAATGTAAATGACACCTTTAGACAGTTTTGTATGGCATGCAAGTTACATGTGTCAACAGAAACTTAACCCATTTTGTTACAATACAATAGAGAAATTAATACATAAATAATAAAACTACTCTGTTATGTGTGTATAAATATTTCTATGGCAGACTTTGAGACACAAGGCACTACTGCATTCATGGACAACAGGATTAAAATATATCAATGTTACATAGATGACCTGTTCATACTTTGGACAGGCACGGAAGAAGATCTGGACATATGGCTCCAAGGATTGAACAGGGATAACAATAACTTGAAATTCAAAATGGAAAGAAGCTTGACCCATATCGACTTCCTGGATCTGAGGATATATAAGAAGAATGGAAAACTGATGACCACACTCTACCGAAAGAGCACAGACAAGAACTCACTACTCCATGCCAGAAGCTGTCATCCACCAGCACTAAACAGGGCATTATCAATGTCACAGATGAAGAGGATAATAAGGAACAATACGGAGATAAGCAACTTGAAGAGTTGGAACAACAATTCCGTACCAGGGGATATGCCAACACAATACTGAAAGAAAGCCGCAACAAAATAAGTGAGGATAATCAACAGGTATTACTTGACAGTAATAAAAGAACAAAAGAAAGAAGACACCCTGACGATGACACTCACCTATACCCCTGGAGATGAACAGGTAGCAGACACCATCAGGAAGTTTTGGCCAATAGTGGTGGAAACAGATGGTACTTTACCCTTTAAAAACCAAAGACCACCCAGGATAGGTTACAGAAGAGCAAAATCACTTAGGGACCATATCATCCACACAGATCCACGCCCCTGATACACTAGTGGTACATGGCTCCAACAGAATAAAGGTTGCTATAGATGGGCTGTACGACATGCAATGGAATGACCACAGGAAAATATTTCAACCATCCATACAAAAACAAAAAATATTTTCTCAAGCATAGAGTCACCTGTACAACTACACACTGAGGCCTAGATTTGGAGTTCGGCGGTAGCCGTCAAAACCAGCGTTAGAGGCTCCTAACGCTGGTTTTGGCCGCCCGCTGGTATTTGGAGTCAGTGATTAAAGGGTCTAACGCTCACTTTACAGCCGCGACTTTTCCATACCGCAGATCCCCCTACGCCATTTGCGTAGCCTATATTTTCAATGGGATCTTTCTAACGCTGGTATTTAGAGTCGTTTCTGAAGTGAGCGTTAGAGCTCTAACGACAAGATTCCAGCCGCCTGAAAATAGCAGGAGTTAAGAGCTTTCTGGCTAACGCCGGTTCATAAAGCTCTTAACTACTGTACCCTAAAGTACACTAACACCCATAAACTACCTATGTACCCCTAAACCGAGGTCCCCCCACATCGCCGCCACTCTATTTAAATTTTTAACCCCTAATCTGCCGACCGCCACCTACGTTATACTTATGTACCCCTAATCTGCTGCCCCTAACCCCGCCGACCCCTATATTATATTTCTTAACCCCTAACTTGCCCCCCACAACGTCGCCGCAAGCTACTTAAAATAATTAACCCCTAATCTTCCGACCGCAAATCGCCGCCACCTACGTTATCCCTATGTACCCCTAATCTGCTACCCCTAACATCGCCGACCCCTATATTATATTTATTAACCCCTAATCTGCCCCCCTCAACGTCGCCGACACCTGCCTACACTTATTAACCCCTAATCTGTCGAGCGGACCTGAGCGCTACTATAATAAAGTTATTAACCCCTAACCCGCCTCACTAACCCTATCATAAATAGTATTAACCCCTAATCTGCCCTCCCTAACATCGCCGACACCTAACTTCAATTATTAACCCCTAATCTGCCGACCGGAGCTCACCGCTATTCTAATAAATGTATTAACCCCTAAAGCTAAGTCTAACCCTAACACTAACACCCCCCTAAGTTAAATATAATTTAAATCTAACGAAATAAATTAACTCTTATTAACCCCTTAATGACCACAGCACTTTTCCATTTTCTGTCCGTTTGGGACCAAGGCTATTTTTACCTTTTTGAGGTGTTTGTGTTTAGCTGTAATTTTCCTCTTACTCATTTACTGTACCCACACATATTATATACCGTTTTTCTCGCCACTAAATGGACTTTCTAAAGATACCATTATTTTCATCATATCTTATAATTTACTATAAAAAAATATATAAAATATGAGGAAAAATTGAAAAAAACACACTTTTTCTAACTTTGACCCCCAAAATCTGTTACATATCTACAACCACCAAAAAACACCCATGCTAAATAGTTTCAAAATTTTGTCCTGAGTTTAGAAATACCCAATGTTTACATGTTCTTTGCTTTTTGTGCAAGTTATAGGGCCATAAATACAAGTAGCACTTTGCTATTTCCAAACTACTTTTTTCCAAAATTAGCGCTAGTTACATTAGAACACTAATATCTTTCAGGAATCCCTGAATATCCCTTGACATGTATATATTTTTTTTTAGTAGACATCCCAAAGTATTGATCTAGGACAATTTTGGTATATTTCATACCACCATTTCACCGCCAAATGCGATCAAATACAAAAAATCGTTCACTTTTTCACAAATTTTTTCACAAACTTTTGGTTTCTCACTGAAATTATTTACAAACAACTTGTGCAATTATGGCATAAATGGTTGTAAATTCTTCTCTGGGATCCCCTTTGTTCAGAAATAGCAGACATATATGGCTTTGGCGTTGCTTTTTGGTAATTAGAAGGCCGCTAAATGCCACTGCGCACCACAAGTGTATTATGCCCAGCAGTTAAGGGGTTAATTAGGGAGCTTTTAGGGAGCTTGTAGGGTTAATTTTAGCTTTAGTGTAGTATAGTAGACAACCCCAAGTATTGATCTAGGCACATTTTGGTATATTTCATGCCACCATTTCACCGCCAAATGCGATCAAATTGAAAAAAAAGTTAAATTTTTCACAATTTTAGGTTTCTCACTGAAATAATTTACAAACAGCTTGTGCAATTATGGCACAAATGGTTGTAAATACTTGTCTGGGATCCCCTTTGTTCAGAAATAGCAGACATATATGACTTTGGCGTTGCTTTCTGGTAATTAGAAGGCCGCTAAATCCTGCTGCGCCTCACACGTGTATTATGGCTAGCAGTGAAGGGGTTAATTAGGGAGTTTGTAGGGAGCTTGCAGGGTTAATTTTAGCTTTAGTGTAGAGATCAGCCTCCCACCTGACACATCCCACCCCCTGATCCCTCCCAAACAGCTCCCTTCCCTCCCCCACCCCACAATTGTCCCCGCCATCTTAAGTACTGGCAGAAAGTCTGCCAGTACTAAAATAAAAGGGTTTTTTAAAAAAAATAATTTTTTTTAGCATATTTACATATGCTAGGGTGTAGGATCCCCCCCTTAGCCCCCAACCTCCCTGATCCCCCCCAAAACCGCTCTCTAACCCTCCCCTCTGCCTCATTGGGGGCCATCTTGGGTACTGGCAGCTGTCTGCCAGTACCCAGTTTGCAAAAAAAAGTGCTTTTTTTATTTTTTTGGGGCTTTTTTCTGTAGTGTAGCTTCCCCCCCCCACACAGACAATCCCCCACCACCTTGCTGATCTTTTTTTTTTAAAATGTACTATTATTATTTAGAAATGTGTACATTTTTTATAAATTCATTTTCTGTAGTGTAGCGGTTCCCACCCGCTCCCTCCCCGTGCACGCGCCCGCCCCCGCCCTCCCGTGCACGCGCGCGCGTCCGTGCGCGCCCCCGCTCGTCCCCCGCCCACGATCCCGCCCCCCCTGCACATAACCAGGGCCATCGATGGCCGCCTCCCGGTCCGGCTCCCACCCAACAAAGCAGGGAGCCACCGATCTCCGGTGCAGAGAGGGCCACAGAGTGGCTCTCTCTGCACCGGATGGCTACCAAAGGTTATTGCAGGATGCCTCCATATCGAGGCATCACTGCAATAACCGGAAAGCAGCTGGAAGCGAGCAGGATCGCTTCCAGCTGCTTTCCACACCGAGGACGTGCAGGGTACGTTCTCAGGCATTAACTGCCTTTTTTTTGAGGACGTACCCTGCACGTCCTCGGTCGTTAAGGGGTTAAATAAATTATTCCTATTTAAAGCTAAATACTTACCTGTAAAATAAATCCTAATATAGCTACAATATAAATTATAATTATATTATAGCTATTTTAGGATTAATATTTATTTTACAGGCAACTTTGTAATTATTTTAACCAGGTACAATAGCTATTAAATAGTTAAGAACTATTTAATAGTTACCTAGTTAAAATAATAACAAATTTACCTGTAAAATAAATCCTAACCTAAGTTATAATTAAAACTAACACTACCCTATCAATAAAATAATTAAATAAACTACCTACAATTACCTACAATTAACCTAACACTACACTATCAATAAATTAATTAAACACAATTCCTACAAATAAATACAATTAAATAAACTAGCTAAAGTACAAAAAATAAAAAAGAACTAAGTTACAGAAAATAAAAAAATATTTACAAACATAAGAAAAATATTACAACAATTTTAAACTAATTACACCTACTCTAAGCCCCCTAATAAAATAACAAAGCCCCCCAAAATAAAAAATTCCCTACCCTATTCTAAATTAAAAAAGTTACAAGCTCTTTTACCTTACCAGCCCTGAACAGGGCCCTTTGCGGGGCATGCCCCAAGAAGTTCAGCTCTTTTGCCTGTAAAAAAAAACATACAATACCCCCCCCCCAACATTACAACCCACCACACACATACCCCTAATCTAACCCAAACCCCCTTAAAGAAACCTAACACTAAGCCCCTGAAGATCTTCCTACCTTGTCTTCACCATACCAGGTTCACCGATCCGTCCTGGCTCCAACATCTTCATCCAACCCAAGCGGGGGTTGGCGATCCATAATCCGGTCCAGAAGAGGCTCCAAAGTCTTCCTCCTATCCGGCAAGAAGAGGACATCCGGACCGGCAAACATCTTCTCCAAGCGGCATCTTCGATCTTCTTCCATCCGGAGCGAAGCGGCAGGATCCTGAAGACATCCAGCGCGGAACATCCATCCGGACCGACGACTGAACGACGAATGACTGTTCCTTTAAGGGACGTCATCCAAGATGGCGTCCCTCGAATTCCGATTGGCTGATAGGATTCTATCAGCCAATCGGAATTAAGGTAGGAATTTTCTGATTGGCTGATGGAATCAGCCAATCAGAATCAAGTTCAATCCGATTGGCTGATCCAATCAGCCAATCAGATTGAGCTCGCATTCTATTGGCTGTTCCGATCAGCCAATAGAATGCGAGCTCAATCTGATTGGCTGATTGGATCGGCCAATCGGATTGAACTAGATTCTGATTGGCTGATTCCATCAGCCAATCAGAAAATTCCTACCTTAATTCCGATTGGCTGATAGAATCCTATCAGCCAATCGGAATTCGAGGGACGCCATCTTGGATGACGTCCCTTAAAGGAACAGTCATTCGTCGTTCAGTCGTCGGTCCGGATGGATGTTCCGCGCTGGATGTCTTCAGGATCCTGCCGCTTCGCTCCGGATGGAAGAAGATCGAAGATGCCGCTTGGAGAAGATGTTTGCCGGTCCGGATGTCCTCTTCTTGCCGGATAGGAGGAAGACTTTGGAGCCTCTTCTGGACCGGATTATGGATCGCCAACCCCCGCTTGGGTTGGATGAAGATGTTGGAGCCAGGACGGATCGGTGAACCTGGTATGGTGAAGACAAGGTAGGAAGATCTTCAGGGGCTTAGTGTTAGGTTTCTTTAAGGGGGTTTGGGTTAGATTAGGGGTATGTGGGTGGTGGGTTGTAATGTTGGGGGGGGGGGTATTGTATGTTTTTTTTTACAGGCAAAAGAGCTGAACTTCTTGGGGCATGCCCCGCAAAGGGCCCTGTTCAGGGCTGGTAAGGTAAAAGAGCTTGTAACTTTTTTAATTTAGAATAGGGTAGGGAATTTTTTATTTTGGGGGGCTTTGTTATTTTATTAGGGGGCTTAGAGTAGGTGTAATTAGTTTAAAATTGTTGTAATATTTTTCTTATGTTTGTAAATATTTTTTTATTTTCTGTAACTTAGTTCTTTTTTATTTTTTGTACTTTAGATAGTTTATTTAATTGTATTTATTTGTAGGAATTGTGTTTAATTAATTTATTGATAGTGTAGTGTTAGGTTAATTGTAGGTAATTGTAGGTAGTTTATTTAATTATTTTATTGATAGGGTAGTGTTAGGTTTAATTATAACTTAGGTTAGGATTTATTTTACAGGTAAATTTGTTATTATTTTAACTAGGTAACTATTAAATAGTTCTTAACTATTTAATAGCTATTGTACCTGGTGAAAATAATTACAAAGTTGCCTGTAAAATAAATATTAATCCTAAAATAGCTATAATATAATTATAATTTATATTGTAGCTATATTAGGATTTATTTTACAGGTAAGTATTTAGCTTTAAATAGGAATAATTTATTTAATAAGAGTTAATTTATTTCGTTAGATTTAAATTATATTTAACTTAGGGGGGTGTTAGTGTTAGGGTTAGACTTAGCTTTAGGGGTTAATACATTTATTAGAATAGCGGTGAGCTCCGGTCGGCAGATTAGGGGTTAATAATTGAAGTTAGGTGTCGGCGATGTTAGGGAGGGCAGATTAGGGGTTAATACTATTTATGATAGGGTTAGTGAGGCGGATTAGGGGTTAATACATTTATTATAGTAGCGCTCAGGTCCGCTCGGCAGATTAGGGGTTAATAAGTGTAGGCAGGTGTCGGCGACGTTGTGGGGGGCAGGTTAGGGGTTAATAAATATAATATAGGGGTCGGCGGTGTTAGGGGTAGCAGATTAGGGGTACATAGGGATAACGTAGGTGGCGGCGGTTTACGGAGCGGCATATTAGGGGTTTAAAAAAATATGCAGGGGTCAGCGATAGCGGGGGCGGCAGATTAGGGGTTAATAAGTGTAAGGTTAGGGGTGTTTAGACTCGGGGTACATGTTAGAGTGTTAGGTGCAGACGTAGGAAGTGTTTCCCCATAGGAAACAATGGGGCTGCGTTAGGAGCTGAACGCTGCTTTTTTGCAGGTGTTAGGTTTTTTTTCAGCTCAAACAGCCCCATTGTTTCCTATGGGGGAATCGTGCACGAGCACGTTTTTGAGGCCGGCCGCGTCCGTAAGCAACTCTGGTATCGAGAGTTGCATTTGCGGTAAAAATGCTCTACGCTCCTTTTTTGGAGCCTAACGCAGCATTTGATTAAACTCTCGATACCAGAGTTAAATTTATGGTGCGGCCAGAAAAAAGCCTGCGGAGCGTTAGCAGCCCTTTTACCGCCGAACTCCAAATCTAGGCCATAGTTTACATGTTGCACTGTCCATGTGGAAAATTTAACGTAGGGAAAACAATTGATACCCTCAGAACAAGAATGGCCAACCATCGAGCAGCTATTAGGTCAGCGTTTAGTACAAGAAAGAATCCGAACAATCAGTGGCCAGACACTTCATGGATGCCGGCCATAAGGTCAATGACCTGCGCTATACCATAATAGACCATGTACCTATTCCATATAGGGGAGGAGAAAGAGCTAAAATGCTTCTTCAGACTGAATCCAGATGGATATATACTTTGGGCACTCTGACCCCCAAAGGACTGAGCACTAGCCTAGATTGGCATTGCTTTATATGATTTTTTCATATAAGGGGACACTATAATGCTTCTGACTACCTCTTAGTCTAAGACATAAGTATATATATATATATATATATATATATATATATATATATATATACATAAATGCCCAGGCACTTATGGCCCCTTTATAGTCTAACTTGGCACAATTAGTCTGCCCATATCATGACAGAGGAGACATACCCAACATCTGAGAATATTCCACATATATTTAACCCCAAATCGGCCACTGGATAAATATGAAGTAGGGTATACCTGCCGTTACTTAGTAAGAGATTAGCCCCACTGAGTATATAACATCTGAATATTCACATAGTTGTACATATGATTACATACCACTATATATATCCCTTTCCTCAATACTGTTTTTTGTATGTATTATGTATATATTGATCGCTTTGTTACTTTGTTTTTAATCTAGCACGCAGTGATAGCCTCCTAACATGCTGAAGCTGAGAGGCGTCCTGGTAACCATTGACTACCATTACACGCAGGTGGAATACAGAACGCCGTAAAGACGTGACGTCACTTCCGGGACGCCACTTGCTATGGCGAGGAGGCAGATCTGACAAGGCAGTTTTAGCTTTCTTTTCAGTGTTTAAAATCTTAAAAACATGTTTGAACTAACATATATTAGGGGTGCAATAGTGCTACGTTTAGTTTAACACTAGCACAGCAAGTATTCAATTAGTATTCAATAAATACTGTACCTGTAAAATAGTGACAATTACTGTAGTAAAATTTGCCAGACTATAGCACTGAGACACAAATTGCACTGCAATGCAGTTAACAGAGTGAACTAAGCATAACAAAATGGTGCCAGTCACTTTTCTCGCAATCTCACAATGATTTACAGCACTTTTTCAAAATCCTTGGAGGTTGAACTTCAGCTCCACAAAGCGCTGTATTAGCGAAGCGCTGTAAAGTGAAGCGCTGTAAAGTGAGGTATAACTGTATATATTATATATATATATTCTTAAAAGAAAAGTTCAAAGAGAAGAAATATTCTAATTATATAATAAAACAGTCATATGATAGAATTAAAGCTACAGACAGAGAACAGCTTATTAATGTCCTGAATGTGAATGTGGCTGAAACAATTGTGTTTGTTGTAAACACACAGACAAGAACAGAGAAAATAATAAATGGATCACAACCAACGGGAAAAAACTCCCGATACAGATATTTTTAAACTGTCTACATTTTACAATGCTCATGTGACCTCCTTTATGTAGGTTGCATGAAAAGGACCTTAAAAAAGATTCAAATAGAGCAGGCAATTTTAAGCAATTCCTAATTTACTCCTATTATCAATTTTTCTTCGTTCTCTTTGTATATTTATTTGAATGGAAGCTTATGAGCCAGACCATTTTTGGTTTAGCACCTGGGTAGCGCTTGCTGATTGGTGGCTACATTTAGACACCAATCAGAAAGTGCTACCCGGGTAATGAACCAAAATTGGGCCGGCTCCTATGCTTACATTCTTGCTTTTTCAAATAAAAATGCCAAGAGAACTGTTTAACTTAGGGCAATGCCCTACAAAAGGCCCTTTTAAGGGCTATTGGTAGTTTATTTTAGATTAGGTTTTTTATTTTGGGGTGTTTTTTTTTTTAAATGGGTATTATAATAGGCATAATTTTTATTATTTTTGATAATTTGTTTGTTATTTTGTGTAATATATTTTTTTTAGTTTTGGGGTGGGTTTTTATTTTTAGATTAGGGCTTGGGCAGCAAAAGAGCTAAATGCCCTTTTAAGGGCAATGCCCACACAAATGCCCTTTTCAGGGCAATGGGTAGATTAGGTTTTACTTTATTTTTATTTTGTGGGTTTGTACACTGCTAGGGGGTGTTTGTTTGTTTGTTTGTTTGTTTTTGTAGCAAAAGAGCTGTTAACTTTAGGGCAATGCCCTACATAAAGCCCGTTTAAGGGCCCTTGGAAGTTTATTTAAGATTAGGCTTTTTTATTTTGGGGTGTTTTTTTTTTTTTAAAGGGTATTAAAATAGAAATAATTTTTATTTTTTTGGATAATTTTGTTTTGCTTTTGTTTTGTAATGGTAGGTTTTTTATTTTTTGTGATTTTAGTGTTTTTTATTTTTTGTAATTTAAGGTTTTATTGTAAAATAGCTTAGGTTTTATTTCACAGGTAAGTTTGTATTTATTTTAACTAGGTAGTTATTAAATAGTTAATAACTATTTACTAACTAGTCTACCTAGTTAAAATAAATACAAACTTGCCTGTGAAATAAAAATAAAACCTATTAGTTATATTGTAGCTAGCTTAGGTTTTATTTCACAGGTAAGTATATATTTAGTTTTAAATAAGTATTATTTAGTTAATAATTGTAAGTTTAATTTAGCTTTGTAATTATGTTAAAGTTAGGCGGAGTTAGGGTTATGTTAGGGTTAGGGTTACAGTAAGGTTTAGGGTTAGGGTTATGTTAGGTTTAGGGGTAGGGGTTAATAGTTTAATTTAGATTTTTGAGATGTGGGGGGCTGGAGGTTTAGGGGTTAATAGATTTATTTAGTGGTAGTGATGTGGGAGGCCAGAGGTTTAGGGGTTAATGGCTTTATTTAGTTGTGGCCGATATTGTCGGGGAGCGGCGGAATAGGGGTTAATAGATTTATTATAGTGTGGACGATATTGGGGTGCAGGGGTATAGGGGTTAATAACTTTAGTAAAATGGCGCCGATATCGGGAGCAGCAGATTAGGGGTTAATAGTTTTATTTAGGTGGCGGCGATATCGGGGGCGGCAGATTGGGGTTAATAACATTGTGTAGGTGCCGGCGATGTTGGTGGGGGACAGATTAGGGGTGTTTAGACTCAGGTTTATGTTAGGTTTAAATATAACTTTTATTTTCCCCATAGACATCAATAGAGGTGCGTTACGGAGCTTTTATTTCCGCGATCGCAGGTGTTAGACTTTTTTCTGACCCGTATCGCACGCACAAGCCGGGTTTTTGAAAACTTGTAATGGCTGCGCTATAGGGGGTGAAATAGCGCAACTTTTGTTGCATTCGTTAATTTCCCTATAGAGCGCATAACTCGTAATCTACCCGATTGACAATTAATGTAAAATTAATGTTAATTATTTCTGTTTTACTCTTCTAATTAATTTACTTGAAAAAAAGTAAAATGTAGAGATATGAACATAATAAACTTATTAAAGCCTTTAGTGAGATCAACAACACATGGTCATCATTCACACAATATATAGTGTGGATAACAAGCTTGAGATTCTGTGGGGGTGTGGAGCTTTCAGAGCTTATCATGCCTCCCCCTGCACTTGCCCTCACATATTTGGTAGCTAATTAGACCTGCATTGCTGGGAGAATCCTGGGATGCTATTGATGTCACCATGCATGGGCATAATCCTCAAATAACTGTCGAATCCAGCTGACTTTAGAATGAAATTTGCATACAAATCCCCTATGGATTGCTTTACTTAGGTCTTAAAACTTGAATACAATTTTTTTTTAACAAATACACATCTATGAATAATTAGGGAAAATGTATAAATAAAAATATTGTGTTAAGTTCTGTTAAAATACTTAGACATTTTTTTTCATCTGCATTGCATGTTTTTAACATTTTCCCAATGGCACATAGAATGTAAGCTTTTTTTGTGTGTTTTTGTTTGCTTTTCAAAGAAATTGCAATCAAATTCAATTGTAATTTTGTGAAGAATATTTAAATATAGACATCAGAATGTTTATGTAAGATTTTAGTTCAGAGGGATGCAGGTTTCATAGTTTAAAAGTGTACTAATAAATACATTTTTATTATTTTTATAACATATTTTTTTATAAGGAAAGAAAACAATTTTGTTTATTAGCTGCTGTGGGTGTTTCAAATGAACTGAAATATCTTCAAATGTTTAAACCTAATGAAAAACTGTGTGATGTATTTTGCATTAAAATGCTATTATTTTGGAATGGGTCTTAATATTTGCATCACTAATTCTGGACACAAATGCATAGTTAATTCTGCAGATAAATATAAAAAAATACATGTAGTAGTCAGACGAGCCAGGATCAGGAACTATGAAAACAGCAGAGTCGGGAACAAGCCAGGGATCAGGAACAAGAAGGGATGTCAGACAAGCCAGATAATACACAGGAACTAACAAACAAGTCTGAGACAACGCAAGGGCAAAATCATACTGAACAGAGGCCCTTTAAATAATAAGTGTGACATCATAATCCTGGGTCTGCAACCTGTCTCACACTGATGATGTTCACCAGTTTGGTCATAAGAGGGCACCCAGATGAGTGAGCAGCATTAAACACTGTGCATCAGATTCAGTGAGAGAGGTAAGTAAAATGGCAGCCAGCAGCAAATAGCAAACAAAGCAGGGTGAAACCCTGACAGTACCCTCCCCTCAACGACCCCTACCCCGCGGGAGGACAAAAGGCTTATTGGTGAAACAGGCATGGAAGGCACGGAGGAGGGCGGGAGCATGAACATCAAAGGAGGGAACCCATGAACGCTCCTCCGGACTGTAACCCCTCCAGTGAATATTGTACGCGACCCCTGGACATACAAGAGTCAATAATGCTGCTAATCTCATATTCTTCATAGTTGTCAACTGATATAGGATGGGGACGAGGCAAAACAGTGGTAAACCAATTACAAACCAACGATTTCAAGAGGGAGACATGAAAAACATTGGAGATGCGCATTGCAGGAGGATGGTCAAGAGCGTAGGCAACAGGATTGACCCGTCGGAGTATTCAAAAAGGACCAACATAACAGGGAGCCAGTTTATTGACAGGCACACAAAGCTTCAAGTTGCGGGAGGACAGCCAAACCCTCTCACCAACCTGGTAGGAATGCGGGGGCAGATGCCTACCATCAGCCTGGAATTTTTGGCGCTGCATAGACCGATGAAGGCAATCCTGAATCTGCACCCATGTGGAATGGAGTTGCCGGAGATGCTCCTCTAAAGCCGGAATACCCTGAGACATAAATTAATCTAGCAACAAACATAGTTGAAACACATAATTTGCCATGAACAGGGATAACTGGGAGGAAACATTAATAGCATTATTATCAGTGAACTCTGCCCAAGGTAACCGTTCAGACCAATTATTGTTTTGGTCTGAGACATAGCAATGGAGGAACTGTTCCAGAGCTTGATTAGACCATTCCGCAGTCACATTGAATTGAGGGTGATATGCCATGGGGAAAAATCTGAAGTCAAACTCGCTACCCCAGTCCAAGACTATCTCCTTGGGTAACCCATTTAACAGAAGACCTCCCGGGCAAAAATTTAAGCAAGTTTTTGAGTGGTAGGCAGCTTCTTCAAGGGAATGGAATGTGACATTTTATAAAACCACCATTAAGATAACAGGAAACAGGGAGCTTGACAATGAAGTCCATGGAAAGATGTGTCCAAGGACGTTCACCATTAGCAATTGTTTGGAGAAGACCCACAGGAAGACATTGAGGAGTCTTGTTCTGTGCACAGACTGAGCATTAGGCAACATACGCAGCAACATCAGAACAAAGACCTGGTCACCAGAATTGTCGTGACAAATCATTAGGTTCTTGCCCGGGTGACCAGCGGCTTTAGGATAGTGGTAAGTGTGCAATAGTTTAGTTTGAAGATTCGCAGGTACAAAGCACTAACCACTAGCTTTCTCAGGAGGTGCTTTGGTTTGTGCAGCCAGGATCTCTTCCCCCAAGGGAGAAGTCAAATTTGTACGTATGGTGGGCACAATATGGTCAGTAGGTATAACTGGAGTAGGTACAGACTCCTCCTTGGACAGAGGTGAAAATTGTCAAGAGAGGGCATCAGCCCTAACATTCTTACTACCAGGCAGGTAGGAGACCACATAATTAAACCGAGACAAAAATAGCGCCCATCTGACCTGTCGGGGTGACAAACTTTTTGCTTCAGATAGATAAGTTAAATTCTTGTGGTCACTAAAAAAGAGCACTGGTACGCTAGTACCCTTGAGAAGATGCCTCTATTCCTTGAGTGCCAAAATTATGGCCAGTAATTCCCTGTCACCATAATTGCACTCTGCTGGAGTCAATTTTTTAGAGAAGAAACCACACTGTCAGGCGTAGGACGTTGAAACAAGAGGGCTCCTAATCTAGTCTCAGATGCATTGGCCTCAAGAATGGAGATTACATAACCTAGGAAGGTTACTTGAGTCTGATGGAACTCACATTTCTCGAGTTTACAAAATAGGCCATTCTCACGTAGTCTCTGAAGTACCCATGTGACATCAGAACGATGAGCCTCAAGTGTGGGTGAGTGTATGAGGATGTCGTCTAAGTACACTACAACACACTTGCAACATATCTCGTAGGACATCATTAATAAATTCCTGGAAAACAGCAGGAGCATCACATAGGCCAAATTGCATTACAAGATATTAATAATGCCCGATCCTAGTGTTAAATGCTATTTTCCATTCGTGGCCCTCCTTCATCCTAACAAGATTGTATGCTCCTCTCAAATCAAGTTTAAAAAAGACTGTAGCTCCCTTGAGGCAGTCAAAGAGTTCCGTAATGAGTGGAATAGGGTAAGCATTCTTAATGGTAAGACGATTAAGACTACTATAATCGATGCATGGTCTTAACTCGCCAACCTTTTCTTCACAAAGAAGAAGCCAGCCCCTGCAGGAGAGCAGGATTTGTGGATGATCCCCCACAACAGAGCATTGGCAACATACTCCTCCATAGCACAATTCTCTGCAACAGACAGAGGGTATACCCAGCCCTGAAGAGGAATGGCTCTGGGTTGCAGGTCTTTGGCACAATCGTAAGACCGGTGAGGTGGCAACGTACCAGCACGCACCTTGTCAAAAATGTCAAGGAACTCTTGCTACTCCTCTGGCAATTGAGATACTGAAGAAGAGCACAGGACTTTGACTGGTTTCCGAAGACAAGTGGAAATACACTGCGGAGACCATGACAAAATTTTGGACCTGCGTCAGTCAAGACTGGGATTGTGCTTTTGGAGCCAGGGATAACCCAGAAAAAACAGAAAATTCAGAGAGTTTATCACCTGGAACTGGAGGGTTTCAAAATAGAGAGCCCCAACAGCCATGGATAACGGAGCGGTTTCGTGAGTAACGAGTGTGGGCTGAAGGGGCCTGCCATCAATGGCCTCAATAGCAAGCAGAACGGACCGAGGCAATACAGGAATAGAGTACTGTGATACAAAAGCACTGTCAATGAAATAGCCCACAGCACCAGAGTCAACAAGAGCCTGGGCGACTATGGAGGAGTCCACCCAGGAAAGGACAACCATGACCAAAGCTTTCTCCTTTAGCGGTTCTGGGGATGAGGATAACCCACTCAAGATCTGCCCCCGACAGGACCTTAGGTGCAAAAATATCCTGGCCATGTAGGACAAGACTTTAAAAGGTGGCCCTGTAACCCACAATAGAGGAAGAGCCCCTTCCTCCTTCTAAATGTCCTCTCCGCCATGGAGAGATGTGTGAATCCCAACTGCATTGGCTCAGCAGTACCTGGTGACTCGGGACCAGGAGGCATGGGAGGAGAGGGAGGCATGGGTGGGAATGAAAATTTAGGAGACAACGGAACAGGAGGCTTTAGCAAGCGCTCCTTGATAGAGGTCCTCTCTCTAAATCTGATGTCAATTAGGATTAAAAAAGACACCAATGCCTCAAGATTCTCTGGTAAATCTCTGGCAGTAACCTCATCTTTAATCACATTAGAGAGCCCATGAAAGAAGGTGGCAACAAGTGCTTCATTGTTCCAACCTACCTCTGCGGCAAGCGCACGGAACTCAATGGCAACAGATCTCCTACCTTGCTGAATGGACATGAGAGTGAGCCAGAACATCAAATACCCTTCAAAAGGAGGCCACAAATTCAGGGTAATTAGATATCACTGGTTTATTAGTCTCCCACAAGGAATTTGCCCAAGCAAGAGCCGTGTCAGAGAGTAAAGAGATGAGAAATCCCACCTTAGCTCTGTAAGAGGGAAACGCCTGATGTAACATCTCAAAATAAATGCCCACCTGGTTCAAAAACCCTCTGCACTGATTAGGATTGCCTCCATATCGCTGAGGTAGAGATGCAGAACCGGACATGCTCCTGGTAGGACTGGGTGCAGCAGCAGAAACAGGAGCAGCCATAACTTGTGGGACATTCTGATCCAAATGTGCAATGCGAGTCAGAAGGGTTTGGAGGGCTAGTGCAAATTGATCCAAGCGGTGATCCTGTTCATCCATCCTGGAAATGATGGTGGGTAAAGCTGGATTATTAGCACCATCAGGATTCATGGCACTTGCGTAATGTCAGGGTACCAGGAATCAGACTGAGATTAAAGTGCAAAATAATCACACCTTTATTGATAACAAAAAATAATATAAAGTCCACAAGCCAAATGACAAGTCAGGAGTCAAATCCAGAGCTAGTAGTCAGACGAGCCGAGTCGAGCCAAAGCGAGTAGTCAGACGAGCCAGGATCAGGAACTAGGAAAACAGCAGGGTCAGGAACAAGCCAGGGATCAGGAACCAGAAGGGACGCCAGACAAGCCAGGTATTACACAAAAACTGGAACACAGGAACTAACAAACAAGTCTGAGACAACGCAAGGACAAAAGCATACTAAACAGAGGCCCTTTTAATAATAAGTGTGACATCATAATCGTGGGACTGCAACCTGTCTCACACAGATGATGTTCACCAGTTTGGACATAAGTGGGTGCCCAGATGAGTGAGCAGTGTTACACACTCTGAATCAGATTCAGTGAGAGAGGTAAGTAAAATGGCAGCCAGCAGCAAATAGCAAACAAAGCAGGGTGAGACCCTGACAAAAAAATAAAATAAAAATGGGCTACTCACATGTGTAGAAACACCCAATCATGCTAAGCTTGCATGCCGAGACTTCTGAGCTGCTCAGCTGACTCACACTCCCAGTACTGATCTCCACCAGCTCTCAATCCGTCACTGCTGACCTCAGTTGACCTCAGTATTTTCCTTAATACCTGATGATAGTGCACAAGAGGTGCCTCTGTTTGTTTCTCAGGATTGTCCGAAAATCACATTGATGACATTGGAATATATCCTTATATTATTTTTTTAGGGGAACTATTACAAATGTGACACAGCCAGTTTATGTTTAATATATTTGTGATACCATAAAAATTATGAAAATGATAAAAAAATACAAATGCTACTGCACAACGTGAATTACTTAAAAACAAAATTTTCAAGTTGAGAAAAATCATGATCAAAAAAACAAACCTGTCCACACAAGGTGTAGTGAAGCTCTTGCTAGGAATCTCTGATCTATCATTTTTTCAATGTTCTTTTATACAGACATTTATTCACTGCATTATCAGTTCCCCCTTGAAAATTTATTAAAATTACTTAATGTAACTGCAGAGTGTAAAATTAGCACACAAAAGTATTTAGCATTAAAATGATATACTTAAGTATAATTAAACTTTTCTTCTGCTAAATATACTATAGTTAAAGAATGAATACACTTAGACAAAGCAATTATATTCAAAAGATAAAATGCAATTTTCGTAATAGCAACCAAACTCCATTTGCATTAAAAAAATTATATATATATATATATATATATATATATATATATATATATATATATATATATATATATATATACATATATATATATATTTACATGATGCACAGTTTTAGCATCTTCGGGAATGGCATTAGTGCAAAAGAAATCTCTGTGGTTGGTAGAAGATTTCAAGAGCATAATGCCTTGCTTTGTAATAGCATTGGAAATGTTATACAATTTCAGGCTTTATCAAGCTGTTAATTCTCATTTATAAAGAAGAATATGACAATGCATAAAAGGAAACTTACGGAGAGCATGAAAAATTAGTAAAATGTTGCAATTTTAACATTGAATTTACAGAACAACTGTTCCTCAACATTTGTTTTTCCATTTGAATGAAACTACACAACGAACATTAAAGGGACAGTCAACACCACAATTTTTGTTGTTTAAAAAGAAAGATAATCCCTTTATTACCCATTCCCCAGTTTTGCATATCCAACACAGTTATGATAATACAGGTTTTACCTCTGTAATTATCTTGTATCTAAGCCTCTGCTGACTGCCTCCTTATTTCAGTTCTTTTGACAGACATGCAGTTTAGCCAATCAGTGCTCACTCCTAGGTCACTTTACGTGCATGAGCTCAATGTTATCTATATGAAACATGTGAACTAATGACCTCTAGTTGTCAAAATGTATTCAGATTAGAGGCAGTCTTCAAGGTCTAAGAAATTAGCATATGAACCTCCTAGGTTTAGCTTTCACATAAGAATACCAAGAGAACAAAGCAAAATTGGTGATAAAAGTAAATTGGGAAGTAGTTTAAAATTGCATGCCCTATTTAAATCATGAAAGTTTTTTTTGGACTTGACTGTCCCTTTAACACTTGAATACTGAACGTAATATTTGAATTGAGAATTTTAACATTGAAAATGTGCATTTAAATATTCATTTCCATAGACAAACAAAATGTGCAATGTTCAACCAAAGGTCATTATTTTCAACAGTCAAAGAAACATTCACTCCCAAAAATTTTTTTAAAAGAAAATGATCAATATACCAGGAGAAGATCATGTAGAATATATTTTAAATTACAGAAAAATGCAATTCATGGAATAACTGCTCAATTTGTAAATGATTATAGTATCTCATAACAACTGTTCTCCTTTATCTTTTCACAATAACTGAAAATAATAGGTTTTATTTCCATGGTTTTGTCTACTAAATGCATTACGTATGAAAAGTATCATAGTGAAAGTCAATGCAGACTGTATAATTTTATCTACTGTACCTAACAGAAACACATAATGATGCATTTAAAATGAACAAAAGATCGTTGGTGATATTATCTACTTGTGTCTTGAAAGAACGTCTGGGGCATGAAGGTTATCAAGGCAGTGCAATGACTAAATATTATTTCTTCAAATTGTTTTAGATCTTTGCCTATAATAAGAACAAAAAATGTGATAGTAAAATGTTCTTTTTTTTTCATTGTATGTTTGCTTGTTATTTACTTTATGTCAAATTAGACATATTTGTTTTTTTGGGGGGCATTTAAAGGGACATGAAGCACAAAGTTTTTCTTTCATGGTTTAGAAAGAGCGTGCAATTTAAAACAACTTTCCAATGTAATTGTATTATCTAATTTGCTTAATTCTCTTGATATCTTTGTTAAAAAGCATATCTAGATAAGCTCCCTAGTTGCTAATTGGTGGCTGCACATAGATGCCTCGTGTGATTGGCTCTCCCATGTACATTGATATTTCTTCAACAAAGGATATCTGAAGAATAAAGCAAATTAAATAATAGAAGTACATTGGAATGTTGTTTAAAATTGTATTCTCTATCTGAATCATGAAAGCAAAATGTTGGGTTTCATGTCCCTTTAAACATAAAACACATTCCCAAAAGAGCTCTCAATAATAATTCATTGTTTTATCCTCAATACATGTAAGACTCAATTTAATGCCAGAGGTTACAATATTATATTTTAAATATTGTAATTAAAAGAGGGACCAGGGCATGAAACATTTGTCTTCACATATAATACTCAGTGGGGACAAATAACAATACAGGCTAACACATTTTTGATGGATGTATAAATGAATTAAAATAATATCTATGTACTCATTAAATATAGTGACATTTTGCCAGCTTTACCGTCAAGTTAGACCTCTTATCATATTTAGACTTTAAATTAAATACCTGCACGTTGAGCTTCTTTAAAACTGACTATATACCCAAGGAATGCATCCAATCAGATGCAAATCCACAACAGTCCATGCCAGCTATATACCCAAACTGGGCTTTAGTTTAGCATTTACTAGCTGCTTCCTCATTTCAGCAAATACAAGTTTATTTTGTATTTACTGGTAATTTTTATCAGTGCCAGTTTTTCTCTTGTTAACCCCCCCCCCCCTTGTGAGATTCTCTATCCCAGAACGCTTCATCACTTTCTATAAGAAGAAACTGTGCTAGGATTTGCACAGCACTGCCTGTATCTTCACTATCCACCTGACTGTACTGCTGAGCTCAGCCGAGTTATGGCACAATAAGGTAATAACACAAATTATATATAATAAAAAATGACCTGGTTCAAGCGTCTTTGTTGATTGTAGTCAGGTCCTGGTACAGCTGTACAGACTTAACAACTAGTAGTTTACCTTGTGTTTTCTTTATAACAATATATTTTTGACCAACATTCAATATTAAGAGAGTTAGTTAAATTACTGTTTAAAGGTTTTACAAAACAAGTTAAACTTAAAAATACAATAGTTCACAAGGCAGCCTAATTAATAAAAAAAAAACTTTATTGAGGAAGCTTTTAAAAAAGTAAATAGAAATTAATAGCACTCAAAACATAGTGATTAGATACATTATGTAACTAGTTCTTGCCTTCAGTTGATCATACTCATATATCTAATTCACCCTATTTGCTATCACATTTAAAAGATACAGAAACAACATTATTGGTAGACACATGAACAATTTAAACCCCTAACTGGTGGAGATATATAGAGTATATATATATATATATATATATATATATATATATATATATATATATATATATATACACTCACAGGTGAAGGAAATAACTTTGATTAAATTATAACAATGACACCTGTCAAAGGATGGGGTATATTAGGCAAAATGGCAACAGTCAGTTCTTGAATTTCATGTGTTGGAAGCAGGAAAAATAGTCAAGTGTAAAGATCTGAGTGACTTTGACAGGGGCTAAATAGTGATGGCTAGAAGACTGGGTCAGAGCATCTCCAAAATGACAAGTCTTTTGGGGTGTTCCCATTATGCAGTGGTTAGTACATACCAAAAATGGAGCAAGAAAGGCCAACCAGTGAATCAGTGTCAGGGTCATGGGGGTCCAAGACTCATTAAAGCATGTGGGAGTGAAGGCTAACCCGTCTTGTCTAATCACACAGACAAGCTACTCTAGCTGAAATTGCTGAAAAAAAGTAATGCTTACCATGAAAGAAAGGTGTCAGAATACACAGTGCATTGCAGTTTGCCGTGTATGGGGCTGCGTATCTGCAGACCAGTCAGAGTGTCCATGATGACCCCTGTCCACCACCAAAAGTGCCTTTAATGGGAATGGAACGTCAGAACTGGACCATGGAGCAATATAAAAAGGTTGCCTGGTCTGATGAATCACGTTTTCTTTTATATCAGGTGGATGGCCGGGCGTGTGTGCAGGATGTACTATGGGAAGAAGGCAAGCCGGTGGAGGCAGCATTATGCTCTGGGCAATGTACTGCTGGGAATCCTTGGGTTCTAGCATTCATGTGGATGTTACTTTGACACATACCACCTACCTAGAGATTGTTGCAGACCACATACACCCCTTCATCGCCAAGGTGTTCCCTGATGGCAGTGCCCTCTTTCAGCAGGATAATGCACCTTGCCACACTGAGATCTGTGGAATTTGGAGGCCCAGGCAACACTGTGAACTTTTTGGCATGTTTCAATCTCAAACCATTCCTGATTAATTTTGTGCTGAAACAACAAATCCGATCCATGGAGGACCCACCTCGCAACTTGCAGGATCTGCTGCTAATGTTCAATTTGGAAAAAAAGTGTTTTGATGGCACTACCAATTAATTACCAGGGTCTATAACCTTTCACATTATAATTTGGCCTTATACAATAATACCAATGATTAGACGGTGCTATGTATCTATTAGTAGAACTTCCAAGATTCCGTTATAGTTACTGAACAAAAAAGCGATACTGTGTAAGCACTCATGTTAGGCCCATAGAGATAGTATATGTTATGTATGCACGTACATCATAGATGAATTAAAACAAAACTTTATTGAAAAAATTATTAAAAAAACGTGGGTAAAGTTAAAACGCTGGCAGAAAATCAGCCAAAATTAATCTTCATTCAAAATAATAATGCGAGTAAACATCAGAGCACTCGCAGCAAGGGAACACAATATTCAAATATTATTGAGCAGCTAGTATTTAGTAATGAAACCACCAGGTGACAAGATGGTCAGAAGGAGATAACAATATTTAACCCTTTGAGTGCTAATGACGGCTCTGAGTCGTCACAGAGTTTCTCACTCTGGTGCTAATGATGGCTCAGAGCCGTCACTAGCACTCTCCCACCTTGAGGGAGATCTGGGGGCTCCTAACTGCTCCTATCCCGGCGATCGTGCCTGTAGAGTGACAGGCATTGTTGGGGCTTCACGTGATGCGTGGTGACGTCACGCGCAATAACGTGATGACGTCACCGTGCAACTTTATTTATACTTAACAATGTTAAGTATAGGAGGAGGGGGCATGTGCTTAGAAGCCTGTATCTCAGGCATCTAATCAGGTAGAAAAAGGTAATTGCCTAACATTTCCAAACGTTTAAGTCTTGGAGGTCTGTAAAAAAAACCAAAAAAAAAAAAAACCTTATACCCAGGTGGGAAAGTGCTTAGCACTCAAAGGGTTAAACTTCCTTCTACTTTATGTCTGCTTTTGCGATTATGTGTCTTAATTCGATTATTGGAAATCAGCCCAATGTCACAATGTAATATGTATAAAGTATTATAATGCAATTATTGATACAATGTATGTTACTAAAGTATTCAAAACATACATATTCATAAGTCATATAAATAATTGTGGTTTAGTGATGTTACATTAGAGTGTTATGAGGAAATATTTCAGCAAATAGCATGCTGCAATATTCTGCAGTTCAGAGCATCAGTGCTGCTTGCACAGAGTTAAGTAATCAGTTTTTCCCATTCTATCACTCTAGAGCTGAATTGCATAAAGCAGTTAACTACCACATAGAGTTAAGTATTGTAAAATACAGGATTAAATTAAGCTAGGTTGTACCACCATACTCATTTCCTGAGTACTCAACACTAAAAATAGCTCCATGAAGCGCACTAATTAGAGTGCTAATAATTGCTGCCCAACGTACTATGTTAATCCTTCCTCACGACTGTGCGACAATGCTACTTGTATAGATGAGTTAACGTATTTACTTTATATTAGCTGATTAGTGTTGCAAGTATTAAAAGAAACAGTTTAGTGCTCCCACCAGCCCACCCCCTTCCATAACATGTTTTGCCAGATACCCCCGCTTTTTCAAAAGCCTTTTGATAAAGTTGGGTATCTGGCGAAACATGTTAAGGAGGGGAGCGTACATCACAAAAATCCGCCTACTTCCACATTAGGAATTGAACGAGAATACAAAATGCACAAGTCTAATCCATACCTATATAGCTATAGGAATAGATATTTAAGATATATAGGTATATACATATGTATCAAACAATATAGAAGAAAAATATAGAAATATGTATTTAACTTAAAAATGTCCTATATTTACAGTTAATAAACAGTAAAACAGATTATTAGATATTATTAAATTATTATTTACACCACACACACACATACACACACACACACACACACATATATATATATATATATATATCCTCCATGTGTATCTGCACTCTCAATCTCCTCCAGTCATCAACCAGGGTGCCAGGTCAGTAATATTCACAGTATTTTGAAAATAGGACTGCACTCGCTGGATTTAAGCATAAAACTTATTTTATTGTGGTCACAATAAAATAAGTTTTATGCTTAAATCCAGCGAGTGCAGTCCTATTTTCAAAATACTATATATATATATATATATATATATATATATATATATATATATATATATATATATATATATATAGTATATATTAGTCCTTTGCAGTCATATACACGGCCAAATACCATATACTTTGGAGCACATCGAAAAAAAAATATGAATATTTATGACTTTTATCAGATAGTGTTAATATGGATGTAACAGATTAATTTTATGCTGTGTTTGACGCAGCTTTTATTTTATCCTTATCCCTTTACAGAAGGTCTTCAGTCACGCTAACCCTTAGCACGTTAAATTCGATTAGGCTTTAGCAAACGCATTTACTTTCAACTTGTAATATGCATGTAAATGAATGCACCCACGATATTCTTATATGGCAGCTAGCCCTTAATTTGCAAATTGTAATAATCTAATAAGGGAAAATAATCTCACTTGTATTAAATGCCCCTATATGACTAGTTCTAACCATAAATATAGCATGCAAATGAACAGATAAATAGATGGAATGTAGATCTCCTGTCTACATTTCAGTTTAAACTTGTTACTACCCCTAGTTGCTGATCAATTAAAAGTGTTAACTTGGGGGGCGGAGCCAGCTGTGGTGCCGAGTAGATGCAGGGTTTGAGAGCTCCTACTCGAATAATATAATAAAGTGCTTTAACTAGCTCCGAAATACAACAATTGGATAAACATTTTGATGTGAAGTATCCCTAACCACATATTGAATATATCTAAGCTTCTCGCATCTGAACTCTAACAGCAGCTTATGAAGAGGCGCCAACACCGCAATTGAAACAGCCCTGTCTCGGGCATTGCTATCCATGTGAGGGTAAAAGGCCAAACAACATTGCTATCACTGTCGGACTCTTGCTAAGTCAGGATGGAAGGATTTTATGACACTATTGCTATACTAATAGCGGAATTAGAGCATAAGGCAGACAGGGGATTTGATGATCTCATTGCCACTGTAAGAAACTGTTGCGCAGAGAATCCCACTGACGTCTTTGGTTGTCAGGGGGCTAATCCAACAGCAGAGCATCCAGACCCAGATCAGCTCTTAGCATCGCACTTAGAGGCTTCTCACATGCCCTGCTCAATTTCGGATCTACAACCTACAGGCACTATTACGGAAGCTCCTGTTCGGAATGGTCTGCTAGCACTAACCCCGACAGATTTAACTACTCCTGAAGTAAGGTTAATGTCGCTACAGCCCTCCTGTGTGGCGCCTGGCTGCGGGAGTGCGGCCGACTCCCGTGGTGGGGTTTTAGTTTTTGTCAGCAGTTCCTAACTTTGTGGAGGAGGTTCTTAGTCAGAGGTGAGAAGAAGTCTCCCAGTGGCTCCGACAGACACTTCTGACTGCGGGGCCAATTTTGTTTGGAACAGCCCCACCAACAAATCTAGATTTTTTGAAGCCACAGTGCGGTGGGAATTTGAAAGAGCTCAGGCACTGGATATGTCATTCTACCTTGTGCTGATTCTGAGAGACCTTCCATGTCAGACCCACAAGTTGCGGTTACCCCTAACAGGATACTTGTGTGGCCAGAGGCTGCAAGCAGTTGACATGTCTCCTTCCCACATCACTAAAGCTGGAGTCGGGTAGATATATGCTGAATATGTCTCTGCATATCGAAATGCTCCGTACACATGAAACTTTAAACCTGACTTTTCCACTGCTAGCAGAGCTTCTATCAGTTTGATTGATTTTTATCTGTACTCTCGACTTGTTATTTGTTGAACTACTTTGATGTTATCAACTATTTGATATGTATACCTGCTACCGTGTTCTAGCTCTCAGGCTGCATATGCTTTCTCCCCTATGCTAATATTTACACGTTATTTATAAGCAGATTGTGATTTAGGTTTTTAGATAAGTTAAGAGGCAACAATTGTTATCCAGTAAGGGTACATATATTTTCTACTACAGTCAGAGGGAGATATATCTAATTTTTGCATCATTCTGAGCTTTGCAATGTTAAGACATGGGTCCTCATCTTCCCCTAGCCGGCAGGGGTGGGGGGGGAGGGGGGCTGTGTGAGTTAATGGTAATGGATGCTAGTTTAGTCTGATGTTATACCAATTCTCACTCCGCTGTGGTTATACTTGCAGAGAGGTTCTGGATGACGGTATAACATATGCATCTTTATACATTTGTGATCTGGAACTTGCTTATTTGTAAATAGTGTAGTTGCTCTTATCTTTGTGAATACTAGTGAACAATTTCTTTCCTTACTAAGCTAGACACGTGTGTATTGAAATAGTGCTGTTTGCTATCAAACGGTGTACAACATCACTTCTATGGTATGATCATTTATCTTGGTATCCTGAAGTGGCAGGGTGTAGTTGATATAGTTATCCAGGACTACTTATTATACTTTATATATTTTACTCAGCTCTCTAACATATGGCTGATATATATGCAGGATAGGATATATTGGGGTCACTTAGATGTAGAGGAGGTCATGTTGTGACGAAAGTATGCATAGGATTCATTTGGGAGATATAGCAGCCAGCTTAAATACTCCTTTAACAGATATAGCTTCACACTACATTATTATAAGTACAAGCAGGTAGTATTCCTCACGGTAGATGCTCATATGCTGAAAGGTAGTTTTATATATATATATATATATATATATATATATAGATAGATAGATAGATAATACTCATTACTTCATGCTCATCACCTATGTTCTATTTGTATATATACATGTATATATGGCATTGTTTGTTTCAATCAGGATAGCCCATTTTCTTTAGTCTTCCCACCACCCAGTTATATTGAGATTTCTACTCTTATCCTGGGTAAACTTCTTTATTTCAATTGATAAACCCCCCCCCCCCCCACATCCCATCGTATATTATATAATTTTACTCTATATTGTCATATTTTGGATGTTGTCTTCCTATGGTCCATATTTGACCACTCCATTTCAAGCGGTATTTACCCGCTGACTACTTCCCCTGAAAGTATCATAAGGCCCAGTAGGGTCCTCAATATGACCATCATATTCCAATATTTACCTTACCTATATTACAGGGTCCATGAGTGGCCGGATAACTGGTCACATATAGAAACTGCTGTATATATAAAATGGAGGTTTCAGTCCATGATGTGATACATCTTAAGTCTGTCAAATTTTTCTTTTAAAAATTGCAATGTGTTGTGCTTTGAGACAGGCTGTTGTTATTTACCATCTATTGTATGTGTTACTTTATTTTTTCTTCTTGCAAAACCTCAATAAAAATTATTGAAACTAAAAGTGTTAACTCTCTTTTGATGTTGCTCGATTAAATGTCTAAAGACTGCTGAGCAAGAATGATCACCTGTAATATAGCAGATATGTTCCTTTATCATGGTACCAAACTCCTTAGTTCTGTCTACATACTGCCTGGAATATGAGATATACTCAATCACACATATAACTAATTTGGATGTACAATTTACACAACCCTTAGTTGCACTTGAATCCCCAGTGACAGTATAACTGAATAAATCAGAAATTTGTATAAAATCATATGATTAAGTGCTAAATTACAAGTGGAGCTCTATTAAGTGATTTCACTAGAAAGCTAACTGCACTAGCGGTAATACTTTAGCGCTCATCGACGAGCACAAAAAGCCAATAAACTATTCCCTCATAGAAGTTAATAGAGAATAAAAAGTGTGGAAAATACTAAAATCCTACTCACACGCAGTCAAATGCCTTAAGCCCCTACTCTAATAACCTCTATACTGCCTCATAGGCCACCGCAAAGTTCCCACTACACTATTAACTCCTAAACTGCCAGCCCCCAATGCATACTAAACCACAACACTATTAACCCCTAGACCACCAGCCCCCCAACGCAAATGAAACCACTACATTAATAACGCCTAAACCACAGCCCCCAGTGCAAAATAAACCACTACACTATTAACCCCTAAACCGCCAGCCCCCAACATAAACAAAACCACTCCACTATTAAACCCTAAACCACCAGCCCCCTAATGCAAACTAAACCACTACACTATTAACCCCTAAACCATCAGCCCCCAACTCAAGATAACCCACTAACATCTAAACCCCTAACCTAACACCCCCCAAAGTTAACCAAAGATAGACTAACCCTACCTTTACCAAAAAAAACTACCTTTAAAAAAAAAAAAAACAACTGTGAAAGTAAAAAAATAAAAAAGCTAACATTACTATTAAAATTAAAATAAAAACTAACATTACCAAAAAAAAAAGAAATTATCAAAAATAAAGTTACACATATTCTAATACCCCAAAATAAGAAAAACCACCCCAAAATAAAAAACAAAACTATTCAAAAACTAAACTAACTTAAAAACTTAAAAGGGCCTTTTGTAGGGTATTGCCTAGGGATGGGCGAATGTGTAAATTTTCGAATTTCAAATGTAGAACGAATGTTATTACCGAAATTCGAATTCTAAATTCGAATGTCGATAAGAACAAATATTCTTAAAAATTCGAAAATCGAATGTTATTTACAGTTTTCGAATGTCACTTTCGAATTCGAATGTTTATAATTATATCGAATGTCCACATTCGAAATTTGGAATTTAACATTCTATTTAACAAATACTGTTCAGAAGTTCAATAGTTCATGTGGTAGTGAGGGAATTTAGTAAATTGATACATAATAGATACAAATATATCATTTCGAATGTTTCCATATAGAAAATTGCATAATTCGAATATTACATTCAAAGAAAGCATTACAAATACTTTTACAAACATAAATTCAAATTTTTCGAATTCGAATATTGCATAATTCGAATATTACATTTAAAAGCATTAGAAATACTATTACAATCTAAATTCAAATTTTTCGAATTCGAATACACGTATTGCATAATTCGAATATTGCATTTAAAGAAAAAGCATTAGAAATACTATTACAATCTAAATTCAAATTTTTCGAATTCGAATATTGCATAATTCCATATTACATTTAAAGAAAAAGCATTAGAAATACTATTACAATCTAAATTCAAATTTTTCGAATTCGAATATTTTCTAATGTAATCGTAAAATTCGAAACCGAACATTCGAAAATCTAATGTTAGAATGTTATGTAAACATTCAAAATTCGATTCGAACGAACGAATGTGTTAAAATTCGTGCCGTTTTTCGAAAGTTGCGAAACATTCGCCCATCCCTAGTATTGCCCTAAAGTGATGAAGCTCTTTTTTCTGAAAAATAAATAAATAAATTACTCCTTCTAACATTAACCCCCATAAAAAACTAATCTAAAAAGTCCCCTAAATAGGGCATATGGAGGGGCATTGCCTTTAAAAGACCATTTAACTCTTTTGCTGCTCAGATAAAAAAAAAACACTTACAAAAATTACACTAAAGCCCAAGATGGTATTCACCAAAGATGATGATGGCCACGCTCCATCTTCATCCCGGCAGTGGTCCTCCTTCATCTTAGCGGTTGCGATGGTCTTAATCTACAGAGCTTGAACACAGAGGTCCTCTTCATGCAGTCACTAGCCGCAAACTGAATTTGGAATGCGAGGTACCCCTTTTATATAGGGGTACCCTTGCATTCCTATTGGCTGATTTGCATGCTCAAATTCAAATCAGCCAATAGAATAAAAAAAGCACAAGTTTTACCTTTCTATTGTGTCCATTTCCTCAAATGCTTCTATCATATCTGCATTTTTTTTGTTCTTTATGTTTTGTTTTTATAATAGTTTTGTACTTACTGTGGGGTTTTTTTTATTATGCTGCCTGCTGGGTTAGCTGTTCATGCCCATAATCAGCCTTAGCTATAGTAGTCTATAAATTCATCCAATGTGTGCAGTACAGGTTTCTTTTGTATTCTGATTGTATTGAGCTATTGTATATTCTGCTTGTATATTGAGTTTGCTTGCTCTTTTCTGAGGCTTTGATTTTGTGCTGTGTTTTGAGACTTTCATTGAACTTCTATGCTTTTGTAGTTTGTGTTTCTATTTAATTTCTTTTTAAACTGCTTTTGTATTTTACACATTCCCTTGACAACTTGTATTTACATTTCATTTTAGGTACTCAGACATTTCCTATTTTGATCATTTGGATCTGTGGGCTTCTTGGTTTGACTAGAAATGATAGAATTCCACCTGACAATATTTCTAATATATTGCACCAGGAGGTTCCCTTGAGTTTTTTTACTTTTAGATTGACCAACTTTCTTTTAAGGAACCAAAGGATTTTATGTTCAACTTGTATCATCGGTTTCTTAGATTCCTTTGCCACATCTGCCAACTTCTTATCAAAAGTCATGTGCTCAACACAGTGCTTGAATCAATTCATCTGTGACTGTATCCATATTATTTGCTGTCTAATAACCTTTATCATCTATTCAATCAACAAAGATATTAACTTCAGAGCATTCTGTCAGTACAACATTCCACTGTGAAATAAAATCCATATCTGTCAGCTGAAATCTGGGGAACAGCCTACTTTATTCATGCATTTAAAAAAATGACAAGATGTAATATAAGCACAACAAATAACAAAATTAACAGTATTTTACACTAATAATGATTAACATGCAATAGCCTATACTTATCAAAAAGATCTAAAATTGTACTACATTTGATATTGGCAACAGAGAAGCATGATCTATCATGTTGGTGCTGGCACAAACATAGCCTTAGGACAGGAAGAGTTTTCTCTGCATGTCTGGGCATGCACAAAAATGTAAGTGTATGGACACAGCTTGTAAGTGTGTTGGCTGCATTCTTGTGAGTTAGATGCAAGGAGCTGAATGTGTTAGTTTCAAGTGGTGTGGTGCAGGAAAAGCTTTTATTTTAATATGTAATTGCAGTGTTCAATTGGGTGTTTTACAAATTAACAGTGTCATAAACAGAGCTATGATTTTTTTTTTCTGCGATAAAAGAAGTGATTACAGCTCAGAATAAAAGGAGTTACTGTGTTTAAGGATAGGGTGTTACATTACATCAGTTTGCAAGTACTATGAAAACAAATGTCTATTGATATATCATCACCTATTTGCTAACAGTTTTTGTAATCCCTTGGAATATCACAACAAACCTATTACAAAAGGATTGTGAGAAATTTGATGAGAACACACATCAAAGGAAAATAACTATCCTCTAAAATTTGTTTCTTGTAGGTCACTGTGCCCACTTGCTACAAAGAAATGTCTGTGATTGAAATAGAAACATGTATGAAGTAGAGAGAGAACTACGTATTAACTGAAGGTTATCTTCAGAAGGTTGAGTCAGTTTGTACTTCTCTTTGAGTATCCCCTACATCGCAGATTTGGAAGATAAGTGCAGATAAAGAAAAAGTGCTTTAAGAGCTATAGAAGGAAGGATTTCTGAAACTTTGATTAATCCAGCAGAGTATAACAGTGTTAGAACTCAGTCAATGGAAGAATATGACAGATTAATTGAGGCTCCTAAAGAACAGAGTGCCATAGTAAACAAAGAAGACAAAGTCCTGGACAAAATCATCAAGGAATTCAATGTCTCAGAACAATTGGTGAAACTAGGTAGAACACAGCCTCTATTGCACTTTCACATGGAGGGTCTCCACTCCTGGCACACCCTTAGATCTGGAAACAGACAAGGAGGTGATGTAGGTATTTACTTTCTTCTTATTGCAACTTTCAACAAATACAACCAGTCTTTTCCCTCACATTTTCTTCCTTCGAAACCCACATGATTTGCTTATTCTCTCCTCTCTCTCTACATGTTGTGATTATATATCAACCCTCTGGCTCCTCGACCCAATATCTTGATTTTGCATTTTGCAGATTGGTTACCTTATTTTCTCTCCTCAGTCATCTTGAAATCCTATTATTCTGCCCTTAGCCTCTCTGAGCTGGATTACTTCTCTACTCTTAGCTCAACTCTTTCTTCAAACACAAAACTCCATTCTCTACTTCTAATACCCTTCTCCGCCCACCCCCATCTCCTATTGCCACTTCTCTGTCAGCTAAAGATTTTGCAAGTCACTTCAACAACAAAATCAATTCCATCATAAACTAAATCCTCTCTCAATATACTACCAGTCTCCAACCCCTCAACTGTTCGCAAATGTCTGAAACCCAAAAATGTAGCTCTTTTGCCCCTGTTACTGAGAAATACATTTCTACCCTTATATCTTCTTCTCACCTCACTAACTGTCCCGTCGATCTCATCCTGTCAGAACTACTGCCCTCCCTCTCTCCTACTCCAATCTTCACACATATTTTCAATCTTTTCCTCAGCACTGGTACATTTCCCTGATCCCTTAAACATGCACTAGTCACGCCTATCATCAAAAAACCTTCTCTTAATCCAACATCTCCATTCAACTACCACCCTATTTCCCTACTCCTCTTTGCCTCAAAACTTCTGGAAATTCTTTAATATACACATTTATCACACTTCCTCGCATTAAACCCATTTTTTTGATACATTGCATTCTGAATTTTGCCCCAACACTCCACAGGGACAGCAATAATTAAGTTTACTAATGACCTTATTACAGCAAAATTGAAAGGCCACTTCTCTCTGGTAATCCTTTTTGATATGTCTTGAAATTGTTGACCACCCTCTTTTGCTCCAAACCCTCCAATCCTTGGGCATCTGCAACACACTCTTGGTTCTCCTACTACCTGTCTAACTGCACCTTTAGTGTAACCATCTCTAGAGCATCCCCTGTCTCTTTTCCACTTTTTTGGGGGGTACCATTTTTTTAGCTTAGATTTAGCTTAAAGGGACACTAAACCCATTTTTTTTCTTTAATGATTCAGATAAAGCATGCCATTTTAAGCAACTTTCTAATTTACTCCTATTATCAATAGGAGTAAATGTTATCTTTATTTAAAAAGCAGGAATTTAAAGTTTAAGAGCTAGCCCATTTTTGGTTCAGACCCTGGGTTATACTTGCTTATTGGTTTGCTAAATTTAACCACCAATAAGCAAGTGCTAGCCAGGGTGCTGAACCTAAAATGGGCTGGCTCCTAAGCTTTAAATTCCTGCCTTTTAAATAAAGCTAGCAAGAGAATGAAGTAAAATTGATAATAGGAGTAAATTAGAAAGTTGCTTAAAATTGCATGTTCTATCTGAATAATTAAATTAAAAAAATTGGGTTTAGTCTCTCTTTAAGCTAAATCTCTCCAAAACTGAGCCCCTTATTATCTCCCCTTCTTCCAAAATCTATATCCCCCAACTTCTCTTGAAAATAACATAATTATCTCAAACACACTGCCCAATACCTTGGGGTCACACTTGACTCAGATCTTTCTTTCACTCCCTACATCCAGTCTTTGGCCAATTCCTGCTGTTTCTACCTGAAAAACATCTCCAAAATGTGCCCCTTCCTCACACAAAAAAACAACTTAGATTTGAATCCACCTTCTCCTCATTTCCCACATTGACTATCGCAAAAGCATCCTCCCTGGACTTCCTAACATCTCCTTTAAAATCCATAATGAATGTATCTGCCAAGCTGATCTTCATCATCTGCTGCAATCCTCTGCCAATCCTTTCACTGGCTTCCTCCTCCAGCATAAACACAAAATCCTAAATCTAACATTCAAGGCCCTCAATAACACTGCTATCCTATATCTTAGACCTCATCTCCAGATACTCTCCCTCCCATCCATTTTCATTCTGCTCATGAACTCCTTCCAAGGCTGGATTGGCCTACCAGGATACCAGGAAATTTCCTGGTGGTCTGCAGCAGCTGGGGCTGGTAGCTAGAATTTCCGAGGGTGGTGCTGCTGGTGAGGTAATGCAGCCGTATTACCATTCTTTTTTTCTGTGAGATATATGTATTAAGGTCACAGTAAGTATTTGGTTGTAATTTTTATTTCCAATACCATATACCATTTAGTAGCCCTGAATAGTTTCTAATATCTAGTCAATTTGCACTGAGACAGAGTGACACACTGTTTTGAGTACCTTCTCCAGATCACACTATGGATAATAGTTTGTAATAAAAATTTGCTAGAATGTTGTTACATAGACACCATACAACCCATTTAATTAATATAATTTAATTTTGAAATTCTGATACCCCTTCCACTTAAGAAAAAAACGACTCAACAGAAAATAGGGCTGGTCTTCAAATGTTTTGGGGGCTGCTTTTCTCCTCAGTTCAGCCCTGCCTACTCCTCTCCTCCTCTCTTGTTGCCTCTTCAGATTCTACAGGACTTCTCCAGATTGGCCCCAAACTTGTAGAACTATTTGCCTCACTCCAAAAGTCTCTCCCTTAATTTTGAAAGTTCAAGAGCTCCTTAAAATCTTCAGGGATGCATACAGTATACACTAACATTTCTTACCTCAGTTCTTCTTCTCCATTTTTTATCCCCTGAACCCCCTTAGCATGTAAGCCTATGACCCCAGCTGTTCTGTAGATCACCTTCATGAGAGCTGATTTAATACAGTGCAACTCTTGGTAGGGCGCCCTATCCCTTTGTCTCCCATGAATGCTACCTTGCATATCATACTGATGTTTATAGCCTTGCAGAATCTGTTAGCACAAATAACTGATGATAATAATAAATAATAACAATATAGATATGAATTTCATAAGCAAGATCAGTGATAAAGGGTTGACTTATTTTATACAGATGATAGCTGATCCATAATAATTTGTTTACTCCATTTTGTTATTCTGTTACATAGACCTTGACCCTAAGATACATAGTACTTACTGTAAATACACAAAGTCAGAAATAAAGTATACAACAGGATTTAATGAAGCTGAGCATTAATGTATTTTCATAAAAACAAAAAAAGAACACCAGTCAAAGGATCTTAAGCAAAAGGGTTGCAGGTTTAGAAATGCTTTGTGTTTGACATTCTGTTCAGATAGGGTGGAACAGACGTACAATAGAAGCAGTGAGGTCTAACAAAGTAAAGGAAATAATAAACATAATTATTTAAAGGGACACTAAAGTCAAAATTATACCTTCATGAGTCAGACCATACAATTAAAATCAAAAGTTCTACTGATCAAGTACAAGAGTTTACATTGTACACAGTGTTCATTTGAAATTTAAAGTAAATGCTATTGCACTGGCTTTTTATTATGTATTGTTTTGATTGCTACTGTGTTTAATAGTCTTTTAAGCATACAGTTCAAAATGAAGTATGAGAAGAGTTGATTATCCCTATTTTTGTGATCTGCTTCAAAGAGGTGGTTCTCTGCCATAACATTTGTGGGAGGCGGAAAAAGTTGACCACAAAGTTCCTTCGACAGGGCAGGAGCAGTCTTTGAGTGTATGTGAAGTTCTCTCAAAAGTCTTATTAAATTTACTGCAGTTCTCACTAATTTATCTTGCCAGTTGAATGCTGTTTATATTTACTCACAATTTGAAATACACATATTTAACTGCAAGAAAAGTAATTTATAATAAAGTATAACATAACATGTGACATTTTTTCGATTTCATGCATATGTGATTTCTCAGGTGGTTGTAGTAATATATATTGTGGTAAAGACAATACAATTGAAATATTTTAAAAACAGTAAGGTCTGTGTTAATATGAGCACTGATCTAGCTTATTTTTCCTTTTATTTTTGAGTTTGTGTGTGTATTTTTTTCTTTAAGAAATGTAAAGGACTTTTAAAATTTAATTTTAACAAATACTATGGGCCAGATTATGAGTGGAGCGCTATCTTAACATGTGCCCTTAAAGGGGCAAATTTGCCCTTTTAAGGGCGCACGTTAAATAACCAGCCATTACAAGTGGCTAGTTAATGTAACCGCAAGCTCGCGGTTTCACTTTGCACTAGAAATTCTAAACCAGAGATCAGATCTCTGGTTAAGGAAAAAAAGTTGCCCCATTTGCCCTCAAAATAAAGAGAACGGCAGAGTATTCAAATAAACATATGATATAAGCATCTTTATTTTTTTAATAAAAATCTTTAAGAAGCAGTTATAAGGGGTTAAAGTAAGGGGATGTGGGGTGTTAGAAAAAAATGGCACTGAAAGTGCCTTAACATGGAGTTCTATGTGGGACTGTGTTTTTACTATAAATATATATGTATATGCTTATATACATATATATTTATTTGTTAATATGTGTATATACACATATAAACACATAAATATATATATATTTATTCATATACATATATATTTATTTATTGCTGCCAAACCCTGTGTGATTTGCCCCCTACGTTTCTCTAGGTGGCTTGCCATGTCTATCAGCATCAGAACGAGGCTCCCATTGAAGCGTACGGAAGCATTCTCTCGTGAGCAGAAGTCTTCTGGGCAATGCGAATGCAAGGTATTACTGAGTGGAGTGCAAATATCATGCTCGCATAAACACAATATTGAGCTTCACTCAAAATCTAGCCCTATATATTTTCAAATAATTATTTAGCATTTTTTAACAATTTATAATTTCAATAACAGTATAGCAATTTAATCTTCAGATAGTTATTTAGATGCTTTTTTTTGCAACGATGAAGAAACCAGAAGAATGATCACAATACAAATGTGTTTAGGACTGGGATTAAAGAAAAAAAATGCTATTGCAAATATACATATATGTTACTCTGCAACACCATACTTGTAATTTAATATATTCATGGAATTAAATAGAAAATACAATGCTTTATAATTTAATCAACCATCCATCACAGTAGAAAATAGTACGTTTTCACTATTTGTGTTTTAGTTAAAGTCCATAAGGCTCACATATACTATTTTATTCAAGCTTTCTAATTAACAAGTAAGTATTTCTGATACCAGTTAAAAAGAAAAAAATGCAGGGTTTTGGTATTGCAAAGTTGTTCCTATTGTCTTATCTGTGACCAATATTGTATAAAGGGAAATTTGAAACTAATTGCTGCATTGCCCTATACATGGAAGATTTCAGTATAACTGTTTTATGTCCACCGAGTCTCCTGTCCTTCTAGAAGATGATGGGGAGAAGTAGGAATGAAAGAACGATGCAGAACTTTAGACAAACATATTGAATGTTGGCCAAACAAACATTCCATATTTGTTTAGAATAAATTAATGAGAACATTTAACAATACTTTCAAAAAAGATGTTAATTTTTCTTTTATTGATTGTGACAAAATATGAAATGTGACATATGGTAACATTTAAATGTTTATAATAAAGTAGATTTAGTGTACATCAATGGCAGTCAATTTTACATTGTAATATTCAAAAGTTACTTTCCAACATAAAAATTTTGATATTCAGTATTCTAATGTTAACATGTTTTATATAGAATAATTTGATTAACTGGTCAAAATAATATTATTTTTGGTCAGATTAATATTAATTTTAAATTAATATCATCAAAAGTAAATAATTAATAGAGGATTTAAAGGGAAATAAAACCCAAAATGTTTCTTTCTTAATTTAGACAAAGCATGCAATTAGAAACAACTTTGCAATGTACTACTATTATCTAATTTGCTTAAAGGTCCATAATACCCAAATGTTTAAACACTTGAAAGTGATGCAGCATAGCTGTAAAAAGCTGACTCGAAAATATCTCCTGAACATCTCTATGTAAAAAAGAAAGATATTTTACCTCAAAAGTTCCTCAGTAGCCACCTCCCATTGTAAAGGATTTCTAAGCAGCATTTTAGTGTGTCTGTCCTGGGACAGCTGAAAGGATGAGCCTTGTGAACTCTCATATTATTTCACCAATCAGGTAAAGGAAGCTTACTAGGAAATCTCATGAGAGTTAAGTCAAATCTCATGAGATCACAGTAAGAGTTCATGACTTCAGCACTGCTAATGCTGATTGGCTGCTGTTCATTTCTTCATTTTTTTTTTATTTATTTTTTTTTCCTGCAGCTGGGAGCAGGTGAAGTATAACTTTTTTTTTAATTTTTTATTGTACAAAAAAGAAAAAAGACAAATACAAACAACACACACATAACACACATTTCTCCATGCATGGAGATTACAGCATAAAAGAAACAATATATAAGAAGGGACAAAAGCCAAGTAGCCATGACCCTTTCCCGGACAACTCAATAAAAAAAATAAAAAATAAAAAAATAGTAGTAATGAAGAATATTCCCTCTCTCCTCTCACCCCCCCCCGTATCCCCCCAACCCCCTAATCTAATTTAATGTTGATGATTTGTTCTATATATTGTACGAAGTCGTTTCCCTGAAAGCCCACGAAAACTCTCCACCTTCTACAGAATTTCTCTCCCGAGGGCCCCTCCAATTTTGATTCATATGCTGCTTTTATTGATGAGTCTAATAGTGCTTTCCTCACTTCTGGGATAGTGGGTGTCTTACAAGAAATCCAATATTTAAAGAGAAGTGTTCTAATAATTGTTAATGCTATTAGTATAAAGTCAACATCTTTATCCCAAGCGATGTGGGATCTTAAAAAAAGAATAGAGTCTCGTGTTAGCTGGATCTTTTTTTTTACTATATTAGAGAGAAAATATTCTACCTTCATCCAAAATTGATTTACCTTAGGGCATCCCCAGACTAAATGAATCAAGTCAGGGTCATGAAAGTGGCATTTAGAGCAGATATTAAACACATTTTTGTTCCACTTCGCCACTCTCCGAGGAATTAAATAATCTCTGTGTATCACCCTAAATTGAATTTCCCTATAATAAGACGAGGAAAACAACCTCTGTGCAGTTTTTACACTCTTTAAGAGTATTGTTTCAAGATCAGGAGAGTCAACCAGTGTTAACCACTGGGAAGTCAAATCTGCTAGAACCGATGTTTCTTCCAGGGATACCAAAAATTTATAGATAAAGGATAATAATCCCTTCCTAACCTTTACCAGATCAACCAGCGGGTGTTGTTCCCACAACTGGGGATCCAAATTCACTAGTTGAAGGATATAGCCTTTTACTTGAATAAAATAGAATATATGTTTTTTCTGAACTTCCGGAAAAATCTCTTGAAATCTATCAAATGTGAAAGCTTTATTTGACTCAGAGTCATAAAAGTCTTTCACTATAAGTGGTCTTCCTGGTGACCATTTTTCAAAAGTGTCCACCATATTGCCTAAAGGAAAGTGTGTATTGCCAGTTATCGGCAACCATTTTGAGATATTCTGCCTCATTCCAATCGATTTAGTTAACCTTCTCCAGACTATTATTATATCTCTATACAGAGGGTGTTCCATTAATCTCTTTCCTAATTCTTTATTTGAAGCAAATAGGATATAATTTAAGGAGAGCGGGGTACAAACTTGATTCTCGAGAATCTCATCCGAGTATACAAAGGATCTTGTTAGCCAATCTATAGGGAATCTTAAGATGGCAGCCTGATTATATCTCTCTAGATCGGGTAAAGCGAGCCTGCCTTTAAAATAAGGTTGATATAACTTGGCTAGTTTCAATCTTGGCTTTCTCCCGCTCCAAAGAAATGCTCTCAGAGCTTGATTAAAGAGACGTAGATCAGTCTTATTTATTAAGAGAGGAAACATCCTCAAAGTGTACAGAATCTTAGGGACAATAAACATCTTATAGAGAGCTATCTTACCTGTAAGTGAAACCGGGAGTGAGACCCATGATTTTAATTTTTCTCTGCTATCCCTCAGTATTGATACAAAATTATCTTTATACCAGTCTGCTGTATTAGCAGAGATCTTCAACCCCAGATATTCCAGCGAGTTCGTTTCTATAAACTGAAAGGGTTGTGTTTCCCCTGAATCGTGCTTCAGCCACAAGATTTTGGACTTCAAGAGGTTTGTTTTATACCCTGAGGCTCTACCGTATTGTTCAAGCAGATTAATAATAGCACTAATCTGTTTTCTTGGCTCAGCAACAAATAGCAGAAGGTCATCTGCGAATAGAGCAGTTTTAAATTTTACCTGGTCTATATTTATTCCGATCAACATATTCCTTAATTTGATAGCCAGAGGTTCTATTATAAGATCAAACAATAACGGAGACATCGGGCATCCCTGACGGGTGCCTCTAGTTAGCATAAATGAGTTAGACATAGAGTTATTAATCAACAAAGAGGCCTTAATATCTGAATATACCTTAACAATAAAATCCCTAAAGAGGCCCCTAAATCCAAATCTCTCTAGGACCTGGATCAAGAAGGGCCACTCCACCCTGTCGAAGGCCTTCTCTGCATCCAAGGATAGCAGGAAGGCCTCCGGCAGGGCAGTACAGTCTCCCCCAAACCGGTTGATGACCTGAAGAATTTTCCTTACATTAAATTCAGACGCTCTCCCCATAACGAAGCCTGCCTGGTCCTGATGCACTATCGCTGGTAGCAAAGATTTCAGTCTTTCCGCCAGAACTTTCATCAGTATCTTGTAATCAAGGCCGAGAAGTGAAATGGGCCTATATGAAGTCATATCCAAAGGATCTTTATTGATCTTTGGAATTAAGATTATATTAGCCCTCTTAAAGTTCTCCGAAATTTGTTTATCTGTTCCATAATATGTATTATAAAGATCGGTCAGTACCGGGCCTATCTCTGTTCGCAGGATTTGGTAAAATTCGACCGGTAAACAGTCTGGGCCAGGAGCTTTTCCTCTAGCCATTGAACTGATGGTTCTTTGTATTTCCCTCTCTGTTATTAGTCGATTCAGACCCTCACTATCCTCTCCTGTAATTTTTGGGAAATTGATATCTTCCAAAAATTTTTTAATGTCTTCTGAGTCCGGACATTGTGAAGTATATAAGTTAGTGTAAAATACTGAAATAATTGCAGTATTCGGCCTTGATCTGTATATACTTGATCCTTCTCTCTGATTGCTGCTATTGATTTCCTCCTAGACTGTCTTTTAAACAGGGAGGCCATATATTTGCCAACTTTATTTCCATATTTAGCAAATCTAGCACTACTCTTATATGAGAGTACCTGTGCCTCTCCCAGAAGGAACGTCTCTCTTTCTTTCTTTGCCTGGAAGTATTTATCTGTATTCAATTTACAGGGTCTTTCCCTAAACAAGATATATGCCTCCCTCACTTTATCTGAGAGGTCTAAATCTTTCCTCATGTTCTCTTTCTTTACCTTTGCCACGTAGTTAGAGATTTCCGCTTTTAGATAGGCTTTAGCAGCTTCCCAGAAAAGCTGGACATCCCCTCTGCAGTGGCTGTTAAATGAGCTATTAATTAAAAAGTCGTTAAAGCTGGTGGAATCTCGCAGATAAGCTGGAAAGAAAAAAGAATTGAATGAGAACTTCTTTTTTCCCGCGATAGATAAAGTAACCGGAGCATGGTCTGATAAACTAAAATCTCCAATGCTACATTTCTCAACTTTAGAAATTAATGCATCTGAGATCAAAAAAAGATCTAACCTTGATAACGTATTGTGAGTTTTAGAACAACATGTGTATTCAAGACTATTTGGATTCAATAGTCTCCATATATCAACTAATTTTAGTGAGTTATGAAGTAGATTAAATATTTTCTTCTCGAAGTTCAATTGAGCAGATTTGAATTTAATCTCCCCACTTTGAGCCCCCACTTTCCTTCTATCCAAGTATGAGTTTGGTGTGACATTAAAGTCCCCTACCAGTACTATCTTAGCTTTAGGGAATCTAAACATCTTCTTCACTAATAAATTCCAAAATTTCTCATTAGAGACATTAGGACCATAAATATTAACCAACAGGTATTCTTCCCCCTCAGTAGAAAACCTAATGATCAAATATCTTCCCTCACTATCTTGAGAGATATTAAGAATTTTATATTCCAACCTTGTGTGGAAAAGAACCATCACTCCTCTAGACGCTTTCGTATATGATGAAAAGAAAGATTCTCCCAGCCAGCGAGCTTTGATCTTTCTATGCTCTTTATCTGATAGGTGAGTTTCCTGTAGACATACTATGAGAAATTTTGGAATTTATTAGTGAAGAAGATGTTTAGATTCCCTAAAGCTAAGATAGTACTGGTAGGGGAATCTAAACATCTACCAGTACTATCTTAGCTTTAGGGAATCTAAACATCTTCTTCACTAATAAATTCCAAAATTTCTCATTAGAGACATTAGGACCATAAATATTAACCAACAGGTATTCTTCCCCCTCAGTAGAAAACCTAATGATCAAATATCTTCCCTCACTATCTTGAGAGATATTAAGAATTTTATATTCCAACCTTGTGTGGAAAAGAACCATCACTCCTCTAGACGCTTTCGTATATGATGAAAAGAAAGATTCTCCCAGCCAGCGAGCTTTGATCTTTCTATGCTCTTTATCTGATAGGTGAGTTTCCTGTAGACATACTATATCGAAATCTTTTTTCCCTAGTAGGTTCAAGATTGCTTTCCTCTTTATAGGGGAGTGTATCCCCCCTATGTTCCAAGTCAGTATTTTAACCATCTAACTTATAAGAGGGAATCCTCGGGGAGAAGGATATGGGAGGGGGGAGGGAAAGGAGAGGAAGAAGAAGAAAAAGAAGGGAGAAGAGGGAGGAAAAAAAAAAAAAAAAAGATATAAGTGAATAAATAAATTGTGTTTTTAACACCTTGTGAACAGAATCATACCTTATTTTACCCATAACTATAATGTCTTTCTATCTATACAGATACTAATAAAACTTTTTAGGCATATACACAATCCTTCTCTACTTAGAGGAGAAGACATGTTTCTCATGCGTCCTAATATTACAGTGATAAACAACCTTTCACAAACATCAAACCAGAAATATATAAACCACCTGTGTTCAGCATCATATATTACTTGATACATAGTTATACATTCTTTGTAAGTGTATATAGAAAAAGAGGGCAAAAAAAGTATATTGCCCTTTGTGAAAAAAAAAAAAAAATTTCCTTTTCTTTCTTTTTCTTCCCTAAAAAAAAAAAGTAAATTGTGTTTTAACCTCTTGTGATCAGAATCATACCTTATTTTACCCATAGCTATAATGTCTTTCTATCTATACAAATACTAATAAAACTCTTGGACATATACACAATCTTTCTCTACTTAGAGGAATAGGCTTGTTTCTCATTCGTCCTAATATTACAGTGATAAGCAACAATTCACAAATATCAAACCAAAAATATATAAACCACCTGTGTTCAACATCATATATTACTTGATACATAGCTTTAGGCCTATACACAATCTTTTCTCTACTTAAAAGAGTAGCCTTGTTCCTTATTTGTCCTAATATTACAGTGATACACATCGTTGTGCAAAAAAAAAAAAAGAAGAAAAATTTTGATCTCTTGAGCAAACATAGAGAGATCCAGAAGAAAAAAAAAAAAAAATGTTTTCTGTCCGGGGAGGAGAAAAAAAAAATAGATAGAAAAAAAACAAAAAAAAATCTTTGTTAAATGGCATCTTTAGACACACAAAAACAATTACAAAAACCATATAATGTAAAGAAGACTCTCATTAAGCCATCCCCTTCTTCGATTCATTATCCAAGAATGAAAGGGCTGCTTCTGGGGAGTCAAAAAAGAAAAAGTCCAGGCCTGATTTTATCCTGAGTCTGGCTGGATACAGCAGGGAGAAAAAACTTTTTTCTGCCACTAGGCGAGAGCAGATAGGCGAAAATTGTTTCCTTTTCAACGAAACTTCAGAGGAAAAGTCCTGGAAGAGCAGGATCTTTGCTCCTTGATGGTGTAGATTCTGTTGTTTCCTATAGGCTCTCAAGATCTCGCTTTTTCCTTGGAAGTTCAAGAATTTCGCCATGACTGGTCTTGGTCTCCTATCAGTTGTCGTTGATTGGTCTCTTTCTCTTCCCATTCTGTGCACTCTTTCAATTATGAATATGTTCTGCTCTGGATTTAAGCCCAATAGCTCAGGAATAGTCCATTCCACAAACTTTTTTAAGTCCTGGGTTTTTATTGATTCGGGGATGCCAATCAGGCGTAGATTGTTCCGCCTGGCTCTGTTCTCCATCTCATCAATTTTGTTAGATAGTGATAGATTTTGTTTCATTAAGGCCTCCATCTGAAGTTGTGCTTTAATCTGAGTATCTTCGCAATTTGAAATCTGTTGTTCCATCTCTTTTATACCTCCAGTATTGTATTTAATCTGGTATGAATCTCTTCCAAATTGGGCCCTATCAGGGCCGAGACCAGTGTTGCAATTTCCCCTGCATAAGAAGTGTCAGGGATCTTTTCTTCCCTAAGTGATTTATTTGGGGAGTTAATTGAATTGGCAGTCTTATTGCCTTTTTTATCTGTTTGTTTCATTTTTGGTGACATCTTCCCCTGGTTGAGATACTTCTCCATATATCTGCTGACTTAATTCAGGCTCTGACCTGCTAGCTCCCAGTTGTAATCAACACTCAGCAGGGTGTCATCTCACAGGTCTTTTTCACAGCCCAGTCCATGGTGACTGATACTAAAAAGAGGAGAGACCCCTTATTGATAGATTGGAAAACATGCTCACCCAGTTGTGATGCCCAGCCTAATGTTGCAGCTGTTCCAAATTCAACCTGTTGAGTCTTTGCAGAGGTTCCCCTCATTCACAGTGTGTCCCGGCTGGTGGGGATGCAGCTGGTCCTTTCCAGCAGGGAGTTCAATCTACATTTGCCCAGAAGGAAGCCTCATTTAGATGAATGACTGTGACATACGAGACCGCATGGGACCATGTGGATTCTGTCTCACTTGACAGTGGTTCTCCATATCCTAAGTCCCTTTATAGTTTTGTGTGGCCAGTGAGTACTTCAGGTTTCGGAGTTGAGGCTTTATGTCTTGGGAACATTGAGACAGTCAATGTACGAAGGCCCACTGCAAATAGTTTTGGATAACCACACAACTTTTAGTATGTTGGAGGCAAGGTATCAGGTGTATCTGGACTTTTCAAGTGACAAGGGGTGTACAGTCATTTTTGTGGGACTAAAATCAGATAAAGACAATATAGTCTAAAAGAAGCTTCCCCTTGAGTTCACTCTCCTTATATAATTTGTAAATATATTATGAAGTTTGGTAATTGTATCTGAGGGCTGGATTTTATGATAGCTATACACCGGAGTACTTATCTGGCAACAGATGTATTTGCTCTCTTGTATCTGTAGCTTGGTTAATATATTTTGTTCTTATAGCTATTGCTTTAGTTTAATTTGCTGATATAATTTTGTAGAGGTTACCTAAATGTTATCAGCTTTAGTAATAATAATGACAACTTCTTGGATTCAGTGAGGCTTTGGCAGTTACAGCTCTATAGACTTGGGAACTCATATTAGTAGTTCCGGGAAAATTAGCGTCAGTATTCCTTATATGCCCACAATGTCTCTTTAAATGCTCTCCCCACTATGCCCACTGTAAGAGATTGTTCTGCTAATTTGTACCAGGAGGTTTAAATGACAATTACTAAGCTCCAGAAAGAAACTACATCGCCAGCTACTGAGTCAGTGTGCCATTGGCATACCTACTTCTCTATTAAAATTCCAACTATATACTCTGTTTTGGTAATTTTTGTTACTTAGTCCTATCCTTATCACAGTTCTATGTGCCTTAGTAATAGAGATATGCACCTCAGAGAGCTACAGTTTGTTCTAATCAGCAAATTGCAAGTCGCTCCTGGAGCACTCTTTATTAGTGATTTTCATATATCCAGTTAACTGCCCATTCTTATATGCTAGATATGATATTAATCTTATAGTAATTAACATGTTTACAGGAAAAAACTACCACAGATTTTCTATAGCTATTTGTTCCATTGAACAAATCTATGTCCCCTCCAGTACACACTAGATTATAATCCAGATTGACTAAATTGGGCATAGCAGACCCACCTGCTCCATAATGTAATTTAGCAGTGTTATTTCTCTGAGCAAAAAGATAATGTAGCTCTTTTTCCTTTTCAAAGTTGAATAGTTGCCTACTCCTATATATCAGATAAAATAGCCATACTCCTGCATTGTTTTCCATTTGCTACTAGATATATATATATATATACTGTATATATATATATATATATATATATATATATATATATATATATATATAGAGAGAGAGAGAGAGAGAGAGAGAGAGAGAGAGAGAGATTTCAAGAAAAGAATAGGCACTGCCTGAATTGATGAACAATTAATAAAATTTGTGCTAAGTCCTGTGAGTGCCTCTTCTTTTCTTGAAGTCTCTACCTATCTACCATTGAGTGCACCCAGGCAATACACACAGTGATATATATCAGAAGCAGAAAGGTAATCAGCGCTAGAAGTATATAGAGCTGTAGTCAGACGGAGTATGTAATCCAGCGTTCTGGACTGGAGCTGCATAAGGACTCGGCTGCTACACTACTGACTATAGTACAGCAGCTCAGAGAATATCCTTTAGTGCTCCATAGCTGGATACTTGTATAGTAGAGCAAATTAGCCAGCCTTGCTTTATAGTCCAGAATGCTACATACTCGGTCTGACTACAGCTCTATAGCTACCTAACATTGGTGTATGGATGTTTTTTTATGTTAACCTACTTATAGACTAAAGTGGGCTATTTTGTATGTTATTGCTACATGTTATATTTTGTATATATACGATTAAACACTTGGTTATAACCTGTCACACTGTGTTAGTAGTGTATATTATGACAAAATAGTACACTCCACTCCCTACTCCCATATCCTCTAGTATTTAACATATTTGAGGTATATCCTTGAAACTTGGGACTCTGAAGACCCCCAGGAACCACTGAGGACTCGTGGACAAACAAGAGGATTGCAAGGAGTGAGAGTACACTAACACAAGTGCCTTATAAATACCTCATATCTTGAGGATATACCAGGTGAGCGTGGATTTTCCCCACTGTTATTTATATGCAAATAGTTTGAACGTATTACACGAAGTGTGCCCCTTGGCGCCTGTCTTGTTCCATACCATATATATATATATATATATATATCACTTGTCAGTCAAATTATTATCATACTATCACTATTGAAATCTGTAATGTCCCTTTAATTATACCACCTCCTACCTTCCCTATAAAACCTCACTTCCTGTTTAACACTTTGCTTGATTATTTTGTTCTGCCTTAGAATTCGATCTCTCCTTTCTACTTGCTACTACTTTTTGTCAAGTCGTATTTTAATTACCTTCAGAGTCAACGTCTGACTACCTTGCTGCACGCAAGTCTCCTGTATGATCCACTCCCTCATAATCAGCTGAGCATCCCCGCGGTGTCTCCGGTTACAGCATGTGTGCGCTGATCTCTCCTGCTGCGGATCCTCTCAACTTCATTTCCGGATCTACTTCCCTGACCTACGCTCTCTGCCTTACTCTCCGCCATAGAGGACGCCCGGCACGCACATCAGCGTTCCTGTTCCACTACCTCTAACTAGCCAGCTGTCTAAGCAGTCGTCAGGCACACTTCACCGGACTGTGCTCTCCGATATCTAAGGGACACGCAAGTATATTAACTGTGTCCTGTTTTCATAAACTCTCTCTCTCTTGTAACGGTAACATCGCTCTGTGCTGCTCTTGCTTTGCAACTCTCTGGCTACGCTTGTTAACATCTGCTTGGAAACTTACCTACTCATACTGCTGCACAATTCAAACAGTCTAATCCTAATTGTACTCATATTATCTGTAAGCTATCAGATATACAACGGATATTGTTTCCATATATATCTATATCCATATACTGTGGAAAGTATTCATTACAATTAACTTACTGATTGTTTTCAGAACCAAGTGGCTCACTCATACCCCTTGGAGTCTGTTTTCACAGCTACAAAACATATTAAGCAGATACCACAGGTTATTGTATAAACCTTACAAAATCTGTCATTTGAACATGTAATGTATACCCCTTCTGATTCATATTGGTTCTATACCTTGTAGCATATCCCAGAACCCTACGATTTGTTCTATGAGCAGATTTATTTTTTTACTTCTTTGAGCTGTCAGACTTTCTTCTAACCTGTACTACCTAAAGACCTTTTTGTTCAGGGAATCGTCATCCAGCTCAGTAGCTAATGAATTTCACTTACCTAACAGTTGCCCTCATCTAACTCCACACTAACACCATTCTCACCGTTGCAGTCCCCACCTCCTGTTTCCCATCCTCCTTCCCATCTAGATTGTAAGTTCCCATGGGAATAGGGCCCTCAATCCCCCCTGTTTTTGTCTGATAAATTTTGTCTTATATTGTTATGTCTCACCGTTGTACTTTTATCTTTGTACACATGGACAGCACTGCAGAATCTGATGGCACTTTATAAATTAATAATAATAATAATAATAATAATAATAATAATAATAATAAATCCTTTCTGACTTACATCAGTTTTATGAATGGAGGTACTTTGATGTTTATTGTCTACTATTTACTGATGATTGTTTAATGTCTGTATGCCTTGATTTGAATCTTAATACAATTAAAATTAAAAAAATAAAATGTTTCTGGTTTTAAGCTTCAAATAAAATCATATTCCTGTATAAATCCGTAATTACGACATTCTGTTCTGCAAACCATAAACAAACTAAATAAAAAAAAAAAAAAAGAATTTTAGGCTTAATTTTTGACAGATATAGACGAAAAACCTCTTGTTAGTCAAACTCATTTGACTGACAGTGTGAAATCTAATTTCCTGAACCATGCTGGAAAATAGGAAATCTGTAATATTATCAATGTTATTTTTCAATTAACAGTCTTTCAATGCAAAGGTAAAATTACTTGTCTGACACATCAAAGTCATTGTACAGGTTATTTTGAATTGACAGTTTAACCATTGAATATTTAAATTATTAGAACACAATTTATCAAATTTGTTATTGTCTCAATTGGATGAATATGTTATCATGTATTTTAACAATCTAGACATATGTTTGTGAAATATTTTGTTTTATTATATATTGTTAAAAAAGGGAAAAAACTTTTATTCAATACTATATAAAGGTACATTACATACAGTAGATAGGGAAGATAATACTTAAACAGAAGGATAGGGGAGCTCTGCCCTTGAGTATAGTCATATTCCTTTTATAATGAGTATGCCACATATGGACGCACATTTCTCATTTAGATTAGACATAATAACCTTTCTGTCATCTATTTTGTCCCATCTAAGAAGCAGGAGAGTAAGTGTTAAAAAAAACACGAAAGAATGAAGGAGAAAACAGAAGTAATATTAAAAAATGGATTTGACAATAGGAAAACAATTCCAAAACAGATTCATATGCATGAGATAGAAGATAAGTGTAAAGGTTCTTGCAGACAAATTACAATAAATGGAAGAGTGTCTAAAGAGGGTAAATTAATCCATGAGTGGATTATAAGTATTGTTCACATTTTGTTGCTTGAATACAGATTTAATTATGCAATTAATTATTAATTATGCAATTCTACTGCATTTAGTGGTTCTTTAAGGATTCCACAGTGTTTTAATGTCCTGTGGGTATTTTCTTTAAAGATGGAGGGAGCCTTCTGGTCTAGGAGTGATTGTATATGGGGCTCCCTTAGATGTCAGGGTTGATTGGACTTGTGGTTATGTGGGTGTGGAGGGTAATAATCATATATCTCACAGCGCTTCACCCAATAAAATTACTATTTGCGCCTAGGAGTAAGGGTACCAAGCTAACCCTAGGCATATAAAGTTAAAATTAATCAAGATCCAAGGAGCGCCTAATACACAAGGCTAAGGATATATACTTAAATTGTTTACATTTAATTATCAACACAAGACAGCACAAATAAATACAGTTAAAGATAAAAATAAAAATGTTTTTTTTTCAATCCTGTAATTAAAACAAATACAACATGGTGCAATATTGCTAAATATTGTAGAAATAATCAGAATGAAGCTTACCATAAAATGTCAACGCATTTCAGCCCTTCTTTAGGCCTTTATCTAGACTATACTATGGTGTTCTATGGTAGCTTCATTTATAAGTGTACGTATCCAATCAGTATCGTCGTTATTTTGGCTCTAAAATCTGTTATTAATAAACCGGAAGTAATAACCTCCTTATGTTTACCTTCCGTTTTGTGCCATTGACACTTTAAGATTTGTACCCCTTCCTTATAATCATAATCGTGTGACATATTCTTTATGCTGACAGACTGAGTGAATAATATAGTTTGCTCTTTCAAATGCCGTAACCCTTCTGTTTGCATGAGATCGGCAGACCGGAAGTGACGTCATTCCTTACTGCGTCACTTCCGGTATCGCCGACTAAGCGTCATGTCACTTCCAGTTTCGTATTACGACAGATAACTGCCATATGTAATACTTTGAACTCAGATGAGTGTTATTCTCAATGTTTGTCTGATATAAACTACCAAATACGAGATATGGTGGGATTTTCTAATGTTATGGTTTGCACACAAAGATAAATTAATTTTTAAACTTTCAGTTTGCTTGTACATCCTATATAGCTTTAATAAAATATACCTCACATTTGAATATAAAAAGATTGAATGTTACTTTTCAGTTTTGAAATGCATGTTTTATTGCAGTGGGATTTAATACAAAAGAAAGGCATCTTGAATTAAAAGTTCCAAATTTTAATGGTCAAATTTAAAAGCTTTAACAGGATTCAGTAGAAAGGTCTGATATGTTTCGGCCAATGGCCTTAATCTTAGACAGTGATTCTATGCAGAAAACCGCCAACATTTAAAAGCAGTACTTGAACCCTATTGGTTGCTAAAAAATCGTAATCAATCAATTACAACTGAGATTACATACAAGAGTGCAGGGGGCACAAACTGAAACTAAATAACAAATTTATCCTAGGTTAATAGAAAATTTAACATATTTATGACACATCAACAATATACATATTGCAGCAAACAAAATACAAAGAAATCAAATTTCCAAATTATACGTGTTGCAAATAAATACAAGATTTATATAAAAATATATATAAATGAAAATAAATTTAAACACATATATATATTGTATACCAAACTGGGTCACATAGTAATAATGGAAATCTGATACATATACGTAACTTAGATTGTAAGACATATCAGTATAACTTGCCATAGGGCTGATATCGATCTATTTGTAGACATAATTATAAAATAAGACATCTTAAGCTAAAATTGTAATGACAATTAAAACGTGGTCAAATGAACAAAATTCTTTTGTACTGCAACATTTTAATCAATGTGTATGCAACTAAGGCTAAGATGAAATAAAATTCCTAGGCATTAGAAAATATGCAATACAGATAAATGAGGTGTATTGAAATGAAGCTAAAACAGCTAGCCAATATTAGTAACCTCAATATGATGTATAAGTTGTATAAGTTGTCATGTATATGTATGGATAGGTGATGTATGAATGTATACATTTATGCATGTCTGATTGGAGGGTGTGGTCTCAAACAATAGAGTACTACAACGTTCCAAAGAATAAAATATTATAAGAATGCGCACAAAATATACACATGCATAAAATAAACATTTAATTGCTCCCAATTCTAGATGTTTTATGTATATGTGCATAAATGGAACCTAAGAATAGATAAATGGGGTGGCATGAAGACATATAATAGCGAATGTATTTGAATTATTCCCAAAAATGTATAACATCATGTACAGAGTTGTAGCCCTTTGGAATACGTGCTTCTAATGTAAAGATCCAAAAGGCCTCTTGTTTTAACAAAACCTTGTTAGTATCGCCACCTCTAGTGGCCACTTTGATTTGTTCAAGGACTTTCCATTTAAAAGTAGTATTATTACTATTGTGCTTTTGAATTAAATGTTTGGCCATGTCTGAACATGGATCCGACCGTTTTATATCTGAGAGGTGTTGCCTAATGCATTCTCTGACCTGTCTTGTAGTACAACCTACATATTGCTTGTTTGTACAAGTGCACCAGATCAGGTATACTACATGTTTAGACCTGCAATTTACACACCTATTAATCTGGTATGTTTTGTTGGTAACAGCAGATGAAAAATCATTTCCCTTGTGTATGAAGCTGCATGGTATGCAAGCACTATACCCGCATTTGTACATCCCCTTGGACTCTAACCAAGAGTTAGAACTGGATGGTCTTGTGGGCAATACACTGGGCGAAATCTGGTTACCTATGGTAAAACCTCTTCTGTATGAAAATTTACACCCTTTCTCTAGAGTTGTTAAAAGGCCTTCATCTGCTTTGAGCATAGGCATATGTATGTGTATGATCTTGCAGATTTCTTTATAGTCCGAAGAGTATTGTGTAACAAACGTCACATGATCAACAGGTTCCTTATTTGATTGTGGTTTGTCCATGAGCAAAATATTCCTGTCCAGGGAATCAACCTCTGATTTTGCCTTCGTAATAGTTGAATTACTATAGCCTCTTTGTGAAAGTCTTTTAGTAAGATCTTTACTTTGAATGGCATAATCAGATTTTTCTGAACAATTCCGTTTTACTCTGATAAATTGTCCTTTAGCAATTGCATAAGGAACTTTTGGAGGGTGGTTGCTCTTGCAATGCAAGAGTGTATTCCCGAATATAGGTTTTCTGTATATCTGTGATTTGACTTTATTCGTATCAGGGACAACACTTAGTTCAACATCTAGAAAATTAATTTTCAGTTGGTTAGTTTCAAACGTGAATTGTAAATCCCAGTCATTACTATTTAAGAATTCTATGAATCCCTCAATAGTAGTGGTACTGCCTTTCCAAACCAAAAGTAGATCATCAATGTAGCGATGATAGCTCTTTATACATTGCGTGTATGGATTAGCATCTCCATATATCATATGTAGTTCAAACCATCCCATCACCAAATTGGCATATGAGGGCGTGAATTTTGCCCCCATCGCTGTTCCTTGTAATTGTAGGTAAAACAGATCTTCAAATTTGAAGTAATTGTGTGTTAGCAGATATTGCAAAATTTCTAAGATAAACACTATAAATTCTTCAGTATAATTGGACCTTTGTTCAAGGAAGAATTTTACTGCTAGCTTGCCCATGGTGTGTGGGATGGAAGAGTAGAGGGCTACAACGTCAACAGTGAGCCAGGTATAATTGTCTTCCCATATGAAATCATTAAAGATCTGAAGCATATGCTTAATATCTTTAAGAAAACTGGGCAATGAATAGACTAATGGCTGGAGAATGCTGTCTAGCCATTCAGACAAGGGCTCACAAAGTGAGCCTATGCCTGACACTATAGGTCTGCCTTTAACGTTGAAGATGCTTTTATGAACTTTGGGCAGCACATGGATGATAGGGGTGACTTGGTTATCCACTACTAAAAACTCAAAAGTTCAAAAGACCTTCTTCTAAGCCATCATCCAGAAGAGATATCAATTCTTTCTTAAAATTCTGTATTGGATTACACGGTAAAACTCTATAATCTTTTTGATTGTTGAGTTGTCTCATGATTTCTCCTTTGTAGGACTTAACGTCCCAAACGACCACACTCCCGCCCTTGTCAGCATTTTTGATGACCAGGTCGGAGTTGGATTTCAATGAAGACAATGCAAATTTCTCAGATTTTGTCAAATTGTGTTTGCCTACAAAGGGTTTTTTGGATAATTCAATAAGATCATTTTCAATTCTTTTCTGGAATGAAACCAAAATGTCACCTCTTGATTGTAGGGGGTAAAATGTTGATTTAGTCTTAAAGCCAATGTGTGCATTCTGTGTCTTCTGTGTCCTTGCCTCTAAGGAAATACTCTGTTCATTTAGTGAGACCAGAGACTGGATATCTCTAATTTCAGAGAAGTCCATATTCACAGAATTTATTACATTGAGGTCTTTGTTTAAAACTGAAGTGCATGTAAGGATTTCATTTTCACTATAGTTAGTATTGTCATTTGTCATTTGGAAATGCTTTTTCAGGGTAAGTGAGCGTATAAACTTATTAATATCCACGAGAGTCTGAAAGAGGTTAAACCTGCTAGAGGGTACAAAGCCCAGTCCATAACTAAGGACTTTAAGCTGAATATTACTTAATTGATAATCAGTTAGATTGATTACATTATGGTCACAATTAGCATTTATTATAGCATCATTATTGTATGAGTCTAGAGAGGCAACTGATGACGTCCCATCTATTGTAGATGGTATTTGTTTTGGCCTCTCCCTCTCCTTAGGGAATATCGAGGTTGCTGTTGCTTCATATTTTGACCCCCTCTTTGGTTTGCCCCTCCCCCTCGATTTATGGGGTTCATTGGGGGTACCTGAAAAACCTGATCCAACAAGTTAGTTTCATTTGGCTCTGTTTGTGTGTTACTGTTTTCTAATGCAACTTGGTATTGATTTGCTGGTAATGTAGCTTGTTCATTGCTTTTGGCATTAAAGGATACTGATTTAATTGTATTCTCTTTTGAATTTTTCAATATTGATTTAGGATGCATTCCCTGTGGTATAGGTGTTTCATTGTCTAGGGTGCATTGATCAGAGTTGTTAGCCTCATCCGTATCAGTACCTGTTCCACTCCAAGTATCTGTGTTTCTTGATTTATTATCTTTGTTGTTTTTCCATCTGCGTCTGCAGTCCCTAGACCTATTTCTATGTTGTCTTTGCCAAATGTACACTCTATCCTGACTGTAGTCAGATTGATCTCGTATGAACTTTTCATGTTTGGATTGAATCAGATCTTTCTTAAGTTGTGCTATACTGTTTGTAAGAATATTATCTAGTTTAGTTCCTTATAGTTTTTCTCAAGTGTATTCAGGTCCAGTTCTCTTTGTAAGATTGTGATTTGTTCTCTAACTGCTCTCAACTGTGTGTCTTTATACTCTATAATAAGAGTCATTAATTTAAAGGAGCAATTAGACAACGAATCATTCCATCTTTTGATAAACTCAGGATCATCAGATGAAAAAGTTGGGAACTTTTTTATTCGTAGACCTCTAGGTACCATCTGTAATCTTATATATCTGTCCAAGGTCCATTTGTCCCATTTGAGTCTCAACTCCTTTTTCATCAGATTTTCCATTGTTTGGAAATTATCGCTAAGTGGATTAGTGCTGAAAGTCTCACTAAAAATATTCTCAAAATCTTGTTCTAGCTGATCTAAGTCAGCTATGGTTGTCATTGAATAGAAATGCTGATCTGTATGTTGCATATTCTCAGTGTCCATGTTGAAAAACTTTAGGACCAATTAAACAGAAGAGAAATTCTATTCAATGTAATACAATATCACAGTAATCGCACAGGGAGATAATGTGTGGAGTATCAATATAAAGGCTTATATAAACAACCTAGAAACAGCAGATGCATGAAAAAAAAATACATCAACAACCCTATTAAAGGGAGTAATATGGTTTGGTACTTAGTCAGTTTGTCCAAAAAGCAAGAAAAATCAACAGACACAGTTATCTGAACAAAATGTGATTGTAATTAGATACCCATGTATGCATAAAGAGAACAAATTATTTTATATAGAATTGTATACATATGAACATATGGCATTGATTTTGAAAACCATATAGTGAGTTCTTACAAAAGTTGAATAAATTAAAGCACTTAAAATGCTCTTATGTGTACATCAATACTAAGTTATGAGCACCTAGGCTTCTAGCTTGTATGTGCAGATGTAAACAAATAGTTTATATATTCAAAACTAAAACGCAAATATGTAACACCAACTACTCTCTTTAACACATGAATATAAGTAAATGTAAAATATGAAATTGTACAGACTGGAAGTCACAAAACCCAATGCCTACATGAAAATATCATTACTAAAGCCTATACTATTCTATGTTGGTATCCAAAGAGTACAAAAATATATAAAAATATGTAAAAAATGTTGATGTGCTCTTGTCGTTAATCTGGCAATTAATGATAAGAATCAATGATTCATTTTTTAATTTTTTCCAAACTGAATGAACAGAGCATGTTGGAGCTAGAGCGCTATATAATATTGGTTCAAAAACTTTTAAGTTTGATATAGCGCAAAACAAGATCACTTGTATATGCAAGTCACAATGGAAAAAATATTAAATAAGACTTACAATATACCTCTGATGGGTCTTATTCAGTTAGTTTGCTGATATAAATTTACATTGAATTAACTGAGCATAAGAAAATTGTCATCCGGGTATGCATGTATGCAAGAGAAAGGAGATAAGGGTCTTTCGTTAGTATAACATATTAAACACATGAAAATATGTAAATTTATGTGTCAATTGTAAAGCAGCAATAAGGCAAAAAAAAAGCAACAAAGTAAATGCAGTCAAAGTAAATTGAAAATAAATAAATAAATACAGTCAAAGTAAATGCCATAAGAGGATTTGAATAGAGTTCAGTTTTTTCACCCCTTAGTTGGACCAAAGGACCTTTGTATAATAATCAAAGTAGATATGCGGAGTAAGTTCCCAGGGGAGCATAAGCAAACTAAAAAGCCGTCCAATATTTTTTCATTGACTTTTCCCTTAATGAGGTTTCTCAGCCTTCTCTGTTCCCTTTACCTGGTATTGGAGTCCTGTCTGGATTGGATGAGCGGTGTGACATACGTCACGCATGTGTCTAACGTGTCTGGTGTGCTGAAGTCTGGGCCTGGTTCTCAGCTACGGAGTTCGTAGAAGATGTGGCGGATACAGCTCGACCGGTCTTCCTGTGGTGCAGCGGTGGCGGTACCGATCAGGCGAGTACGTGGTGAGAGCAAGATTTTCCGTATGCAGCACTTAAAACACATCATTGACTGCTCCTAACATCCATACTCTATCTGTGCACAAGTGACTCTAGCTGACTACTAACTGCGTCCTGAACACTTTGTTTTTCTTATATATGTATATATATATATATATATATATATATATATATATATATATATATATATATATATATATATATATATATATATATATTAATAGTGCATGAACTGAAGAGAATTAGTAAATGAATGCAGTGGTGATGCAGTAATGGCTACATGTATACTATAATTTTTCTGTTCTTATGTAGAATATTTTTTTTTATTATTTCAATAAATTCCCTCTAATTAAACTCAACAAATAAATAATCCTTCATTGGATTAGAAGTATTAACAGAAAGTATTAGTTTAGACATCTGTAATTTTTTTATACTTACTTTTTGGGTTCAGAAACCTGTAATTTTTTGATAAGACTAATCCTTAGAAGGAGACCTTGATAGTTACTAAAGGTGAATGTCTCACATGACTGAATAAGGAGAAAGGTTGATAGAAATAAACCTGATGTCAGAAAAATGAAATCCTGCAAGAGTAAGAGTTTATAAATAGTTGAAAACACGTTTCCATGCTTTTATACAAAGATAAAAGGGCCTTTGTTATTTCTCTCAATGAAAAAAACATCTCAAATACAAAAGTTCTATAATTCAACATTGATTATATTGTGTTTTTACTCCTAATTTCCTCAAAGCACATCTATTAAAGGGCAGCCTTTAAATATAAATTCTTTTGAGGACCAGTTGGCCACCAGGTTTTTCTCTTTTAAGGTCCAATGACCTAAAGCTCTCCACTGAGGTGAGATAAACTAAAATGGCCCCTTAGTGCTTGGAAGTCCATGACAGAATGATCTAAAAGCACATTTTACACTGGGAGCTGTGTATCTTGTTAATTTATTTATGTAATGGTGCGGTATATACATAAAGGACAGTGTTCAATAAAAAAGTGCATTGAAATATGGCTGTAAAAATCAGAATTGTATTATGCATAGAAACTTATATAAACAATATGCAGATACATTAGAGTTAATGAAAAACCTGGGACAAGATGCAAATTTAAATTATGCCAACGAGATGGTCCTTAACCATTTGAGTGCTAAGCACTTTCCCACCTGGGTGCTAAGATTTTTTTAATGTTTTATTTTTTGAACAATTTTTATTTTATCTTTTTTTTTTTTTCAGACCCCCAAGTCTTACACTGTTGGAAAGGTTAGGCAATCACCTTTCCAATGGTGGGTCTTAGTGGTCTGTAGCTGCTTAGATGCCTGAGATACAGGCTTCTAAGCAGCATGCCCCCTGCTCCTATACTTAACATTGTTAAGTATAAATAAAGTTGCACGGTGACATCATCACGTTATTGCGCGTGACGTCACCCCGCAAAATGGGAAGCCCCGGCGATGCCTGTCACTCTACAGGCACGATCACCAGGGTAGGAGCGGGTGGGAGCCCCCAGATCTCCCTCAAGGTGGGAGAGTACTAGTGACGGCTCTGAGCCGTCATTAGCACCAGAGTGGGAAACTCTGTTAAGCAACTTTCTAATTTACTCTTATTATGATTTTTTCTTCGTTCTCTTGCTATCTTTATTTGAAAAAGAAGGCATCCTAGCTTTTTTATTAGTTCAGTACACTGGACAGCACTTTTTTATTGGTGGATGAATTTATCCACCAATCAGCAAGAACAACCCAGGTTGTTCACCAAAAATGGGCCGGCATCTAAACTTGAAATTTGATAATAGGAGTAAATTAGAAAGTTGCTTAAAATGTCATGCTCTATCTGAATCACGAAAGAAAAAATTTGGGTTCAGTGCCCCTTTAAATAATGCAGAAAAATCAGATCCAATCTAAACTTTAACATTTGTATTTAAGAAGTACAGTATTTTATAACATTTTGAAGGGATCTTTATATTTTTATTGTGAAATGAGTGCTGTAGCCTTAGTGAATGGACTCAACAGGGCATTCTTGGGCATTATTATGTTTCTTTGAAATTTGTATCACAAAGATTAAAGCATTATATGCCTGTAGTTCTAATGGTTTAATTTCACCAAATGTAGCCGTAGTTTGTTTGAAAATTTGTATTACACAACTAATGAATACAAGGTAAATTAGAGATATGAAACCCAAAATTGTTCTTTCACAATACAAATAGAAAATGCAATTGTAAACAACTTTCTAATTAATTTCTATTACTATTTTTTTCCGTTCTCTTTGTATCTTTTTTTGAAAAGCAGAGATGTAAGCTCAGAAGCATGCATATGTCTGGAGCATGATGTGGCAGAAGTTTTGCAAGAATATTATCCATTTGCATGAACATTAGATGACAGCACTATTCCTGCTATGTAGTGCTGCATTCACCTTCCTAGGCATCTCTTCAACAAAGAATACTATGTGAAGAAAGCAACTTTGATAAAAGAAAACCATTGTAAACTTTTTTAAACTGTATGCTCTGTCTGAATCACCAAAAATGTTTTTGGGTTTCATATCTCTTTAAGTTGGACACAATTGTTGCTATCAGTGGGCTAGGTTACGAGTGGATTGCTATATAGTGTACCGTGCATATTGCAAGTTGAAAGTAAAAAGTTGTCGCTCACTCACTAACCCGATGCGCGCAGAAACCTGAAGTTACAATATCATGACCACATTAACATATTCCCCCATTGACTTCAATGGAGCACAAAAAGCTGAAAAAATGGTGGATGGAAATTATATTTATATATATATATGTCAAAAACTAGGACATTAAGTGTTATACACAGAACTTTTAAATTTTAGTCACGTGGGTTTCATATCTCTTTAAGTTGAACACAATTGTTGCTATCAGTGGGCTAGGTTACGAGTGGATTGCTATATAGTGTACCGTGCATATTGCAAGTTGAAAGTAAAAAGTTGTCGCTCACTCACTAACCCGATGCGTGCAGAAACCTGAAGTTAGAATATCATGACCACATTAATATATTCCCCCATTGACTTCAATGGAGCACAAAAAGCTGAAAAAATGGTGGATGGAAATTATTTTTATATATATATATATGTCAAAAACTAGGACATTAAGTGTTATACACAAGACTTTTAAATTTTAGTCACGTGGTTAAGGAGGCAAACTGTTTTAAGGATGATACGTAATTGTGTGAACAGCCACTGATGAAGTAAGGGGATCCCTATGAAACATGTTAGGCCACGCCCACTGTGTACTCCCACAACACAGATGCATCTTTTAGAGCCAGCTATCAGAGACACCGAAGTTTGGAGCGGCATTGGAGGATTTTAAATGAACGTTGAAGTTGCGAGTAGATCTTCTGTGGAAATAGCAGTGACATCTGCCCATCAGATGGTGGAGGACGGTAGGTAAGAAGCCATTTTTTTATCTGATCTTCTGAGATACATTTTAGCTGCACCTTTATCATACCTCATTTGTGAGTTTGTTTGTAGCTATGCATTAAATGTTGTGTTTTTATCTACACTTAGAGGAGTCTGGGCTTCTGCTTTTCTAATTTGTTCATACAGTTGAATGTTGAACCTACCTGCCAGTGCTGCAAGATCTATGAGGAAAGCTGTCACTATCTAGAAGGGGAGAGGCTATTAACACTACAACATTGTAATATATCCTTTATTGTGACTCGTGTTGCTTCTTGGACTATCATTGACTATTTTTTTTATATCTGAGGCACTTTTTTTTATTATTTTGTAGCTTTGTTTTTACTAACCTTATAACTTTTTACTGCAATTTTTATTTTTAAAAAATGTTATTGTATGATGTTATTATAAGTTTAACTGTAATTTTAAATGTAATTTTAATATGTTTTGTGCATTTTTTTATTCAAGCATAACACTTAAAGGGACACTAAACGCCAATTTTTTCTTTCGTGATTCAGATAGAACATGCGATTTTAAGTAACTTTCTAATTTACTTTGTTCTCTTGCTATCTTTATTTGAAAAAGAAGACATCTAAGCTGTTTTATTGGTTCAGGACTCTGGACAGCACTTTTTTATTGGTGGATGAATTTATCCACCAATCAGCAAGAACAACCCAGGTTGTTCACCAAAAATGGGCCAGCATCTAAACTTACATTCTTGCATTTCAAATAAAGATTCCAAGAGAATAAAGAGAATTTGATAATAGGAGTAAATTAGAAAGTTGCTTAAAATTGCATGCTCTATCTGAATCACAAAAGAAAAAAATTGGGTTCAGTGTCCCTTTAACCAAAGCTCTGAAGCTACACTATCCCGAAGCTTGTTACATTCAATTGTGCTTGAGTGAACATATTTACTTTTAACTAATATGCTCACTACTTCTGAGGCACGCAAACACCCGCGATAAACCCCTTTTTGCGTAACTCATAATCTAGTCTTATGTCGGGTGCTCTCTGTCACATTCACTCTCTCTCCCCTGTGAGAATATGTATTCTAGCGAGCTTTATTACTTTCTATGGAGGTAAGATTTTAACCGCATTGCATGAGATCTCTCCATAAAAAGGATCTGTATGATATTTCTTGCCATACTGAGGAATTTTAGATCATCAAGCCCTCGGGAAGCAGGATCACCTCAGTAAACATTCTGCTTATTTAAATCTCCCAGAAGGAGAAAGGTAGAAAGCACAAATATACAGATTGGTTGCTTTTAAAACAAAGGCCCATAGACTGTAAATATCAGTTTTCTTGTCTTCTTTACTCAGGGAATAAATAAAGCAGTTGTTAGGATATATAGGACAAGTTAATAACAAAAGGAATAGGTGATTCATTAAGATGCTTAATAGATCTTGGGAAAGGGTTCTCCTAAATTTCAGTCTTTAGATCTAAAAAGATCATTAGTACTTTTATTATTATATTTTATAGTAAAATAAAGTGATCTTTTGTGAAAGTATTTTAATTTGAAACTTGTCTTTTTCTTTTACATTGTGCTTAACCTGCAAAGTTTTAATCCTTTACCACTACAGATGATGTTACAGTCATTGATCAAAGGAAAAATCACATGCATTCATGTGCCCCAGTTGTTGGCTGAATCTTCATCTGGAGTAGAATGTGGGGTTTCCAGTAATGCAACTTTGACTGTGGGTCTCATTTATCATTGTACAGACAGACAAGGTTCCTAGTCAGGGAACATGTCCACCTGCTTTTGGGGCTAGCGGTTAGGTTAAAACCCATTCCCTGCTCTTTCAAAACAAAGTGCAAGAAAACAGGTTTTGTCATTCATTCCTGGGTGAGTCCGTCCAGGGTGAATAAAATTTGCCATTGAACAATGTGGCATACAGATTTAAGAGCTGTTTCTTAAAGGGACAGGAAACCCTCAAATTTTCTTTCAAGAATTGGATAGAACATACAATTTTAAACAACTTTCCAATTTACTTTCATTATCAAATTTGTTTTGTTCTCTTGTTATCATTTGCTGAAGGAACAGCATTACACTACTGACAGCAAGATGAACACATCTAGTCAGCCAATGATATGTGCATATTAATTTTCAATAAGGGATACCAAGAGAACAAATCACATTTGAAAAGAGAAATGAATTTAAAAGGGTCTTAAAATGACACACTCTATTAGAATCATGCAAGTTTAATTTTGACTTCGCTATCCCTTTAACTTGCGTTTTTAGGCTTTTTTAAGTATGATTGCACTACACAGGCTGAAAGGTTGCTTTGCAGCATCAAAAATTGAGCTGTACATCCTTACACTATATCCCTTTAGGAAAAATAAATTTTACACAGGAATTTTCATTTCAAAGCCATTTAAATCTATTAGAAAACATAAATATTTTTTTTCTTAATTAATACTGTGTAAATTATATTGTGTTATTTTGCACATATTCCAATTTATAAAATACAGGGTTTTACATTATTATTTTTTTATTTAATGTGACAGTCTTGACCACATAAATACCTATTGAAAATCTTCTCTGTTCACACTGATTTTTTTCATTGTTTGAATGTTAACAGTAAATAAATGTTAAAGGAACATAATACTCATATGCTAAATCACTTAAAACTGATGCAGTATAGCTGTAAAAAGCTGACAGGAAAATATCACCCAAGCATCTCTATGTAAAAAAGGAAGATATTTTACCTCACAATTTCCTCAGCTCAGCAGAGTTAGTTCTGTGTAAAAAGTTATACTCAGCTGCTCCCAGCTGCAGGTAAAAATAAAAAAAATTAAGAAATGAACAGCAGCCAATCAGCATCAGCAGTGCTGAGGTCATGAACTCATGAACTCTTACTGTGATCTCATGAGATTTGACTTAACTCTCATGAGATTTCCTAGTAAGCTTCCTTTACCTGATTGGTGAAATAATATGAGAGTTCACGAGGCTCATCCTTTCAGCTGTCCCAAGACAGACACACTAAAATGCTGCTTAGAAATCCTTTACAATGGGAGGTGGCTACTGAGGAACTTTTGAGGTAAAATATCTTTCTTTTTTACATAGAGATGTTTAGGTGATATTTGCTAGTCAGCTTTTTACAGCTATGCTGCATCAATTTCAAGTGTTTAAACATTTGGGTATTATGGCCCTTTAAGCAAGTTAAATAATACATAATAATAAATTGAAGATATTGTTGAAATCACATTTTTAAACAAATAAATGTACATATATACAATGCCACCAACTGAATTGTCTTTTATGATTGCAAATAAGTGTCAATTTTAAAAATGTTAATTATAAAATAAATTTAGATGACATGAAAGTATTAATTCTATGTAATACATTTTCATTAAAGTTTTAGTAAATATTCTAAATTAAAACATATTAAACAGTCATTCTTAATATTGAATCAAATAGTTGCAAATGCTTTTAGTTTGCTTTGGTTGCATATTCCATATAGCATTCTTCCATTAAAAATAGATTTTCTTAAGTTTACCTAGATTGTCTTTAGCATATATTCAATTTCAGAGGCTGATACAATAAGGTACTTTTTACTAATACTCATAGGCTAATAGGTATTTACAACCAGGGCCAGACTGGGACCAAAAAAATGGCCAGGCATTTTAGGGATGAACAGTCCACTTCCAACCCCTTTAGTTATTTAACCATATCCCAAAACTAACAAAACATTTAAAATTAGCAACATCCTTTTGTCACTGTATTTTGTGCATTAGTTGTAATTAAATAGTAAAAAAAGTGAATATGCAATAAAAAAATGGAAGCTGTTGAAGTTCATATTTAACAGTCTAGTCAGAATTAAACTTTCATGATTCAGATAGGGTATGTAGTTTTAAATAACTTTCCATTTACTTTAATCAACACATTTTCTTTGTTCTCTTGGTATTCTTATTAGAAAGCTAAACCTAGGTAGGCTCATATGCTAATTTATAAGCCCTTGAAGACCACCTCTTATCTGAATGCATTTTGACAGTTTTTTCTAGAGGGCGTTAGTACACGTGTGCCATATAGATAACATTGTACTCACGCCCGTGGAGTTACCTAGGAGTCAGCACTTTCTACAATGCAAGTCTGTCAAAAGAATTGAAATAAGGGTCTGCAGAGGCTTAGATACAAGGTAATCACAGAAGTAAAAAGTATATTAATATAATAGTGTTGGTTATGAAAAACTGGAGAATAGATAATAAAGGGATATCTAACTTTTTAAACAATTAAAAATCTGGAGTAAACTGTTCCTTTAAATCCATAATAATAATTTATTGCTCATGAGCCTGTGAAGTTATTTAAAATAAGAGGCTCCTGTGCGGGGCAAGACCACCTTGATCTGTCTCACAGACAAAGCAAGACAGTGAGAGGCAGCGCTGGCCCTGCATTATGTACAAATAATAATGCTGGCAACTGAGCAGGGGAAAAGACAACAAGTCCCATCCCTCAACTGCCTGGCCCACATGCATGACAAATGCCCTGTATGCCCTATGTTCAGTCTGGGCCTGCTTCCAATTAAAGCTGATTATCTGATATTTACTTTTAGCCAATGCTTATTGGCTGATGCTGTTCTTTCATTTCAATGAGAGAACATTTTGAGAATAGAATCACTGTATTTTTTCCTTCATACCATTGAAACCATCACTCATAGTGAAATATTCAGCCCCAAAGTATTTGCATTTGTGTGTGTATATATTTATGTATATATACAGTTCTGTGAAAAAAGTCTTAGGCCACCATTAGATGTGTTGTTTTAGCAATGGTATAATGACCATATATAATTATTTTTCAGTCTCTTTATTAGAATTGCAACCATAAAATACAGGATACTTGTATGCAGTATTAAAAATACAGAAAAGCAATCAGAAAATAAAACCTTCTATAGGCTTAAGTGGCAAGTATTTAGTGTGACCTCCCCTTACACTTGAGCACTAGCAGGAACCTGGCTCTCGTAAACCTAAATGGAATGGAACCCTAATTAATGTTATTGTTAACACCTGTATTTGTCATACTATTTCATGTCAAAATGACTGCTTTGAAAAAGGTCTATTACACCAGGTGTGTGCAAGACGGGGACGGACTCAGAAACTGTGCAAATAGGAACTTCACCGAGGTTAAAGGGACATGAAACCAATGTTTTTATTTTGTTATTCAAACAGTGCTCAATACTGATGGACAGTTAAATAGTTTACAGTACAACTGTAACAAGAACAAATTGCTACACCAGAAACAATATTTTTGTTGGAACGTTCTAAGAAAATCATATCATGACTATAATGTTCTAAATAAGGCTGTGATTGGATGCTTCTCAGAAGTCATTGTATTAGCACATGTAGACGCTAATAGGACTAGAGACACCAGAAGCCTGCTAGTAGTTACATTCCGTGTGGGATTTGTACTAATGTTAGAGCGGAGAGCGGATCACGGGGAGAAAAAAGGAAAAAACATCTTTATTGTTGGTTAAACATGCAATAAAACAAGATACAAAAATCTACATGTAGAATAACGGTCAGACGTGTTTCGGCTTACGCCTTCATCCATGACCTAAATACATCATATAACAGGACATGTATATACCCTAAGAGTGTACATGATTGGATAAACCATTAATCAGATAATCTAAAACAAATGGCTTGAAACCTTCCCGCTGATTGTTAACCCTGAATATACCATAGAGAGGCTAGCAAAAAGGTGTAAGTTTCCATATTGACACGAACAGGAAAAAAAACACACAAAAAAAACCACATCAACCTGACATATAAAGTTGCGATAATGTTCATATAAGACTGCGATAAAATAAACATTTAAAGGAATATATATCTTTATCATAACAGCAAATTATCTTTACTTATTTAATCAAAAGAACAAATTCATTGGAATGAGCTGAATATATAAAAACTGTAATAATATGCCATATTACCCTAAATGTGGGAGGGGAGATAATCTCGGGCCCCCATTATAGCAAAGAATGACTGAATATCAGAAACTTATTATTGCTATTGCTACCTTATTAATAATAATAAAAAACTGGGATCTCATGACTAGCACCCCCCCTCTTTTTTTACTTGTGTCTGGGTATTTAATACATTGCATACTAATCTCATTTCTTAGGGCGAAGTGTCTGAATCATAAAATAAAGACAATATTTTTGCTCAGATAAGTTTTGATATGAAAAACATATTTTGCTTTTAAGTTGGCTAAATAAGCTATGGAAACTATGGGAAAGATGTCCAAATGTATAAAGACCTACTAATACTAGTGATATACCACATTCTCAAAAGTGTAGATAAGAGAGAAAAGAAAGGAAAATTAAGGAAATGTCGGGTATTTGTAACTAATAGATCAAAGATTTACCAAAGTATGATCTAAATACATACACGTACACTATAAAACCCTGTTAGCTGATAGTATAGATATACAGTAGGTGTAAATTAATACTACAATAAGCTAATTTGGTAAACCGTAGGTTCAGACATTGATAATATCTGAATCAATGTTGAAACCTAGGGGTACTCTTGTTCTTAAAGTGAATATCCATTTTTGAGAGGATGGCATCTAGATTCTCCCCCCCCCCCCTCTCAAGGGACGGCTGATCTGCTTGATTACAAGCCATTTGAAAGTATCAACCTCACAACCATGTTTAGCTATAAAGTGTTCTGCTAAAGCTGAACAGGGAGTAATAGAAGAAATATAATTTAGATGTTCCCTAATCCTCACTCACACTTCTCTAGTTGTCATTCCTACATACTGTAGGTTACAAGACTGACATGTGATCAAATAGACCACATATTTGGATCTACAATTTGAAAGATGTTCTACACTGTAAATTCTCTCAAGCATGTCCACAAGCTTTGCAATTAGATTTCCCACATCTTAAGTGGCTTTTAGATGTGAGCCAGCTACTTTGTGGGTTGGAATTATGGATCATGCTTGGGGACAAGCAATTTCACAAAGTTTGATTGCATCAAGAAACAAAACAAAAACCTTGTTTTACTAGGGGATTGAGTACTTCATATCCCAAAAGTATAGGAAGGTTTTGTATAACAATTTTAACAACATCATCATATTGTGTACTAAACTTGGTACTAAAAATAATTTTGTCATCCTTAATGGTACTTTTTTTAGTTCCTAGTTTGTCTTTCAGAAGTGAAGATCTGTCTAAGCTCTGTACTTGTAATTTGGCCTTCTCAATCACAGATATGTCATACCCTCTTTCAATGAATTTTTGTTGGAGTAAAACACCTTCCAACAAGAATCTATCATTACTTGAACAGTTATGTTTTAATCTGATGAACTCACCTTTTATCATGCCAAAACCCGTGCACTTAGGGTGCAGGCTCTTTCCATGTAACAGGGTATTTGACTTGATTGGCTTACAGTATAATTCCGTATTAATGGTATTGTTGCATAAATCACACTCCAATATGATATCAAGATATGGTACTGTAAGAGGATCACAGGAGTATGTGAATTTCATTCCACAATCATTGATGTTGAGTGATGCAACAAAATCATCAGCCTCTTCAATTGAACCTGTCCATATAAAAAGCAAGTCATTGATGTATCCTTGATAAAGTTTAATATGTTGTCAAATAATTCTGTTGTCCATAAACGTGGAACAGCTCCCACCAACCCATATAAAGGTTGGTGTATGAGGGGGCAAATTTTGCCCCCATGGCTGTTCCATGTTTCTGGAGAAAGAATTCATTTTCAAAGAAAAAATAATTGTGATTGAGAAGGAACCCAATTGTTTTAACAATATAGTCTGTGAAATCTGCTGAATAGTTACTGAATTTGTCCAGGAAAAACTTTATAGACTGTAAGCCCAAAGCATGGGAAATGGCTGAATATAACCCGACAACATCGACAGTAAGCCATTTGCAGTCCTGGGACCAAATTTCTCACACAGCAGATTCAACAGATGCTTAGTGTCTTTAAGGAAACTGGGTACAAGTTTAACTACATGTTGTAAGATACTATCTGTCCAGACTGACAACCTCTCTAAAAATGAGCCTATGCCTGATACAAATGGTCTACCCTTGATATGTTTTAGAGACTTGTGGACCTTCGGGAGATGGTGGAAGATCGGTATGATGGGATCTTCGATATAAAGATAATCTAAATTGTCATCATCAAAAAACCCTGCCTCCCTACCATCATCCAGAAGGTCATATACACGTCTCTGAAAATCCATAGTTGGATTTTTACTTAATCTCAGGTAGACTTCAATGTACCTTTTGTTTAAATACAAGAGTAATAGGCTAAATAAATTACTGCTATATATTAAATGTCATCTATATCTCTAAATACTCATTGAGGCCCTGATATCCAAAACTTCTCTGCTCAGGTGAGATATTCTAAAATGATCCTCCAGCACTGCAAGATCCCTATTGAAATATTCAAAAGACAGATTTTGCTTTAGTTCTCAAAGGGGCATTCCCTAAATTTCTGTATGTGAAGGAGAGACATGCCCAGTGTGATATAGCACTGCATGACATAACAGTTCTGCTGCATTTACACTTTGTGCTTTCAATTTTATATCACTTTACACCTCAGATAACATTTTATTACATTTAAACTTGCCACTTTTTGGGCAAGATTACAAGTTGTGCAGCAAATCAGTTGCGAAAACACTGTGCATGTTATGGCTTTTTCTCATTTGGGGTTGCACAGCTATTAAAAGTTGAGAATAACTTATTTTGAGCGTGCTTTAAGCCGCGTAATACAAACAAGCAAATTGCATGTGTGTTCACGTATTCCCCATAGAAGTCAATGGAGAAGACAAATAGAAAAAAAAAACACAAAAACCCTAATATGATGCTGTAATAAGTATCATTTTGGACTACAATTTCTTGAAATTAATTGCAGTACAACAGATGGTATCTGAACAGAGCTTCAAAGGATTACATCAGTTTATTAAGAATAGTATCTCCTTGCAAATATGTACTAGACTGGAATGCCACAGGTAGTATCTCTGAACAGAACTTTAAAGCATGTCCTTATCCCAGAGTCATCAAGGAAGCTACAGAGTCATCAAGGAAGCTACAGAGTCATCAAGGAAGCTAAAGGCTTATAAAGTCCTTCATATCATTCCTGGATTTTCAAAGGATGTATATAGCCATAATCTTATAAAAGGGTCATAACCAGCACTGTCCAACATCAAAGGAGGCTAACAGTTTATGCCCTGTAGTCCTCTCAAATGTCATTTCTTGGACAAGGTAGCTGGCTACTTTTTCTGGAATTTATCAACTGGACATAAATTAAGACAATCTTTAAGGTGGGGCTATATTGCTTTAAATATGCTGTTTAAAGAACAGACATGTAGGAAGGACAAAATAACTCCAAGGTAATAGAGACAGACTTCATCTTCCTTTGAATTGCACACACTCACAGGCATTAGTCTATAGTGTCGATAGATTAGAGGAATAGAGCCTTGTATGTTAGATGCTTCTCTTATTCTTATTGTAATTGCCTATTTTTTATTAACTTTTACCACATTTAAATATTATGTGTAAGTGAAATTTCTTAACCTTTATAAACATAGTTTATTCACCAAGGAAAAGCCTGACAGATTGTAGTCACAATCCCGGTATTTATGGGGGCTTTTTCACAAAGCCCTCGAGAAGCGTACATGAAAATGTGATTATTTCATATTGCGAAAATGTTTTCATAACGGAATATGTTCTATTTATTTATAAATAAATATTTCTCTATATATGTGATGATTTTTGGACTGATTCATCTTTTTAGAGCGAGATATGTATATGAATATATATATATATATATATATATATATATATATATATATATATATATATATATATCTACAGTATATATATTATATATATATATATATATATATATATATATATATATATATATATATATAATATATCAAGATCTATTTGTGAATATCTCTTTGAAAATCCATCTGAGATATGGTTTAATGTACATAAAATTGTAATGTAAAATATTTTCATTATCTCCATAGTTAAACATATCTCTATACGTAGAAAAAAATGCTGGGATTTTACTTTGACATACATACACATACATAGAGAAAAATGGATTTATAACACCTGAGATCTCGTATTTTTGAGTCCTTATAACTTTTGTGTGAAATATTTTATTAAAATAATTTTTATTAGACAATGTTAAAATAAGTGTAACTACTCTGTAAGGTATTTTTAAGTGTTTCATTAAATGTTTATGCTGTGCAAAACTGTTGACTACAGCTCTTCAAGCTCGGAAAGGATTGTTGCGTAAAAGGCGAATGTGTGTGCAATAATGATTTTTTTAAAACTTGTAATAGCTGCACAATGGAAATTTATTGCAAAAAGACCACATTGTATGACAAAAACTCATAAGGTGTGAATTGTAATCTTGCCCTTTGTATTTTATTATGTTCATAGCAGTGTATTTAGAATTGTGATTTTCAAAATTTTGATTATGCCTTCACAGTTGCTGTGTAACTTTAACAAACTAGACTCATACGGTGCATATTAGATTAATTAGATTAATTAGATTGCTTATTGCATGTATTTTTATTTAAATGAAATCTTAAAAACTGTCAGCTTCAGTTTCCAAGAGAGCATCATTACTTTCTAAGGGCCAGATAATTGTTTGGAGATAGATTATGGGGCAGAGTTCACTGAAATTTCTAGGAAAATTGGAGGAACCTGGAAATCCTAGAGAGATGTGAAATAACTTCCATTGAAAGTAATGAAGCTTTCTGGGATATAACATTCCACAAGGAATAAGAAATGGTAACTGGAGAAGCCCTGGGGCTGATATAAAGGCTCAATTTGCATCAATTCCAAATTAAACTGAAACATCTATATTTTAGTAAATATTACTTTTATGTTAGTTATAATAAGTGTATTGTGAATTCTGAGCAAACTTCACCTGCATACAGCTGGCAAAACAAATCAGAAAGACCAGCTTGTTTAAAATGCTTAGACAATTTCACAAGACTTGTGAGAGAGCTTCAGACATACCATGGGAACTGCCCTGTCCCACTTTCTGAAGCAGTCAGTTTTAGTTTGCAATGCAGCAAATTCAAAATGCAATGAAATTTGTAAAAGCTACACAGAAATATACAAAGTATAATCTAAATTTGTAAAAGTAACACAGAAAATTTCAAAACATAATCAGAAGTGTAAAATCACTGCTAGAGTAAAATATAAATGAGAGAGTGCAAAGCTATAGCTACATTTTAATTGTAAAAAAAACTCATATCACGCAGTGCTGTAATTGCATGGGACTCTCCTTTATATATAGAAATGAGAGAGGATCTTACAGTGCTTGAGAGTTCAGCCCTTTTTCTTTTGAATATTCAGTGAGTTCAGCCCTTTGAAGTCTGAAATGCAATTTCTCCCCAAGCAAGAAAACCTTTGAAAATCAGTGGCTAAAGGAGGGCACTTCCTTTAATTCTGCCATGTGTATGTTGGTTTATTGCCTATTGCTAAAAAGCTTGCGCGATGCTACCCCATGTTTTGAAGGAACATGTCAATCACTCAGAATGAATGAGTGCCAGGTTATTTATCTCCACCATCTCTGAGGTAGCGGTGAAGTTAAAAAGCAGCGATCATACAATCACTGCTTCTTAAATTGCTATAAGCAGACTTGTGCAACAGAATCAGAACTGCAAGGGTTCCAAAGAAGTCTCTGCTGCTAAATAAAGGAACCCTATTTATAATTCCATTCCAAACACATTTATAAGCATGTTGATTCTGCATATCTTAACACCTTGAGTGCTAACGATGGCTCAGAGCCGTCGCTAGCACTCCACTACCTTTTTTGCAATCTGGGGGCTCACACCCGCTCCTACCCCGGCGATTGGGCCTGCATAGTGACAGGCATCATCGGGGCTTCCCGCTACGTGTGGTGACATTACGCGCAATGACGTGATGACGTCACCGCGCAACTTTATTTAAAATTGCCAATACAAAGTATAGGGAAAGGGGGCATGCTGCTTAGAAACCTGTATCTCAGGGATCTAAGCAGCTACAGACCCCCAAGACCCACCATTGGAAAGGTATTCAACTAACATTTCCAATGGTATACGTTTTAGGGATCTGGGGGGAATAAAAAGTAAAAAATGTTTTTTTGATGAAAATAGTAAAAATCTGAAAAATATTAAATCCAGCTTAGCAATCTTTGAAGTATGTTAGCTCAGGTACACTATATAAGCCAAAAGTAAGAAAAAAGTGATATCGCGGAGACGGGACGTGACCTCCGACCTCTGACATATAAAGGGGAGTCAGGTGACCTGTAACGGCACCGGAGCCCTGCAGACGATACACTGTAAATCACTCACAGGAAGAAAGGAGGATCACACCAGCGGTTGCAACCGGGAGACCAAGTAAGGTACCTTTATTTCAATTCTGATATGTAAAATTGGAATTATCCAGAAGCATCTTTTGACTAGATTCACATAGACACTGCTCTCCTAACCACCGGTTTTACGGCCACGAGAACACAGAGGGAAGTAAACAGCAGTCAGCTGAAGCTGAATTTGAAAGCCGGTCAAATGACCAATTTGCTTTTTGTTAAAAAATATTTGTAAAAACGGAACTACCTCCATATCAAGGAAACATTGATACTCTGTAACATTACGTTATTTAGAAGGAAATAATTGAGAGGTTTAAGATACCTTACAGAAACAAAAGATACCACTAGACCCCAGAGTAGTTTATATAGAGGTTCTCCAACTTGTAAAAGATTTAAATTTTGCTTTTTAAATGTTTTAAGATTTGTAAAGATTCGTTACTAACCGAAGAATACCACTTTGGTGAAACGGATCTCCCAATTTTTGTCCTAAAAGTTTATATTTTATTGCAAACCAATTGCCTAAAGAGGTTTTTTAATATATTCTGTTTCATTAACATAACAGGGAGACGTCCCTTATTGTACCTTTACCTATGTGTTTATACTGCAATAATTGATGGTTTTTACTATAGAATTTTGAATAAAATCTAATTTGGTATATAAATCTCAAACAGAATTGATCATTTCCATGCTTTAAGCGCTGCTAATTATTATTAATCTTTGCACCAACCACTTTTGTTTATTTTGAGGGATACACTTTATTAGCAGCAGGAAATACATTTTTAGGCGCTCCTATCATACTTCACTCTACACTATATAAACACAACATGCAGTATATTCTATGCTACATTTGATAATGTAAGTTAAGGCATTATTTACTTATATTTAATGCTCTGCAGCAAATTATTTAAAAGGCTGCTATTGTATTTTTCTTTGTAGAGACAGTTTGTATGTATAGGTTGTTGTTGACTGACTGATAGGAACATCTGCAATGCTCTATATACTTATATACAGGGCCGGACTGGGAATAAAAAGCAGCCCTGGAAAAATTTGAAGACCAGCCCTATTTTCTGTTGAGTCGGTAGAAGGCACATGCCCCATTTTTCTCAAGGGGATTACTGGGACACTCCTTCCCCAATATTTTTTTATCAGAATTAAATATTACTTTGTATTAAATAAAAATGTCAGGTTGATATTATATAGCAACCCTACAAACCAATTGCATTCATTAATCACTCCTTTAAAGTGTAACTTTCCAGCCCCAGCTTCTGCAGCCCACCGGGAAATCTCCTGGTATCCTGGTAGGCCAATCTGGCCCTGCTTATATACATGCACCAAGTAATACAAATACACATTTCCATGTATCTTTGCAATTGCCTTTCCCCTTAGTTCTTTTACACCTTTTAAAATTATTTTCTATAGTTTTTTTTTATACTTTTTAAGATCATTATTTTCTAGATCTTACACACAAACGTTTTCTATGATATTCTATTACTAAAGTCTCAGCCTGTAAATAAAGGTGACTTTATTATTGCCCACAAGCATCAAATGAGATGATAGTGTAAGTAATTTGTAAAATCAAAAGATTCAAAGATAAAAATAGATGTTAAACTTTAATAACATATGTTTCAAAGCATTAATCTACAGGGTTTTAGTTGCTAAAATCTATAATAAAAGTTACTTAGAAAACTGTAAAGAATTCCTGTTGAGATGTCTTTGCCACACTGTGAAATCTATAGCCCATGATCGGTACAAAATGTTACACCTGCAGTGGTCTTTATCAACACCATCAGAAAAGAACAAGAGCTGTGAAATTAGAAGATGCCAGGTTTGACGAGAAAAGGATAAATAACACTTTTGTAAAGCTCTCACAGTTTGATATCTCTGTAGAGAAGCTTCCTATCTGTGATTTTCAGACACTGATCAGCAACCTTTATTGCTACAGTGATTGCCTTTTGCAAAAACTACTCCTCTATCAAGCATGACTGTGCAGAAAGAAAATGAGTCAACGGGACGTATCATCCTTCTCCTTGTGCACAGGAACTTGTTACCAAGGAGAATAGTAAGCAAGGAAAAAGGAATTATTATGTTCTGGGGATAGGAAGAAATGCATATTAAAGGGACAGTCTACACCAGAATTTTTATTGTTTAAAAATATAGTTAATCCCTTTATTACCCATTCCCCAGTTTTGCATTACCAACACAGTTATATTAATATATGTTTTACCTCTGTGATTACCTTGTATCTAAGTCTCTGCAGACTTCCCCCTTATCTCAGTGCTTTCGACAGACATGCAGTTTAGCCAATCAGTGCAGATTCCTAAATAACTCCATGGGAGTGAGAACAATGTTATCTATATGACACGCATGAACTACTATTGTCTAACTGTGAAAAAAATTCAAAATGGTCTGACCTAAGAGGCGGTTTTCAACGGTTTAGAAATCAGTTTGAGCCTAGCTAGGTTTAGCTTTTCAAAAATACCACCAAGGGAACAAAGCAAATTTAATGATACAAGTAAATTGGAAAGTTGTTTAAAATTGCACGCCCTATCTGAATCATGCAAGTTTAGTTTTGACTTTACTGTCCCCTTTAAATACACACACCTGTAAAAATGATACAACCAATACTCTGTCATTCTTATTTCTATTTTTCTTCTTTCATAAAATAGCCCTTAATTTGATTTTTGCTTTGATCATTTGCATTTTTCATTTTCTTAAATCCGTCAAATCTCAATAACTAAAGTGACATGAAAACAAAACTTATTTTAGGATTCTGTCAAAGCATAAATAAACCTTCTTAAGTATGGAAACTATATCTAGTTATATCATTTATATAAAGTAACATACCACCAAAAATTTAGAAACAAATACAACAGGCACAACAACAGACATATATATATAGCTTATATTAAAATGAGGTAAAAGAAGATTCAGCGGGCAAAAAAATATATATATATATATATATATATAAAAATATTGAAGTTGGTGGGTGGAAAAAATTGCGATATTGGAGTGTAACAAGTGTAAATATATGGTATTGAGAATACTCAGTTACCAACTCACATAAGGACTATTAAAGTCCTGGTGCAGACCCTTATAATATTATATACTATCTAAGAAGAGAGGGAAAAAATGGCACATAGTAGTGTCATTAAAAAAGACAGGGATTTCAGCACTCTTTTACAAAATACTAAGACACTTGTTGTGTGATAAAATATCAATATTTTATGTAGCAGTTAAACATCCACCCCCACAGGGGTTTGAGCCGTCACACAGCGCAAAATAAAATAAAGAAATAACAAAATTATACCATAACCTCAAACATATAACACAAAAGTAAATATGATACCTCATTTGAGGACATCCAAACACAAAATAAATAAATAATAGGCCCTATGACAATCCACCCTATACGGTGTAAAACAGCGTAGGCTGTTAGTAAATAAGTAACCAGAATATAAGTACGTAAGTGAGAAATTTGTTCCTCAAGAATATGTTCAGACCATATTAGTTTTAGTGTAAACTGAACTTATAAAAGTCGTGATTAACAAATCTCACTTGCCACATCATTTAAAGATATATACTGGAATGTATATATATATATCTTCAATTAATATTATACCTGCACAACTAAAAGAAGGTTTAGAATCATCACTGATTTTAATAGGTTTGTATGAAAACTTACAGTATTATTTATCATTAAAGAGACATTAACCACTATGAGCTAGATTACAAGTGAGACGCCAACGGTTTTGCGCAAGTGATATCGTCTTTTCACAAGCATTTTTAATTGCACAGATATTACAAAGGGAGCGAAAACACGATATCACTTATGCAATCTTTATTTAAGCTAGAATCCTTACTGCAATCTCAGAGCTGTGGTTAACTGTTTTCCGAAATTAAAAAGTTGCACAAAACACTTAAAAATACACAACAAAGTACAGTTACACTTATAATAACACTGTCTAATAAAAATTATTTGCAAAAAATATTGCACAAAACGTTATGAGGGCTCAAAGATATGAAGATATGGAAGAAAAATGCTGCCGAAGGGCTTTAACGTTAAGATAAATACATATACATGTCTAAAGTATCCCAAAACCAAATGAAACTTTATTTTATTTATTTGTGTATATATTTTCATGCAGTGCTATATTTGGATCTTGACACTCATATTTACATTGGTTGTTTTTTTTATTATGTTAGGAATAAATGGCATAAATAAATGATTATAGGACGTTTAATAAATATTAAATATATATTAATTCAAAAAGTCACCCCAGTCATTGTTGAGACAATTCCAGATAAGTAGTATACATTTTTTTCTCAAATTTTAGGGGATACAACATATATATATACCCATATATGTATACCCAAAAATCAAGTGAGACACAGCTATTTTTTTTGACAACTAACTGGGTTTTCCCATTTTCAGATTCCATAATGGATTAAATAAACAATGCTGATCAATTAAATTCAACTAAAGGGATATAAAGGTAAGACTTGAAATGTACATGAGTGCATTTATATTTTAAATACAATAGTTTTTACAATATATTTTGAGTAGCAAAAATGCATTGAGTAAAAGTTGTTACTGTTTTTTTACTGGTGCAATGCCGCCCCCTGCAGATTTGCGGCCAATCGGCCGCTAGCAGGGGGTGTCAATCACCCCGATCGTATTCGATTGGGTTGATTTCTGTCTGCGGCCTCAGAGCAGGCAGACAAGTCATGGAGCAGCGGTCTTTAGACCGCTGCTTCATAACTTCTGTTTCCGGCGAGCCAAAAGGTCTTTTGTATATCTTGTCATATGTTTCCATTAAAAATATTTTGTGGAAATGAATATGCTTATGCATTGTTACTTCCCCCTATTTTTATAGAAATATTGTGACAACTATGCTTTGGTTTTTATGAAAATTCCCTTTTTATTTTTATGTTTTTGCAGCTTCTATAACAAAAAACAGTGGATGTATAATACTTGATCAACAGCTGATATACATAAGTATATAATCACTTTGTGCACAAAAATAAACAGAATACACACTTCACGCTGTGGCTCAAATAATGCTAATTTATTAGAACATCTCAAACAATAGCACTGTTTTAGATAAAACCATGCCCTCATTTATACCTTATGAAAAGTAAATTTACCAAATGTAACGCTGTTTTTTGCCATGCTATAATAAAATAGAGCGCTGAAGAATTTCCTATGTGTTATAGGAATAGCAATAAGCATCACATATATGTGATGTAATGACTATAATCATGTTTATGCTGGACAAATTTAAGTAAGAGAAAGTTTTAATTTAAGGCCCCATGTAATAAAGGGTGGGCGGACAGCTTCTCAACTTGTGAAGCTGTCCGCCCACCTTTGCGACATACGGGCAGTGGATCTGTTCATCCACTGGCCAGTATGTATCCTTACACACTCATCGGCATGTGTAATACCCGCCCCTTCATTCACACGACTAATCGCACAACTGAAGGGGCTGTCAATCCCAGAGAGCAAGCTCTCTGTGATTTCTCTCTGCCACCTCTGAGGTGACGAAGAGTGTAAGAAGCAGAGGTCTAATGACCACTGCTTCTTACATTGCAGAAAGCAGACTTGCATATGCAAACTTGCCCCGCAAGGGCTTCGAAGCAGCTCTCGCTGTTTCGTACATTGAGGCCTTAGTATATATTTTGCGAGGAAGCAAAAATATTAAGCTTTTAACATATGTACAAACCACTTCACAGTTAGAGACAGAAATAGGATATACAGTTAGAGAACAACATACATGTTACTAGTATTTACTTAAATTATTTCTTAATATACTCAACAAATTCCAAAATACATTAAGAGCTTTTTAAATCGTGTTATGTGTGTGTCTTAATCATATACATGAATTATTAGTTAGTGCTTAAATTCTGTAGATAATTTATGATTTAATTTGTTCCTTTCAGCTGCAATTTTCCACACAGTGAACTAGAAATATTGAGAACATTTCCAGAAGTGAATGTGTTAACTTAATTAATTTCATGATATGACACAGCTTTAAGTATTACCATCCATTTTCTCATACGCCAGAAATAGGCTGTGTGTTGAATTAAAGTTTGCTTTTCATGAATAAAAGGATGAATGAATTTGTGAAGGACTTTATATCCTGAGATACTTGCCAGTTCCCTTGATACACCGCACCACTTAAAAAATCTTGGCAGGTAATCTGTCTTCATCTTTTTTTTTTTTAAATAAAACCATTAATTTGTTGGCACTCTGTAACAGCAAGTATCTTATGCAGATTTCAACTGCAAAATTGTATGCAAAAGTTTAGTATAAAAAAATAAATATAGCTATATTAAAAGATATATTCTATATAATTGATATTGTATCCAATAATTTAGCTTTAAATAATATCCTTTGAAAAAGATACAAAGGTTTAGATATTAACATATACCTGTATATTAAAATTAAATACATTTGCACAATGAAAAGAAAAACAAACGTACATTAATGCAGGGTTAACATTGTTACTCATTTTTAAAATACTATGGCCTAGATTTAGAGTTTTGTCGGTAATGACCCGCGTAGCTAACACTGGCTTTTTTCTGGCCGCACCATAAAAATAACTCTGGTATTGAGAGTCCACAAAAAGGCTCCAAAAAAGGAGCATAGAGCATTTTTAACGCAGCTTCAACTCTCGATACCAGAGTTGCTTACGGACGCGGCCAGCCTCAAAAACGTGCTCGTGCACGATTCCCCCATAGGAAACAATGGGGCTGTTTGAGCTGAAAAAAAACCTAACACCTGCAAAAAAGCCGCGTTCAGCTCTTAACGCAGCCCCATTGTTTGCTATGGGGAAACACTTCCTACATCTGCACCTAACACCCTAACATGTACCCCGAGTCTAAACACCCCTAACCTTACACTTATTAACCCCTATTCTGCCGCCCCCGCTATCGCTGACCCCTGCATATTATTTTTAACCCCTAATCTGCCGCTCCGTAAACCGCGGCTACTTACATTATCCTTATGTACCCCTAATCTGCTGCCCCTAACACCGACGACCCCTATATTATATTTATTAACCCCTAATCTGCCCCCCACAATGTCGCCTCCACCTAACTACACTTATTAACCCCTAATCTGCCGACCGGAGCTCACCGCTACTATAATAAATGTATTAACCCCTAAAGCTAAGTCTAACCCTAACACTAACACCCCCCTAAGTTAAATATAATTTTTATCTAACGAAATTAATTAACTATTATTAAATAAATTATTCCTATTTAAAGCTAAATACTTACCTGTAAAATAAATCCTAATATAGCTACAATATAAATTATAATTACATTGTAGCTATTTTAGGATTAATATTTATTTTACAGGCAACTTTGTAATTATTTTAACCAGGTACAATAACTATTAAATAGTTAAGAACTATTTAATAGTTACCTAGTTAAAATAATTACAAAATTACCTGTAAAATAAATCCTAACCTAAGTTACAATTAAACCTAACACTATACTATCATTAAATTAATTAAATAAAATACCTACAATTACCTACAATTAAACCTAACACTACACTATCAATAAATAAATTAAATACAATTCCTACAAATAACTACAATGAAATAAACTAACTAAAGTACAAAAAATAAAAAAGAACTAAGTTACAAAAAATAAAAAAATATTTACAAACATAAGAAAAATATTACAACAATTTTAAACTAATTACACCTACTCTAAGCCCCCTAATAAAACAACAAAGCCCCCCAAAATAAAAAATGCCCTACCCTATTCTAAATTACTACATTTCAAAGCTCTTTTACCTTACCAGCCCTGAACAGGGCCCTTTGCGGGGCATGCCCCAAGAAATTCAGCTCTTTTGCCTGTAAAAAAAAACATACAATACCCCCCCCAACATTACAACCCACCACCCACATAACCCTAATCTAACCCAAACCCCCTTAAATAAACCTAACACTAAGCCCCTGAAGATCTTCCTACCTTGTCTTCACCCTACCAGGTTCACCGATCCGTCCTGAAGAGATCCTCCGATGTCCTGATCCAAGCCCAAGCGGGGGGCTGAAGAGGTCCATGATCCGGCTGAAGTCTTCATCCAAGCGGGAGCTGAAGAGGTCCATGATCCGGATGAAGTCTTCTATCAACGGCATCTTCAATCTTCTTTCTTCCGGATCCATCTTGCAGACCTCCGACGCGGAACATCCTCTTCTCCTGACGCCTACTAGCCGAATGACGGTTCCTTTAAGGGACGTCATCCAAGATGGCGTCTCTCGAATTCCGATTGGCTGATAGAATTCTATCAGCCAATCGGAATTAAGGTAGGAATATTCTGATTGGCTGATGGAATCAGCCAATCAGAATCAAGTTAAATCCGATTGGCTGATTCGATCGGCCAATCAGATTGAGCTTGCATTCTATTGGCTGTTCCGATCAGCCAATAGAATGCGAGCTCAATCTGATTGGCTGATTGGATCAGCCAATCGGATTGATCTTGATTCTGATTGGCTGATTCCATCAGCCAATCAGAATATTCCTACCTTAATTCCGATTGGCTGATAGAATCCTATCAGCAAATCGGAATTCGAGGGACGCCATCTTGGATGACGTCCCTTAAAGGAACCGTCATTCGGCTAGTAGGCGTCGGGAGAAGAGGATATTCCGCGTCGGAGGTCTGCAAGATGGATCCGGAAGAAAGAAGATTGAAGATGCCGTTGATAGAAGACTTCATCCGGATCATGGACCTCTTCAGCTCCCGCTTGGATGAAGACTTCAGCCGGATCATGGACCTCTTCAGCCCCCCGCTTGGGCTTGGATCAGGACATCGGAGGAGCTCTTCAGGACGGATCGGTGAACCTGGTAGGGTGAAGACAAGGTAGGAAGATCTTCAGGGGCTTAGTGTTAGGTTTATTTAAGGGGGGTTTGGGTTAGATTAGGGGTATGTGGGTGGTGGGTTGTAATGTTGGGAGGGGTATTGTACGTTTTTTTTTACAGGCAAAAGAGCTGAATTTCTTGGGGCATGCCCCGCAAAGGGCCCTGTTCAGGGCTGGTAAGGTAAAAGAGCTTTGAAATGTAGTAATTTAGAATAGGGTAGGGCATTTTGTTATTTTGGGGGGTCTTTGTTATTTTATTAGGGGGCTTAGAGTAGGTGTAATTAGTTTAAAATTGTTGTAATATTTTTCTTATGTTTGTAAATATTTTTTTATTTTTTGTAACTTAGTTCTTTTTTATTTTTTGTACTTTAGTTAGTTTATTTCATTGTAGTTATTTGTAGGAATTGTATTTAATTTATTTATTGATAGTGTAGTGTTAGGTTTAATTGTAGGTAATTGTAGGTATTTTATTTAATTAACTTAATGATAGTATAGTGTTAGGTTTAATTGTAACTTAGGTTAGGATTTATTTTACAGGTAATTTTGTAATTATTTTAACTAGGTAACTATTAAATAGTTCTTAACTATTTAATAGCTATTGTACCTGGTTAAAATAATTACAAAGTTGCCTGTAAAATAAATATTAATCCTAAAATAGCTACAATGTAATTATAATTTATATTGTAGCTATATTAGGATTTATTTTACAGGTAAGTATTTAGCTTTAAATAGGAATAATTTATTTAATAAGAGTTAATTAATTTCGTTAGATTTAAATTATATTTAACTTAGGGGGGTGTTAGTGTTAGGGTTAGACTTAGCTTTAGGGGTTAATACATTTATTATAGTAGCGGTGAGCTCCGGTCGGCAGATTAGGGGTTAATGTTTGAAGTTAGGTGTCGGCAATGTTAGGGAGGGCAGATTAGGGGTTAATACTATTTATTATAGGGTTAGTGAGGCGGATTAGGGGTTAATAACTTTATAATAGTAGCAGTGCGGTCCGCTCGGCATATTAGGGGTTAATAAGCGTAGGTAGGTGGAGGCGACGTTGTGGGGGGCAGATTAGGGGTTAATAAATATAATATAGGGGTCGGCGGTGTTAGGGGCAGCAGATTAGAGGTACATAGCTATAATGTAGGTGGCGGCGCTTTGCGGTCGGCAGATTAGGGGTTAATTATTGTAGGTAGCTGGCGGCGACGTTGTGGGGGGCAGGTTAGGGGTTAATAAATATAATACAGGGGTCGGCGGTGTTAGGGGCAGCAGATTAGGGGTACATAAGTATAACGTAGGTGGCGGTCGGCAGATTAGGGGTTAAAAAAATTTAATCGAGTGGCGGCGATGTGGGGGGGGCCTCGGTTTAGGGGTACATAGGTAGTTTATGGGTGTTAGTGTACTTTAGAGTACAGTAGTTAAGAGCTTTATGAACCGGCATTAGCCCAGAAAGCTCTTAACTACTGACTTTTTTCCTGCGGCTGGAGTTTTGTCGTTAGATTTCTAACGCTCACTTCAGACACGACTCTAAATACCGGAGTTAGAAAGATCCCATTGAAAAGATAGGATACGCAATAAACGTAAGGGGATCTGCGGCTGAAAAGTGAGCGTTAGACCCTATTTTGAGTGACTCCAAATACCGGAGTTAGCCTAAAACCAGCGTTAGGAGCCTCTAACGCTGGTTTTCACGGCTAACGCCAAACTCCAAATCTAGGCCTTAGAAAGTAACGAAGATCTCTGGAATGCAAAATCTCTCAGGGGTGAGAGAGTATAACAGGGAGCACCTGAGACAGAACCATTTTTTTTAAAGAACATTAAAATTAAAGAGCACTGTTTTCAGCATACTTTAAATTGTACTTGTTACTGGTATCACATACATGACTTTTTGGATTAGTGCAAATAGCACATTATGTATTCTGAGGCAAACTCTCCAACTTATATTTTGTAAAATAAACCAGGGAGACCTGTAGGTGTAAAAGGTTTATAGAATATAAGACATTTAAGAAAACTTCAGACACACCCAAGAAATACCCCTATCCAGCCAAGACACCAAGGCTGCAATACTTTAGTTATTTTAAAAGTATGCTTTGATTTGTGCAAGTTTTTGGCACACTTTTAACTTTTGTATTTTGAAATGATGTTTTGCATAAAATATACTGTTTACTATGTACATTAGATACAACTGCTTTTCTGCATAATTTAAATAAGGATAAATATGATGGATACAATTTTAATATGTACTTTGACTATGATTTTTACTTCATACTTTCAGTAAGCTTATACTATATTAGACTGTAATGTATATTTCTCTCTCTTTGGCATACAAAAATAAAGCATTGCAATGAATTATTTCAGTTCCATATTTATTTAGAAATTAACATTTCAAATTTAAATTATCTACTTTTTAGTTTAACATTAAATAGACATGTAAGTGCAATACAGCATGAAGCAGGGGCAAAATGCTCTGTTTCTGATGGATTCAGCTGTAATAAGATGTTTTGCCATAACACTACTAATAAAGTTTTAGAAAAAAAAAATGAGTACAACAGAAGCAATAGTTCTGAGGAAACAATTGTGTGCAGATATGAAATAATGATGTTAACTTAAAAAAAATAAAAAGGGGGAACTTCCGGGCGGCGGCCATGATAGGTCGCAAGATTGTTTGCTGCATCATATCCTCGCATTAATCTGCCTATAAACTTTTGCTATATGCTCTGTTGAATATATCCTGTCATTGATCGGTTCATAGCAGAGAAAGCCCTATCGAAAGATACCAATATTATATTACATTGATGCTGGATTCAGTCCACCGGAGTATCTTATAGGTTGCAGCCTACTACCTAAACCCCCTGGCAGGGTTCTTGAACGGCCCTGTCGTTATAGAGCAGCTAAATCCCGCAAGACGCTGCTAGATTCTCACCTACAATATTACAAGCTGATTGTCCCTTGATATTGACATAAATATCATGGAAGCCACCCAATTGCTTAGGGAGCTAGGCGATCTACTTTCCTACTACCAAGAAGCCTTCTCAGATGCCATTAGAGACGCTCTCCATGCTCCCTTGGACGTCCCGGCTGCGAGCATCTCTCTGACAGATCCTTACTGCATTCCGGGCGGCAGACAAGATATTAAAACTACTAATGGGAATCCAGCTACCTTCCAGAAAAGTATGCATGAGAAGTCGGAAACCCTATCAACTATGGAGAGAGCACTGAAGGCAGATGATTTACCGGAGACTGGAGAGCCCCACACAGTACTTACCCTTCACCATACTGAAACACTAGGGGAAGGCGGTTTGGTGGCCCCTTTGATGATATCTGAAAGCGCGGATGCCATAACGCACCTGGTCATGTTCCGGAGTGGCGCCCTGACGGAGCTGGAGCCGGAGGTTAAACCCTACCTTAATGTTTACAGTGTGTATTTTGAAGTTCATTCTTTAAAAAAAAAAAAAGGGGGCTTGTTTTGAGACCCAAAAGTGGTCTCCTTTACTACTAGATAACCTTCTATATTCATTTTGTTTAGTTATGGGGTCCAAGAGTGGTCTCTGTGTACACTAGAAGGTTGACAATCCAATTGGCAAAACAATATTGTATACTGGAGTTGTTTATCAATGTTTATCTCTTTTTCTGGATTGACAGCATATATTTGATATTGCTATGTATCTGATATTCATTGTGATCCTTTGCCTGTAAAGCCTCAATAAAAAATATATATATATATATTTTTTCCTGGAGGGCGTGTCCAGGTAGCAGCCATGGTAGGCTGTTGAAACCAGAAGCTCCGCTATTCTGACAAATAATATACCACTTATTTAAGAATATACCATGCATCTTAACTGCAAAACTAATGAAGCAACTCAAGATAAAGAGCGGAGCTCACATATATTCTTTCTGACAAGCTATAGCTACAGTGGAGTTCTAGTTTAGACTAGTAGAAGCCAAGACAGAGTCCTAGTCCTCAGATCCCTAACACCCCTCCCCCGGTTTTCCTGTGTAGAGCAGTTGATCATGGAGGAGGATCACTACAACTGGATAAAAGCTATTCTAAAAGACCTAGAACAACGGAATCTAGATGGGTTTGCTGAACTCTCTTACACACTCAAAGCTGAATACACAGAATGTGAGTATGGTACAAACAAGATAGCGACAGTGATAGTTGCCAATGCACAGCACATGGAACCTCTAGAGATTGAGAACCAACAGCAAGACAACATTGAATACATCATGCACTGCACCTCTGTAATTAAAGAGTCCTTTGGGGAGCAACTTTCCATTCCGCTGAAAGAGGAATCTGCAGTCCGTGATGGGGTAATTCACACCCATACCTCCACACAAGAAAATTGATCTCAGGTAGAATCTATTTTCGCCAAGTCCCAGGATGGGGCGGCCGGCCTCCTGAGAAGTAACAGCGTTTCAACAGGAGCATGGAGCAGAAGTATACAGATCCTAGAAATACGAGGGAAAAAAAGCCCCCGGCAGCATAATAGAAGAGCAGATGGGCAAAGTGCTACAAAACAGGAGTTCTATACCCACTTGTACCCCAATGTCTACAAATACTGTAGCAGGAAAATCATATTTGTTTCACAGTGGTCCCTTTGTAGTTGGACTAGGACTTTTCTGACTTCATTAACAGGACTTGCTCAGCTGCTCAAGAGTGGAATTGGGTGACTATTATAATCTTATTAGTTAATATCTGTGTGATTTGCAGCTTTCCTTCTACTCAAGACCCTCAGGAGCCCTGCATATTCATCTCTCAGATATTACCTTCCACAGTTCAGCATCTTAGACTTTCACTTTAGAGTTAAACACTATGTTTGTACCACGTTTAGATATGTTCCTTAAGACTCAGATAGGCTCTGGCAATGAATCAAAATTAAGTTGATTAACCTATAAACATGTATCTTTATGTTAGATTTATTTGTTGAGGTCATATATTCCCCTGACACTGGAGATGTCAATACACCTTTACAGTTACATTTCATTCACTCATTGCATAATCTTTTAAATATTAGAAAGCTCAATGTAATTTATACCAGCACTGAGCAATGATGCTTGCTCTTATCCCTTCCAACCTAGGGCCAGGCTGTAGGCTACATCTTTTAACTAGGAGCCCATGGTACAGTATCCCCTAAACACGCCCAAATACATGTTGCTCTTTTTGGTTAAACCTGAGTATAGAGATATGAGCTACTGATACACTTCTAGCACTCCTTTGAAATTTATATAACACTTTCATTTGTATACTGTAAGCCTGATATCCCTTATTTTGTATTGTACATATCAACATGCTTTATCTTTAAGTGGCAATGTATGTAACAATGCTCATCTCTAATTCGCCAGTATAGACCCTCTTCCTCAAACTGAGCCTTCAATTATATAGTTTTTCCCTATGGCATGCTTATTTTTTACATGCATATGTCTAACAGTTACCAGCAAATGTTCTCATAGTTCACATGTATACCTAGTTCCTTGGAATTAAGGTCTCCTGTTTCTAGTTGACATCACCTTGTTCTACAGTTATATTTTATATGCCACTCCAAATATTATACAGATCCTCCTCTTACTTTATAGAATCATAAGTCCAATATGCTAAGTTACATATCCAGAGTATGCGTACCCTTATGATTATATATCTAACTCACTTTCTTTACCATAACTCAAGCGGTGCTTACCCGCTGTAAAATTTCTTCTAAGTGCCATTAGACCCAATAGGGTCTCTAATATGACTAAAATGCCCCAACAGTCTTACTTATATCAAAGGGCCCATAAGTGACCAACTATTTAGTCATTCATAAATACTTTTAAAAAAATTATAAAATGGAGGTTTCAGAAGACTATAATGTTTCATTCTTTTTGCTTCTTACCTGTATCATTGCATTGTGTCCTAAGACAATTCTGCCATTTATGTTGTATGACAGTTCATATATGTTCTGCCATTTATGTTCAATAAAAGATTATTAAAAATGAAAAGAAAAAAAATAAATAATAATAATTTATTCTTCCATGTCCCTAAATTTAATCATATATAATTTCCCTTTAATTATCTGAACCCTTCTTTTTCTGATTTTTCAGTTCAATTAATCATACAATTATTATATGCTTTCTTATCATACATGTATATTTCCAGCTTTTTTTTATTTTTTTATTTGTACTTATTTAAAATCTGGTCTGGGAGTTGTTCCTTGAGAAATTGAACCCTGACACACAGTATTTTAACTAGGCATGAAGTACAGTTTCTGTATTGAGAATGTCATAGTTTCATGAAAAAATTATCTGTAAAGCAAACCTATCTATCCAGTTCATTATGAAAAAGATAATTAATCTGAATCTATAATTATGATATCCAAATTTTAGTGAACCTGCTGCAAAGATTAATTTAATCATCTAATACAATATTCCTTATAGACTTTTTTTTAAAAAAATATTAGGGAATATAGTTGTTTTAAAATTAAAAATATAGTCACAAGCAATAAACATTGGCACGCTGGTCAAATAAATAAGAAATATGGTTGTTCTTTGTTCAGGGCTTAGTTCAAGCTCAATTCAGTATTACTTGTTAAATTCGATTGTCAGACGCTTATAACACAAATGTCTAAAACTTGGCAGCTTAAATTGGATGGGCAGTCACTGTACAGTATTTTTTGTTGCTAAAAAGGGAAAAAAACATTATTTTTTATGTTTTAATATGTAGATTTAGGTATAGATATATATATATATATTACCTAAAATCCATTGTGTGTGTGTATATATAGATATATATATATATATATATATATATATATATATATATATATATATATATATATATAAAACAAAAATACAGACCAGCACTCCCAACGATTTTTGCAGCTCCCAGGGTGCGCTTAAACATAAATATATAAAGAGGATTATTGGTCTTTAATACCGGAGAGTGGCTTGATATTTTTCTGGATTTATATATATATATATATATATATATATATATATATATATATATATATAAAATTATGTATTTATAAATATATAGAACATACAAATACATGTCTAAAGAAGAATATGTATGTATGTAGATATGCTTATATGTGTGTATATATCTATTTATGTATTTATATGTGTATTTAGAGACATATATACACATATAAATAGATAAATTCACATGAACACATATTTAGACATATATAAGTGCATTGGAGCTTTTTGCAGTTAAGTCAATGAAAAGATGTAAAAATAAAATGTATGCAATATTCATATTTAATTAAGTGTTATACTGTGTATTTGCTGTAAATATTGTATATCCAATGTTCTGCACATAGCAGAATATGTTCTATGTATTTATAAATAGATATTCCTAAATATAGCTTTATATATCTATACCTATATATAATCATGTGTGTGTCTATATATATATATATATATATATATATATACTCTATAGATATATATATTGTACCAAAATACCATCCGATATATGTAGAAATATGTATTTATGAATAAATAGAACATATTCTTCTATGTGAAGAACATTGGCATGTGAAATATTCATAATTCATCTCGGGTTAGTGCACGCGGGTTACTTTCTTTTCCACTGTCACGCTCCATTGAAGTCTGTGGGGGAATTACCTTAATGCTATCACCATATTTGAACTTTCGCTTTTTGGACATGTCGGGTTAGGGCTCGTAAGATTTTTTTTAATTTTCAACTTGTAATACACGTTGTACCTAACGTGTGTAAAAAGCCTCCGTCCAGCAGAGTTAACGCACAAGAGGAAGTGATGCATAGCGCTCCACTTGTAATCTAGCCCTATATTAGCAGATGAGCATATGTAAAGCCTGAAATTCTGAAGGAAAAAAAAAAACGTTCTTTCAAGCACAGCAGAAGAAAACAATCTTCTAAATTCTTGGAGAAATTAAATGAAATGTTCTGACGTTTCTTATGATTATAATGAACTTAATTTGATTTAAATCTTATGCCAGTAATGGAAGTTAGAGTGAGAGGTAGAAAATTTAATTTGAAGCTAAAATTGAATTTGCTTCATAGGGACTACTGGTAACATAGTTCCTAAGGTTTAAATTATTAAATTCTGATGAGCTATTTTGATTTTACTATAGATTAGATAACCCCTGAAAATCATACTGATTAGCTATATAGCTTAGTTTATGTGTAATGTTGTGTAATATTGTACGAGGGTCAGATTGCTGGTGTTTGATCAGCATTACATTGATTTGCAATTTTTTTTAGAATTAATTGATTTTTACCATGTTTCTAAGTAAGACAATAAGTTATTTATATTTTTGTTTTAATTGATGAACATAAAAATGTGTTTCAGTGGTTAGTGATCACAGTCCATTTGGTTCTCTTTTAAACAATATACGTAGTACAATGTTTTTTGCTTTGTGTTCCTCATTTATGTGATTTGTGAATTTATAGGAGATATTGTTGGCAGGACAAACAAGACTGTAAATAAGCAGTGAGGACCAAAAAATACATTCTGGGGGGGCGGAGCTGCCTGCAGCTAAGATGGCTGCCTATGCCCAGAGCTCCATTATGAGACCGCAAAAGAGTGAGGACTATGTCGGCTATAATGCACACTAATTATTTTGTTCAACTGCCACATGTAGCCGAAACAAAGATGCACCTGTTGGCGCAACTCCAGAGCCTCTAGGATCTAAACCAACTGTGCTTTTCAGATTCCACCCAACGGACAGTAACAGTGGCCATACTGCAGAGTATGTGACGCAGTGAAACTTCCATAGTGCAGACCGAAGCATGCGGATAGCACGGAGCCAGAGACAATACAGTCTAAGCCATAGCTGAGCCTTTATTAGGAACAATAACCCTCTGTGGAGACGGTCAAAAGGACAATTGAACCTATTGTTCTATGTCTAAAATGGCTGTGTTGCAAAGTTGCGAAGCGACACTGCTGGAAGCACTTAATAACCGCCTTCTGATATTTGAGCAGAACATATCCTCAGCTCTCTCACAAGCTTTTAAAGCTCCCTTACCACTGCTAGACTGGCAAAAGTTACAATCGGAGCTTGCCAATAACTCTTTATTTAAGGAAACGCTGGTTGAGTCGACTGACCCACATCCTGACTTCAATGCGCAAAGTAATGAAACCTCTAGGACCATGCTACCGGCCTTACTAACTAAGCAACCCTTGATTGAGGAGATAATTAGTGGAGACTACCAAACAGCTACAAAGACCATAGGAGCCTCATTAAGGGACAAGTTTGTAACTACAGTAGGAGGGACTGTGGACCCGGAGATCAGATCCAAATGATGTGATGCTCCACAATACACCAACACAGCTTGCCTTTGTTTACTTGATGCCGCTGTGCAGGGTCTGCTCAAAGTGTGTCAGACCGGGGATTGCAGAGCATTTATCTTGGAATGGCTGCCACTTTACAACCACTACCCCATCACTTGGGCGAACCGGTATTGGATGATTTACTAGAGATGGCTTAAATACCTGACATGACTGTTCAGCACCCTTTGATAACATTTCTGGACTCTGGTTTAAGATGTGAATAAGCTTTATAGTTTGTGGTAATACTGTTCCTTATATTATTATAATTGTGTACTATATATTACCTACACTCTCCTTGTGCATATTTCTGATCCCTTGTTAGTTAATAGGCTTGCTATGTTATATAATCTACATATAATTTGGATAACTTGACTCTCCATGTTATTGCACTATTTTCAGAAACTGTTCTGTTTATCTTTTAGACATCGCAAAAATTAGAAACTAAATATTCATATATGGTATACTGTAAGCCTATACTTTACAGTTCAGCTATGTTCTTCATAACACGACATAGAATGAACTCCTGCTAGTGAGAAATGTTTTTACCAAAGTGTTTTACACTGTTTCTATTTCCTCAGTTATAGTTAAGTGAGGACTCCTCTGCCTACGGCCGGAGCAGGGGAGTCTGATATAGATAATTGCTGCTTATATATTGTTAGGTACCTGTCCTACACTAACATTGTAGTTCCATTAATAAGTCCAGGTATGTACAACTTCTTACAGCTAATTCCCGCCCACTAGCTAGGTTTATTCTGCTATGTGTATATCGGATGTTTATAGTTCTGAACCTTAGTTTAGCTGTTTAGCTTAGTTAGCTGTTTATCCTACCTTTTCTGATACAAGATATATGCTGGAATGTATACGCTATGTTAGTATATATGCTTTAAAATTCTCCACCTTAATAGAGTATTTTTGTTATAAGTCTTCTGTTCTATGGTACACTCCGTTTCCCCCATTATATAGCTTACTGGTTAAGCTTAGGGGCAAAGACCCCATATTTACCTTCCCATACTATGTTTAAGTGTGTCCATAGAAGCTATTGATATACCCCCCCATTACTTAAAATGAGGTATTGTCTCCATTGGTTCTTTCTCCCGAATTATAGTACCTACATGAGTAAAATAAATAATTTTGAAGAGATATTATAATATATTTTAGATTGTTTCGATATGGCTATTGATATATTCACTTTTGAGAATGTATTACATATGGGCTTGATTCTTTAATTTGGTTGTTTCTAGATGACTCATGAATGTCAAATTTTTTGTACGTGACTTTTGGGTATGAAGGATTATATTCTATGTGTAATTTGTTTGCAATTACCTCAATAAAAATCTTTGTTTCAAAAAAATACATTCTGGTAGAAAATGAGTAACTACTGTGATCAGTACTACTGATAAAAGAATCATATAACTCCTTTGCAAAATACTGTATATTTCAGCTAATCATTAATTATCCAGCTTTATTTGCATGTAGGGACATGTATAATCAATTTTTAAATATAGGTTGATTTGTTGATGCATTTTCCAAAAACTCAATAACCAAAAGTAAGTCATTTTTTTTCCTTAAACTGGTCATGTAAAATCCCAATCCTTTAATTATTTTATGTGGATGAGATCACAAAAATGTCTAAGATAGGGGAGAGGTTTCCTTGATTTTATTTGCTATTTAAAGAGCACGCTAAACACAGTAGTATTGCATAATCAAGTACATTATAAAATGACAATGCAATAGATTTTTTTTCTGACAATATTCAAAAATTACTTCAATTTGCCGGTCCCCTATATCATGTGATAGTGATCAGCCAATCACAGTCTTAAGTATGTATACAGTTGGAACTTTTGCACATGCTCAGTAGTAGCTGCTGCCTCAAAGGTTGTGCACAAGTTGATAATATAAGTAAATTGAAAGTCTCTTAAACTACAAGCTCTGAATCATAAAACAAAATCCCTAAACTACAAGCTCTGAATCATAAAACAAAACCTGTGCAAAAAAGAAAAGTTACACCTTTTGAAATGGACAAAATGGATTGTTAAGAGATCAAGGTTGTGAAAATTAAAATCACGTGAAAAGATGCCTTGTTTTCTGATGGAAGGTAAAGCATAAATCTTTCAATGTACTAATAGTGGTACAAATCCATTAGAAAACCATGGCCTTAAATTTAAGAATCTCACGAAAATCTGTGTCATCCATTTTACATGCCTTTTATACTGGACTGGAATAGACCCAGTGTGACTAACTAGTATATGAATAAGTCTTAAGAATTATTGTTTTTAAGACTCATTTTTTCTTAACTTACATCTTAACAGCCTTCTGCAACTTAATAAGGGGGACTTATAGAATAAACTTTTAAATCTTGTATTGAATTACAGTCATCACTTGAAGAAAAGATTTATGCAGTATCATTTGTGAATAAAACCCAGTGCTTTATCTTGATTGACATTTCAATTAAATATTTTGAACTTTGCAAATATTATAAAAATAAATACTAAAAAAGGATATGATAGGATATGTATGTATGTCTCGTTATACAGCTCAGATACATAAGTATGATATGATGGGAATGAGATGGCTTTTGGAAAACGACATTTGTTGTGTCAGAATTGCTAGTTAAGGGTCGGATTACAAGTTAAACGCAAAATATTGCTTCCACAAAAGCAATATTTGCACTTAACTAAATAATACCAGTGCACACTAATGTGTGCTGGTATTCCAAGTGAGGTGCAATGCGAATGGACCTCACGTTTGCATTGCACGGAAGCATTGCGCTCACAAGAGCACGCTTCCATAGTCTCCAATGGGAGCCTCGTTCTCATGCCATGAGAATTCACAATACAGTTATTTTAATTAACAGGAAAGTAATATATACTAAAATATAGACAAAAGCAAATTCAATTGTAGTGGAAACATTTCAGTTTAATTTGGAATTGATGCAAACAGAGCCTTTATATCAGCCCCAAGGGTTCTCGAGTTACGTTCTCTCTCCCATGTGAAATTTGTATCCCAGAGCGCTTCATTGCTTTCTATGGAAGGCATCCCTCATCTCTCTGGGATTTCCAGGTTCAGGGGCAGAACTACCGGAGATGCAGATGTTGCAAATGCAACCAGCCCAGTCAGGTGCTAGTCAGTTTTAGCTATTGGCAGCTTAGACACCCGGAACTTCCAAATTTGGCTTCTTTGGTGCGCAGCTGATAACCAATTGCATAGACCCCCACCTGTTATACTTTTGCTAGATTCTCTATTACGTAGCTTACTGGGAGCTAGAAAAGTTTTAAAATTTCTATTCTTCCTAACATTTAGGAAGAATAGAAATTTGAAAACCTTTCTAGCTCCCAGTAAGCAACGTAATAGAGAATCTAGCAAAAGTATAACAGGTGGGGGTCTATGCAATTGGTTATCAGCTGCAAGGGGTACCTTCAAGTGTCATTAACATGTAAAAAAGGGTGACACTTTTTTCAACTTTAATGGGTCAGAACAATTCATCATAAAGTATAGGTGCAATTGTCAGACGGTATATTCAGTCTACTTATTGTCGTGTAAATGTAATCTGATCTATATAGGGCGCACTAAAAGAAGAACAAGCAAAAGATTTAGTGAACACCTTTATAACATTAGGACTAATTTTGATAAACATAGTGTGCCTGTACACTTTAGAACAGTCCATGGTAACAATTTGGATGGTTTACACATTCAGATTATAGATTGGATACCTCCGGGAGTCCCAAATAGATTACTTAAATTAAGACAAAAGGAGACAGAATGGATTTATAGGCTAAAGAGCCTTGCCCCATTGGGTCTCAATATTGATCTAGATGTCCAGGCATTTTTGTAGTACTTGATATTATAGGTCATCTTGCTCACTCCCTAGATAACTATAGATATATGAATGCATTGATCTGGGGTTCCTGATGGATCAAGTGTTTGTTATTTGATGATATTTTATATAGTTGTATTAATTATGTCAATATTATCAAATTATTAATTAGCCGCTATTATTTAATTTTAGATTTATGGCATGTAGTGTAAGGCTGCATAAAATTATGAATTTATAATGTCAATGATGTATTTTTAACCATGTATTTTTATGTATTTTTAATGTTTCTTTAAGTTATAATTTATTAAAAAAAATTGTATGTATTATTGCTATATGAAGTAGGTTTTTAATTTTGATGAAGTAAAGCTTTGTTATTAATAATGTTATTATCAGTGGCGCTTTGTGTCGGCATCTAAGTAGATGTCAAATGTTTAATTGCCAATTTGAGCAGGCCTTTAAATATGGACTTATTTTCACATGGGATCATTCACTCTTGAGAAAGCCGGTGTGTCTAACCGGCGAAACGCGCTGAGTATTTTGATCCTTTTGGGCATCCGTAGGTGAAGTGTTGTGATGTCAAGCGGAGATCCATCTGCTGTTCCAGCTGCTATTGCCAAAAACCCGGGCGGTTTGAATAGACACCGGAAGTGTCAGCTTGTTGTGGGACGCCGACCCTGAACCAGGACTGCTTTCTACATCCACTGGAACTTTCAAAGACCTTTACTGAGGGCTTGTTATTGTTTGACTTCTAGTAAGTGTTTATTTACTAGCGTGTCTTGATTGGATTTTAATAAATATTACCTTGAATCGAGTTGCGCTGTCCCTTTGTGTTTCTACAGCTACTTGTTTTCTATCCGTGAGGGAGGAATCTACGGATCGGTGTGCAGCTGCATCTCGTCTGGGAGGCCTTTTTTTTTTTAGTTCCTATTGTGGAAAGTTTATATATCTGCTCCAAGGGGTATGTTGGTTAGTATGTAGTGCTGTCCTTTTCTTTTTACTATATATATATATATATATATATATATATATATATATATACAGTATATATATATCTATATACAAAGTATGAGCCTAATGTGTTAAAGTAACACAGAAACTGTGAAGGTATAATCAGAATTTGAAAAATCACAATCCAAAATACACTGCTGTATACAAAATAAAATAAAAAATAGAAAGTGCAAAGATTAAATGTAATAAAATTTAATCTGGAATATAAATGTATATAAAATAGGAGGCACAAAGTGTAAATGAAGCAGAACTGTCATGTCATGCAATGCTATATTGCACTGGGCTTGTATCTCCTTAACATACAAAAATGCAAGGAACGCCCTTTCGAGAAGCAAAGCAAAATCTGCCTTTTGAATATTTTACTAGGGATCTCATAGTGCTGGAGGATCATTTTAGAATATCTCACCTGAGCAGAGAGGTTTTGAATATTAGGGCCCAAGTGTTTACAACTGTTAGTAAATTAGAAACTACTTTAGCTAAAAAAACATTTATTTTTAAGAAGGAACTATTTAATAACTATGCTTTAGTGCAAGTACTTTAAGACATTGACATGAGATTGGACACTGAAACTGAAGATTGGGAATCTGAGGAAAAAGAAATCATATTTGTTCTGTTGACCTTTTGAATCACTAATGTAAAGCTTAAATGGCTCAATATTTTGTTTTGTACATTATTTGGAAATCATGAAGTTTTCATTCTGGTTTTCTATTTCTGGAAGCCCATAATTTCAGAAAATCATTTTTGTGGAGAAACCACTCCTTGGGATACATATTCTGATTAAATATAAAATTTGACTGTGAGTTCAAATTACCTGTAAAATGAAAGGAAGAAATTTCCCTGAGATAGATTGCAGTTCACCCGAGGATACCTACAGCTTCTTGAGTGACAAGCCTGCTCTCTGATTAATATATTTAGGCAGGTTTTAAGGTTGATATCAGAGGAGAGACTCCCAAGAATGCTAGGAAACGCCAAAATAATACCGTTACATTGATAACATCACTGCCCTTGCAGCAGAAATACAAAAGCTGGAGTTAATCTAATATAAAAGCTTTGTACTTATACATTTTTGTACATCTAAATTACATGTATCAAACATTTAGAAGGAAAGCGATAAAAATACTGTGTGTGAAAATAACAAGCTAAAGCTTAGAGATGCTAGCAATGTAATAATTCATATCCACCAATATGACAAATTCAAAGGAACACACAAAATGATTTTCAAAGTATATTCCAAACTATGAATACATGATCTGCATAACTAGAGGATACAGTGGTTAAGAAACACCGAACAGATAATCAGTAAGATATCACCATGCAGGAATATGTAATATGGGTGATGTTAACTGGCATTGCATACACTCTGATAGTCAACCACACCCAAAAAATCCACCAGGGTAACCCCAAGCATAATTCTGTCAAGACTACAGGGGTGTCTTAATATTGGAACAACTTTTAAAACTGCATAAAGTTTACCAACAATGGTCAGGAGGTAGCTGTTTTTCGTATCCAAGCAAAATAACAAACTAAGAAAAATGGCAAAAAAATAACCCTGCATCAAGAAAATATATTAGTAGGCAAAAAGTTTGAAAATAATAACCATAATAGCAAATATTAAAAATAAAATAAAAACAGACTCGTTTAAAACACTTTTGACTGATACTTAATGTAAATTTATTGATCTCCATGTAAAAAATATATCAAACTTGAAAAATATTTAATGCACTGAAAAACATAATTTATGTAAGAACTTACCTGATAAATTAATTTCTTTCATATTAGCAAGAGTCCATGAGCTAGTGACGTATGGGATATACATTCCTACCAGGAGGGGCAAAGTTTCCCAAACCTTAAAATGCCTATAAATACACCCCTCACCACACCCACAATTCAGTTTAATGAATAGCCAAGAAGTGGGGTGATAAGAAAGGAGCGAAAGCATAAAAATATAAGGAATTGGAATAATTGTGCTTTATACAAAAAAATCATAACCACCACAAAAAAGGGTGGGCCTCATGGACTCTTGCTAATATGAAAGAAATGAATTTATCAGGTAAGTTCTTACATAAATTATGTTTTCTTTCATGTAATTAGCAAGAATCCATGAGCTAGTGACGTATGGGATAGCAGATACCCAAGATGTGGAACTTCCACGCAAGAGTCACTAGAGAGGGAGGGATAAAATAAAGACAGCCAATTCCGCTGAAAAAACAATCTACAACCCAAATCAAAAAGTTTTAATCTTATAATGAAAAAAACTGAAATTATAAGCAGACGAATCAAACAGAAACAGCTGCCTGAAGTACTTTTCTACCAAAAACTTCTTCAGAAGAAGAAAACACATCAAAATGGTAGAAGTTAGTAAAAGTATGCAAAGAAGACCAAGTCGCTGTTTTGCAAATCTGATCAACAGAAGCTTCATTCCTAAAAGCCCAGGAAGTAGAAACTGACCTAGTAGAATGAGCCGTAATCCTTTGAGGCGGGGACTTACCCGACTCCACATAGGTATGATGAATCAAAGACTTTAACCAAGACGCCAAAGAAATAACGGAAGCCTTCTGACCTTTCCTGGAACCAGAAAAGATAACAAAAAGACTGGAAGTCTTCCTAAAATCTTTAGTAGCTTCAACATAGTATTTCAAAGCTCTAACTACATCCAAAGAATGTAACGATCTTTCCTTAGAATTCTTAGGATTAGGACATAATGAAGGAACAACAATTTCTCTACTAATGTTGTTAGAATTCTCAACCTTAGGTAAAAATTGAAAAGAAGTCCGTAACACCGCCTTATCCTGATGAAAAATCAGAAAAGGAGATTCACAAGAAAGAGCAGATAACTCAGAAACTCTTCTAGCAGAAGAGATAGCCAAAAGGAACAATACTTTCCAGGAAAGTAATTTAATGTCTAGAGAATGCATAGGCTCAAACGGAGGAGCCTGCAAAGCTTTCAAAACCAAATTAAGACTCCAAGGAGGAGATATTGACTTAATGACAGGTTTGATACGAGACAAAGCCTGTACAAAACAATGAATATCAGGAAGATTAGCAATCTTTCTGTGAAAAAGAACAGAAAGAGCAGAGATTTGTCCCTTCAAAGAACTTGCAGACAAACCTTTATCCAAACCATCCTGAAGAAATTGTAAAATTCTAGGAATTCTGAAAGAATGCCAGGAAAATTTATGAGAACACCAAGAGATGTAAGTCTTCCAAACTCGATAATAAATCTCTCAAGAGACGGATTTACGAGCCTGTAACATAGTGTTAATCACTGAGTCAGAGAAACCTCTATGACTGAGGATCAAGCGTTCAATCTCCATACTTTCAAATTTAATGATTTGAGAACCTGATGGAAAAATGGGCCTTGAGATAGAAGGTCTGGTCTTAATGGAAGTGTCCAAGGTTGGCAACTGGCCATCCGAACGAGATACGCAAACCAAAACCTGTGTGGCCATGCTGGAGCCACCAGAAGTACAAATGAACGCTCCAATAGAATTTTGGAGATTACTTTTGGAAGAAGAACTAGAGGCGGAAAGACATAAGCAGGATGATAATTCCATGGAAGTGACAATGCATCCACTGCTTCCGCCTGAGGATCCCGGGATCTGGAGAGATACCTGGGAAGTTTCTTGTTCAGATGAGAGGCCATCAGATCTATTTCTGGAAGTCCCCAGATTTGAACAATCTGAAGAAAAACCTCTGGATGAAGAGACCATTCGCCCGGATGTAACGTCTGGCGACTGAGATAATCCGCTTCCCAATTGTCTACACCTGGGATGTGAACCGCAGAAATTAGACAGGAGCTGGATTCCGCCCATACAAGTATCCGAGATACTTCTTTCATAGCTTGAGGACTGTGAGTCCCCCCTTGATGATTGACATATGCCACGGTCGTGACATTGTCTGTTTGAAAACAAATAAACAATTCTCTCTTCAGAAGAGGCCAGAACTGAAGAGCTCTGAAAATCGCACAGAGTTCCAAAATGTTGATTGGTAATCTCGCCTCCTGAGATTTCCAAACCCCTTGCGCTGTCAGAGATCCCCAAACAGCTCCCCAACCTGATAGACTCGCATCTGTTGAGATCACAGTCCAGGTTGGACGAACGAAAGAGGCCCCTTGAATTAAGCGATGATGATCCATCCACCAAGTTAGAGATGATCGAACATTGGGATTTAAGGATATTATTTGTGATATCCTTGTATAATCCCTGCACCACTGGTTCAGCATACAAAGCTGAAGAGGTCTCATGTGAAAACAAGCAAAAGGGATCGCGTCCGATGCAGCAGTCATGAGACCTAAAATCTCCATGCATAATGCTACCGAAGGGAACAATTGAGACTGAAGGTTTAGACAGGCTGAAACCAATTTCAGACGTCTCTTTTCTGTCAGAGACAAAGTCATGGACACTGAATCTATTTGGAAACCTATAAAGGTTACCCTTGTCTGAGGAATCAAGGAACTCTTTGGCAAATTGATCCTCCAACCATGTCTTTGAAGAAACAACACAACTTGATTCGTATGAGATTCTGCAGAATGTGAAGACTGAGCAAGTACCAAGATATCGTCGAAATAAGGAAATACCGCAATACCCTGTTCTCTGATTACAGAGAGAAGGGCACCGAGAACCTTCGAAAAGATCCTTGGCACTGTTGCTAGACCAAATGGAAGAGCAATAAACTGGTAATGCTTGTCTAGAAAAGAGAATCTCAGAAACTGATAGTGATCTGGATGAATTGGAATATGCAGGTATGCATCCTGTAAATCTATTGTAGACATATAATGCCCTTGCTGAACAAAAGGCAGAATAGTTCTTATAGTCACCATTTTGAATGTTGGTATCCTTACATAACGATTCAATATTTTTAGATCCAGAACCGGTCTGAAAGAATTCTCTTTCTTTGGTACGATGAATAGATTTGAATAAAACCCCAGACCCTGTTCCAGAACTGGAACTGGTACAATTACCCCAGCTAACTTTAGGTCTGAAACACATTTCAGAAACGCCTGAGCCTTTACTGGATTGACTGGAATGCGTGAGAGAAAGAATCTTCTCACAGGTGGTCTTACTTTGAAACCTATTCTGTACCCTTGCAAAACAAGGTTCTGAATCCAAAGATTGTGAACCGAATTGATCCAAACATCTTTGAAAAATCGTAACCTGCCCCCTACCAGCTGCGCTGAAATGAGGGCCGCACCTTCATGCGGATTTAGGGGCTGGTTTTGACTTTCTGGAAGGCTTGGATTTATTCCAGACTGGATTAGGTTTCCAACCGGAAACTGTTCCTTTAGGGGAAGGATCGGACTTCTGCTCCTTCTGACGAAAGGAACGAAAACGATTAGCAGCCCTATAATTACCTTTAGATTTTTTTCCCTGAGGCAAAAAGGCACCCTTCCCTCCAGTAACAGTTGAAATAATAGAATCCAACTGAGAACCAAACAACTTATTACCTTGGAAAGAGAGAGAAAGCAAAGTTGATTTATAAGACATATCTACATTCCAGGATTTAAGCCATAAAGCTCGTCTAGCTAAAATAGCTAAAGACATATACCGGACATCAACTCTAATGATATCAAAAATGGCATCACAGACAAAGTTATTAGCGTGTTGAAGAAGTTTAACAATGCTATATGTATTATGATCTGTCACTTGTTGCGCTAAAGCCTCCAACCAGAAAGTTGAAGCTGCAACAACATCAGCCAAAGAGATAGCAGGTCTAAGTAGATTACCTGAACATAAATAAGCTTTTCTCAATAAAGATTCAATTTTCCTATCTAAAGGATCTTTAAACGAAGTGCTATCTGCCGTAGGAATAGCAGTACGTTTGGCTAGAGTAGAGATAGCCCCATCGACTTTAGGGATTTTATCCCAAAATTCCAGTCTATCAGATGGCACAGGGTACAATTTCTTAAACCTTGGAGAAGGAGTAAATGAAGTACCCAGACTATCCCATTCCCTAGCAATCACATCTGAGATAGCATCAGGAACTGGAAAAACCTCCAGCATTAACACATGAGGTTTATAAACCGAATTTAAACGTTTAGCAGTTTTAGTATCAAGAGGACTGGACTCCTCCATATCTAAAGCAATCAAAACTTCTTTAAGCAATGAACAAATAAACTCCATCTTAAATAAATATGAAGATTTAACAGTATCAATATCTGAGGTAGAATCTTCTGAACCGGAAAAAACCTCATCAGAAACAGATAAGTGAGAATGATGGCGGTCACCCAAAAATTCATCTGAAATGTGAGAAGTTTTAAAAGACCTTTTACATTTACTGGAAGGAGGAATAACAGACAGAGCCTTCCTAATAGAATTAGAAACAAATTCTTTTACATTAACAGGAACATCCTGAACAATAGATGATGAAGGAACAACAACAGGTAAAGGATTATTACTAATGGAAACACAATCTGCATTGGAAAGTTTATCATGACAGCTTTCACAAACTACAGCTGGAGGAACAGTTACCACAAGTTTACAACATATGCACTTAACTTTGGTAGAACCAGCATCAGGCAGCGTCTGTCCATTAGTGGATTTTGATCCAGGGTCAGGATGAGACATCTTGCAATATGTAATAGAAAAAACAACATATAAAGAAAAATTATCAAATTCATTAAATGACAGTTTCAGGAATGGGAAAGAATGCAAAATAATAAGTTCTAGAAACCAGAAGCCATGAAAAGAAAATGATTAAATAAAGTAAGTAAAAAAGACGCCCACATTTTTTTGGCGCAAAAAAATGTCTGAATACGCATGCGTAACAGAATACAACTTCCGGCGTAATTACGTCACCGGAAATGACAAAATTTTTAGCGGCAAAAAAAATGACGCAATAAAAAGAAAGATTTTCTGCCCCCGCGAGCCTAACAGCATGCAGGAAAAAATGGCCAAAGGAAATTTTTCAAGGTAAGAAAAAATAATTAAATGCATTATCCCAATAATGAAACTGACAGTCTGTATTGAAAAGGAATACTGATTATCCTGAATTAAGGCAAATATAAGTTTATAGACATATATTTAGAACTTTACATATAAAGTGCCCAACCATAGCGCAGAGTGTCACAAAAAATAAGACTTACTTACCCCAGGACACTCCTCTACATGTAGTAGATAGCCAAACCAGTACTGAAACGAGAATCAGTAGAGGTAATGGTATATAAGAGTATATCGTCGATCTGAAAAGGGAGGTAGGAGAAGAAATCTCTACGACCGATAACAGAGAACCTATGAAATAGATCCCCTGGAGGTAGACCATTGTATTCAAATAGGCAATACTCTCTTCACATCCCTCTGACATTCACTGCACTCTGAGAGGAAAACCGGGCTTCAACCTGTTGCGAAGCGCATATCAACGAAGAATCTTAAGCACAAACTTACTTCACCACCTCCACGGGAGGCAAAGTTTGTAAAACTGAATTGTGGGTGTGGTGAGGGGTGTATTTATAGGCATTTTAAGGTTTGGGAAACTTTGCCCCTCCTGGTAGGAATGTATATCCCATACGTCACTAGCTCATGGACTCTTGCTAATTACATGAAAGAAATCCAAATCAAGGTTACTGAATACATACATTACAAAAAAGGCCCAATACTGAATTTAGAATATTTCAAACCTTTACAACCCCATGATAAATGAACATTTTTGATCCCAAATAGTGCTGCAGATTGTCTTTTCGTTATGCTCAGCGGGATGCTGTCCAAGCCAGGTGAGACAAATGGAGGTAAAATAATTAGACACATAGGCTATTAAATGGGTCAATCGCAATTGGTCGTGCAGTTCTCAAAATGCTGCTGTTGTTCCTTATCCAAGCAAAATAATAAATTCAGCCTACCCCCCCCCCAAATTTACTGATTAAGAAACCTCTATATCAAAAATGTGTCTTGAGAAAATACAAATTCACAACCACAACACCAGTACATATGGGGCTCCAGATATAGGACAAGACCTAAATATTTCTTGAAAAATCTAGTCTGTGCACAAGTATTCCAATAAATGATGCAGAGACGGGCACCATTTCTTCCTACATAACACACTTCTAAGTTGTGATTGTTCACAGTTAAGCACTTCTCTATGTATCACACTCACAACCACATACAAACCATCTCTCTTTTTCCCTCACTACCTTTACAAACACCAGAAAGTAACCCCTCAATTTTATAGAAAACAGGACTTAAGCTTAATATGTAAGTCAGGTTGTTTTACTTACAATTTAGGAAGTTGGTAAAGGACAGTAAAAACCTTGACATTTTAATACAAAATGTTTAGTTATGTGGAGTAAAACAACTTTGCAATATACTTTCATTATTTATTTGCCCCTTTTCATATAATTTAGCTCTAAAACATTCTAATTCTCAGATCTGAAAAAGCATAGACAAAGCGTTGCAAGGCTAATTTTGTTACATATCTTTCTCTAAATGGCTTTAACATATAGGACTCAATCTACTATAAAATGGGCAGATGAGGTTTGCTGTCATGAACCTTGTCCGCCCAGCCTTAAGGCGAGATTGTGCAATGCAGCCCCCTTCTAACGCTCGGCCAATAATGCGAGAGAGGTCTGTCAATCATCCTAATCATATTAGGATGAATGAATTCCGCCATGCAAACCTGAAATGCTTGAACTCCGAAGCTGCTATTACATCTTGTTAAATGGAGCCCATAACCTCTTGCTTTCTGTAGACTCAAGCTCTGATTTACTACTCCAAAGGCAAGTGGTGAGTGGAGTTTGGTTATTAATAAACAAATGCAACAAATGCAGCAAACAAGATGTTAATTTGATTTAAAAATGTATTGACTTGTCTTAAATGTTATTCTATAGCAAGATAACAGAAATGTATTGTAATTACAAGGTGTTTACTGCCCCTTTAATTACAGAATTAAAGGGACATAAAACAGAAATTGGAAGCTACATGACAATGTACTTTCATATGAGAGAATTATTTAGCATTGCATAATACAGCTTTATTTCAAATATCTAAATGTAACTATATTTATATATACACAGTACTATTTACACCTAAGCCACCTAGTATTCCCACTGATATTGCAAATAATGCTTTTCCTATAATGACTGTTGATGTAAAACTGATAATCCACCTTAGAAGAGAAAATGACTGGAGATAAAAGCCCCGTTTCTAAAAAAAATTGCAAATCAGGACATGGTTTTCCATGCCAACACTCGCAGGGGCATTCTATATAAAAAAAAAGGGTCTGTCTCTGTGAAAGCGAGATGCCTTCCATACAAATAATGAGAGCTCTCTGCTAAGTAAAAGTTTGCAATGTAGGGTAAAGTACAGAGGGGGATACCGGTGTGTTTTAAAATGTGAATATTTTGCTTAATACAAATCAAATGATCCAGTTTTAAGGGCACTGTACCTTAAATTTACTGTAATTTCCGTATGCATATGTTTTTCTTTCAGAATAATTAGCGTATATATTTTGGTGAAAACTCGCCTCTTTAACTTGTGAGAAAAAATAGTGTGAACTGTATTGTGAAAATGTTTATAGAATTACACTAGGATTTGAGAGAAAATTTCATATACGCCCATGGAACACCAATGTTCATCCCATTTTATGAAACATCAATTACACTTTTTATTTTGTACTTTTAAGTACGAATTTCTTGCTTTTTTTTTGCACATCCAGTGTACTGGATTTACTCAGTGCATAGTTAATATGATTTATTCCTGTGCAATTTAACCTACATTTTTTTTTTTTTATAAAATATGATTTTTAGTGAACAATTTCGCTAATTTTGATGCATCTTAATAATCCATTTTTTTCTTTGAATTAAGTGTGAATTGTCCAATTATTAATTTTGTAAGATTTTAAAATTAGGAATTTTATTGTGCACTTTCTTTATGTATGGATCTCCTTCCCATACGAAAATGTACTATATGCCAATTAAAGAGACACCTTGTTTTCAGGGTAAAAGGTGACTTTATATCATTCCACCAGGGAAATAGAAGGGCTGGCAAGCATTATTATAGAATCTCACCAGCCCAAGGATGTTTTTAGAATCGGGGCCAAGATGAGGAAAGGGGAAGGTAAACAGTAAATTAGATAACAGTATTTACTTAAAGGATTACTTTCTGTTATAATTTTTAAGCTAAACAACTAACATATTAAAGTTAATAAACATTAATTAAAACCTACTGACCTATATTTTCTCCAAAACGAAGTTTCATAACGTTCTAAAAGTTATATCTTTTATTCGCCGATGATGTCACGTTATCCTGCCCACTATTTTCAGCACTGCATGTTCAAAATACTTAAACCAATAACTTTGTGTTTAAAGCGCCATTTTGAAACCTAGGTATTGTAAACGGATTGGTACAGAGCAAAGGATACCCACGGAGTGGGTTTGGAAAACAATTACATTTGCAGACAAGATTTCTGATATACGGTAGAGATATGTTAATGAAATGCTATTGATAAAAAGTGTATTTGGGGTAGTTAGTTAGTAACAGGCATAGAAAATATTTACTTACAGTGGCCCTTTAAAGGGACATTATACACTAGATTTTTCTTTGCATAAATGTTTTGTAGATGATCCATTTATATAGCGCGCACAGGCGGTTTTTTTTAAATAACATTGTGCTGATTTTCAGAGTCTTAAAGGGACACTAAACCCAAACATTTTCTTTCATGATTCAGCTAGAGAATACAATTTCAAACAACTTTCCAATTTACTTCTATTATCTAATTTGCTTCATTCTTTAGATATTCTTTGTTGAAGAAATAGTTGTGCACATGGGTGAGCCAATCAAACGAGGCATCTATGTGCAACCACCAATCAGCAACTACTGAGCCTATCTAGATATGCTTTTCAGCAGAGGATATCAAGAGAATGAAGCAATTTAGATAATAGAAGTAAATTAGAAAGTTGTTTAAAATCACATACTCTTGTGGTTCCGGGGGAGGAGCCCAGGTGTGAGGACACACGCTGCACCTGTGCTGATTTATCCACCCTACAAGCTCTTGGCGAGTATCTCTCGCCTAAAACCATTAACCCTGGGCGGCTTGTCTAGCGTGAAAACACACCGCTACTGGAACCCTGCTAGTGCCAAGACATTGCACTAAAGCTGTACGTTGCAGCAAATGGAAGCTCCCCTGCGGCACTAAGTACATCTTTTAAAGTGCCTAAGTAATTTGGCAAACAAATTATTGGAAAGGTTCAAAGTGCCTGCATACATTTCAAAGTACTATAATAAGCACCTTCAACACTGGCTTGTTATTATCCCTGTTGAGAGACATTCTGCTCCTGGCTACCAGCCTAAGTCTTTCTACACAGACTGAGCCGTTCTCTGAGAATTCTCACAAGTGGCTGCAGATGACTTGGATCGAGGCGGGCAGAGGCTGCTGAAATTGTCCGGGACCGGACGCTCTTACCTGATAGTGTCTCTGATACGACTCTACTGTTTCCTGGTTCCTCCCTCCTTACCGTCTATAGGTGAAGCCGGGCGGTGCGTCCCTTGGCGGGCTTCGTCTCTGCTTCGGCCCCCTTGGCCTGTTTTTGCTGAGAAGGGTAGAGCCTATTGACCCTTGGTTCAAGGCTGGCAGTACTTTCCGTCCTTCCTGGTGACCCCTCCCACCGATGCTGCGAGAGGGGTAAGGACTTCTTCTACATGCCTGGCCTTGCTGTGCTTGATGGACGCTCCCCACAATACACCTCACAGTGAGCTCTAGATACCATACCAGCGAGATCATAACCGGTGTCTCATTGTTTAAAGGACGTTCCCCCCTCCACTGGTGCTGAGCAGGGGGGACAGCTCATGAGGAAGATCCTGATTCTACTACCACCTATTCAATGCTCAGAGCTGGAGTCGGTAAAGTAGCTAACTAATTTGCTGCTATTTTTTTTCTTACTGCTGTCTAAATCTATTGGACATTCTGACTTACTAATATATGGACAAATACCTAATGTGCAAAATATCTGTATATAAAAATGGATGTTTTTTTTGTTGTTGTTTTTTTTTTCATTATCGCCTATAATGTTTATATTAACACAAGTTTAAAAGTATTACTGAAAATAATTACAAGCCTGGTAAATACAGAAGGAATGTATAAAATACGAATGAAATATATTTATAATTAGCTTTCACATATTGTTTTTACATTCTGTGTTATTAATGGAATACAAACCTATGTCTTATGTCACATAGCACAGTGATTATAAAAGGCCCTCAGTACAACCTGGGTCATATATAAAGGCAAGATACACTTAGCTATATAAATTGTTAGCTTTAAACTCTCAAACTAGTGCAAGTTAAGATACCCATAGAATAACAATTCTTAGGTTTGCATTTTGCACTTACGCAAGGTCAAAGGAAAAATCTCTCCAAATAAGGAGGTATCAGAAATATTACCAAAAGTATCAATTGAGTAAATATTTTTACCACTGATTCCTTTTCTTCACATGTTAGAGTAAATCCTGATACTAACTGAAGTTATAACTCCTAGGATTGTATCTCTTAGCTCTCAGGATACAGAGATAGTTTTTTAAAAAAAAGAAAAAAAGAATATAAATAAATAAAAAAAAATAGCTTCAGTTCTCCCTCTGAAAGTATTTTTGTTGCCAATAATCTAAGATTGTTGAAATAATATCCCTGTCTACATAAATATTCATGGAAGGTGATACATTTTGAGCATATCAATTATTATTACAGACAGTGACTAATGGTTATCTATTACGCTTAAAAGGGTCATTTAGATTTAACTAAGCTAAAGAGGTACAGGTTGCAAAAAGGAAAGAAAAGAAAAAAAAAAAAAGATAAAGAATATACAACAGCGGTAAATTACAGATACTGATTCTCACTTCATACTTTACATCCCGCCCATACACTAAACCAACTTTCACCTGCCTGTAGACAATTCACACCCTCACACAATCCTACACACCACACCTTCCCCCCCTTTTTTTTTCCCCACATAATAGGAGATTATTTTTTCCTTCTTTTCCTTCTATTTCACTCACAGTCATATTTCACATTTTTTTAGATTCACAATCACATGGATAAATTTATACATCCACACTCTAAAAACACACCTCCCCCAATGGCGGCCAAACCAAGAGACAAGCGGAACAAGGCTACTGCAGATACCCCCGCTGAATCACTATCACATATAAGCAACACTCAATCACTACCTGAATCTATGGATATCCAGTCCTTAGTTCTTAGAATATCAGAAGCTCTCTCACCTAAATTTGAAATGTTAAGAAATGAGATTAAATCAGACATAACACATTTAACATCAGAAGTCAGACATTTCGCAAATAGGCTTACAGAGGCAGAACAAAGGATATCTGACCTAGAGGATAATATGATTGAATATAATGGCAAAACTGAAACCTTAAGTAACACCCTTTTAAAATTACAAAATAAAATTGAAGACCTAGAGAATCGGTCACGCAGGAACAATCTCAGAATAATAGGTGTCCCTGAGAAACAACATGAAGACCTATTTAAATTACTAACGGTAACAATCCCACAGCTTTTAAAGATCCCAGAGAACTTCCCTAAAACATCTATTGAAAGAGTACATAGAATTGGCCCTGTTCATCCTTCTAAAAATACCAGACCTAGGCCAATCATCGTTAGATTCCTAAACTACCAAGATAAACTCACATTCTTACAATCTTACCACAAATGTCAGCCCGTATTCCTAGAGGAAGTTAAAATCCTATTTTTTCAGGATTATTCAATTGACACAGCTAATAAAAGACGGGAAATTACCCCACTGTGCACTAAGTTTATTCAACAGGGAATAAGGGCTAACATCTTGAACCCTGCTAAACTTAAGGTATGTGTAGAAAACCAATCAATTGTTTTTGATACTCCAGCTGAACCTGGAAAATTCTATGCTGAAAAATTTGCTACAGATCAATAGATCATCATGTATAGAAATGCCACAGTGATGTTGATTATTGTTTAACCATAAGTATGGATCCTTCCAAGAAGGGTAATGAGAGACTAGAAGGTTCTAGTTCTCTCAAACACGACTCCTTCCTCCCTCTAATCACTTTTTTTTTTTTTTTTTTTTCTCTCTTCTTCTTCTTTTTCTTCTTCTAACAAATAACGAACACGCCTAGTAGAGTTAAAATCACTTCATGGAACATAGGTGGCCTTACCTCCCCCATTAAAAGGAAAACTATATTAACCTACCTGAAAAGAATTAATACATCCATTGCATTCCTGCAAGAAACACACTTGAAAACTGAAGAGGTTCTCAAGCTCAAATCTACATGGGTTCAAGAGGTTTTTTTTTCTTCAAGTATTAGGAGGAAGGGGGGGTTGCCATCCTAGTAAGTAAAAATATTAAGTATCAGGTAATGCAAACAGAAAATGATTCCGAAGGGAGATTCATAATTTTAAAAATTAAAATTGATAACACATTATACACACTCTGCAACATTTATGCCCCAAATGTTTTTAATCTACCCTTCTGGGAAGTACTACAAGCTAGGCTCATGACGTGTGCTGAGGGATACCTGATAATGGGCGGAGATTTCAACATGACCCCCAAATGTCCGCTGGACAGGCTAAGACAGGATCGTGCGTTGAAAAAAACTAAAAGAGATAAACTAGAATCAAAACTTTTCTCTAGATTAATGTTAAATTTAAAAGTCCGGGATATTTGGAGACTTCAAAATCCTAATTCTTGCGAATACACGTGCCTCTCAAAAGCACATAAGTCTCTCTCAAGGATAGATCTCCTCCTATTGGATGAGAGATTATGTAAATTACAGGTGCAGACCCAAATACTTCCCATAGCTATCTCTGATCATGCTCCAATTTGTTTAGATCTTCAACCACAAAATCATAGGCAAACAATTAGACGATTCTTTTTCCCAACATTTCTTGCCACAGATCTTAAATTTAAAAATTGGTTAGAAGCTAAATTTAAAGACTACGCTTCTCTGAATCATGAATACATCTCACGACCCCTATTATTTTGGGAGACGGCTAAGGCAGTACTAAGAGGCGAGATTATAGCATATAATGTAAACAAAACTAAAAAACTAAAGCAAAGAGAGGGGGACCTGGCACGAGCAGTTTCTAATGCATACAATCTTCACCTAATTCTAAATTCTCCACAGAGCTGGGCTAAATATACCTCAGCCTTACAAAATAGAGACTCCTTCTTGCTCTACAAAACAACGCAGAATGATATCAGGATACAGTCAAAATTATATCGATTTGGGAACAAAACGGGAAAAATATTAGCAAAACTTCTTAAAACTGAAAAGGGACCTCAATCGATAGATTATATAAATATAGGAGCTCAGACAGTCAGTACGACTGAAGAACTTCTACAACTTTTTGCTAAATATTATTCTGAATTATATTCTTTAAGAAACTCCAATACACAGGCACGGGATAAATTCTGGAATGAAATTATCTTTCCTACTTTACATCCTGAAAAACTTCAGGACCTATATGCCCCAATCACCGAAATAGAAGTATCCAAAGCAATTCTAAAATTACCTCACAATAAAGCCCCAGGCCCAGATGCATTACCAAATGAATTTTACCAAGCTTTAAATATTACCATTACACCATATTTAACCATGTTATTCAATTCTTTATATATAGAGGGAGATAACCCAGCTCGTGGTTTTGCTGCGTCTTACAGTACCCTAATACTGAAACCAGGGAAGGACCCAACAAAAGAGGAATCATATAGACCTAGCACATTACTCAATACCGACTATAAAATTTTAACTTCAATATTAGCACATAGACTCCAAACTATACTGCCTTCAATTATCCACACAGACCAAGCTGGGTTTATGCAGAACAGAAACTCTGCCTCAAAAATTTGTGAACTCTTTCTTCTTATTGATTATTTTAGAGAACTGGGGGCTCGGGGGGAGGGGGGAGGAGAGGACGCCCCTGATAAGGCAATAATATCAATAGATGCCCAAAAAGCCTTTGACTCAGTCCACCATGATCATCTCATTTATACCTTAAATAATTTTGGACTGAAAGAAAATTTTAGTAAGTTCGTAAGTAATCTATATCAAAATGCTACTACAAAGATAATGGTCAATGGAAATATGTCACAGGACATAGAATTACAACGCGGTACTAGACAGGGGTGCCCTCTCTCCCCCCCTCCTCTTTGATCTTGCCATAGAGCCTTTTGCCATTCATATAAGACATCAAATTGAAGGGATAAGGGTAGACAGGAAGGAATCTAAAATTGCTTTATATGCGGACGATGTCCTCATTTACATGTCTAATACAAAATTAAATATACCTAAACTCTTAAATATAGTACAACAATTTGGGTCCTTTTCAGGCTATCAGGTCAATAATTCAAAATCCGAATTATTCTGGATTACCCAGACAAAAGACTCATTGATAAAAATCCCTTTTCATATAGCTCACAATTCTTTCCGTTACTTGGGAATTAACATCTCTCACAATTTAGACACCTGGTATTCACTTAATTTCATTCCAATAATAAATAAAATTAAAGAATCTCTTAAAAATTGGCAAAATTTCCCATTATCCTTATCAGGACGAATAGCTGCCTATAAAATGATGCTCTTACCCAAACTCCTATATATGATACAGAACATCCCTCTTTTTATCAAGCGCAAAGATATTGATCTTCTTAATTCCACTCTTAGATCATTTATCTGGCAAAATAGAAAACCCAGGGTCTCTCTTCAAAAACTATCTCTCCCATTGAAATATGGGGGTCTGGCGCTCCCAGACATACGAGCATACAATCAAGCTTTCTTAGTCCGCACAGTTATTGACTGGGTACAATTAAAAAATTATGTAACAGATAATGATCTGGAAAAAAACATAGTCTATCCTTTAGACTTAATAGCATTAATACATAATGATGCCAATCAGATCCCGAATCAAATCAAGAAGTTAAAAACTAATTATAATCCTATTTTGGCATGGAAAAAGATTTGTGCTATATTGGAGGTAGAACGTCATGTTTCTCGGTATATTCCATTTCTGGGTAACCCTCAGTTCGGAGATGGAATACAGGAAGGAATATTTAGGAAATGGAAAATAATAGGCCTCAGCAATATATATCAGATTCTTGACTTTGAAAGGAGATGTGTCAAATCATTTGAAACCTTGAGATTAGAATTTAATATACCAAACAAAAAATTTTTTGCTTATCTTCAGGCAAGACATTATGCCTTAGAACTCATTCATAAATATGGATGGAACTGGTCCTTGGAATCTCTTGGAAACTGGCTTGATGTTACCAAACTGGGACGTATGTCAATTGCATTTGGATACCACCTGTTGGTTTCAGTAAAGGGAACAAAAAATGTTGAGGCAACCCAGAATAAGTGGAGTGCACTGATCAAACAACCCCTAGATCCTCCATTACTCCAACTTTCAATACAAGAAACTGCTCGTGCCACTCTCTCCGCTTCTTGGAGGGAATCTCATTTAAAACTGATATATATGACCTACTTCACCCCTGAAAAAGGACATAGATATGGGAGTAGTGGTTTTAACTCTTGCCCAAAATGCTCATTCCCGATGACAGATCTCCAGCACATGTTATGGGCTTGCCCAAAAATTAGGAACTTTTGGTCAAAGATTCAATTCTGGTTGAATAAAATAATAGTTCCTTCTCGAATAACACTGTCATTAAAAATTATAGTTTTTCTGTTTCATCTAAATGAAGAAAACATTAAGAAAATTATCAACATGACCATCCTGGCAGCAAGATATCTTCTGTTTAGTAAGTGGAAACAGACAACAATCCCTAGCATAACAGAAACTAAAAACTATCTAAAAAAGCAATATATATTGGAACAAATAGATACAGACCCAAATAATGAGCGAGAGATCAGAAAATTATTCTTGAAATGGTCATTGTTCATTAAAGACTTACCACCCAGTGAAGTTGACTTCCTGATCTATCCCTTCAGGAATTCAGATCTAGTTACTCTAGGCATGTGGTAGTAATGGAGGGAGGTGGAGGAAAAACCAGAAAAGAATCCTAATACAGAATATGTAAAGCATGTTTTTTTTTGTTAATTGTTGAGAATCAAATAGGTTGAGAATGTACAGCTTAAACTTCCTGATTTATTATGTATATCTAAAATTTCTCACAATATGTGTACCTACTTTTATAGTATTTTTTGTTGAATGAAATTGTATTCTGGAACGGATTTAAATAAAATGTTTTAAAAAAAAAAAAAAAAATCACATACTCTTTCTAAATCATGAAAGAAAAAATTTGGGTTACATGACCCTTTAACTCAGCACCACAGTTTTAGAAGTAGACTGTTGTCTACTTACTCCAGCTTGCTTCTGTTTGTGTAAAGGGTCTGTTAAAGGACTTTCTGCTCTTTTAGTTTCCAACCCATTTCAGTGGGTGTCCCAACCTAACCTTTTCAACACTGTTAAATAGGGAGCTTCTAAGTTAATTTTTAAACAAGTTTATACTGGATGTTTATATCAGTATCTGTGTATATTCTTCTTTATAGTAGTGTCTATTACATGCAGTTATATTAAAATTGGTGTATACTATCCCTTTAAGCCTTCTTGGGAGAACGCAAAATATAAATAATGAATTTATATTGCTATAATGGTATTCTTTCATTAATGAAACATGTTATGAATTTTTAAACTTATGAGTTTAATAGTTCTTTAACCCCTTAACGACCAAGGACGTGCAGGGTACGTCCTCAAAAAAAAGGCAGTTAACGCCTGAGGACGTACCCTGCACGTCCTAGGTGTGGAAAGCAGCTGGAAGCGATCCTGCTCGCTTCCAGCTGCTTTCCGGTTATTGCAGTGATGCCTCGATATGGAGGCATCCTGCAATAACCTTTTTAAGCCATCCGGTGCAGAGAGAGCCACTCTGTGGCCCTCTCTGCACCGGAGATCGGTGGCTTTCCTCGTTGGTGGGTGGGAGCCGGACCGGGAGGCGGGTGGCGGCCATCGTTGGCACTGGTGATGTGGAGGGGGGCGGGATCGTGGGCGGGGATGTCCGGGGGCGCGCACGGGAGGGCGGGGGCGGGCGCGTGCACGGGGAGGGAGCGGGTGGGAAACGCTACACTACAGCAAAAAAGTTTTAATAAAATGCTACAAAAAGGGGAATAATAGTTTAATAAAAATAAATCAATCAAGGTGTGGGGGTTAGTCTGTGGGGGGAGGGAAGCTACACTACAGAAAAAAAAACAGAATAAAAAAAAAACATTTTTTTCTGCAAGTTGGGTACTGGCAGACAGCTGCCAGTATCCAAGATGGCCCCCAATAATGCAGAGGGGGAGGGTTAGAGAGCTGTTTTGGGGGGGATCAGGGAGGTTGGGGGCTAAGGGGGGATCATACACAGCAGCATATGTAAATATGCTATAAAAAAAAACAACAAAAAAAAAAACCTTTTATTTCAGTACTAGCAGACTTTCTGCCAGTACTTAAGATGGCGGGGACAATTGTGGGGTGAGGGAGGGAAGGGAGCTGTTTGGGAGGGATCAGGGGGTGGGATGTGTCAGGTGGGAGGCTGATCTCTACACTAAAGTTAAAATTAACCCTGCAAGCTCCCTACAAACTACCTAATTAACCCCTTCACTGCTAGCCATAATACACGTGTGATGCGCAGCAGTATTTAGCGGCCTTCTAATTACCAAAAAGCAACGCCAAAGTCATATATGTCTGCTATTTCTGAACAAAGGGGATCCCAGAGAAGCATTTACAACCATTTGTGCCATAATTGCACAAGCTGTTTGTAAATAATTTCAGTGAGAAACCTAAAATTGTAAAAAATTTAGCGTTTTTTTTAATTTGATCGCATTTGGCGGTGAAATGGTGGCATGAAATATACCAAAATGGGCCTAAATCAATATTTGGGGTTGTCTACTACACTACACTAAATCTAAAATTAACCCTAGAAGCTCCTTGCATGCTCCCTAATTAATCCCTTCACTGCTGGGCATAATACACGTGTGGTGCGCAGTGGCATTTAACAGCCTTCTAATTATTAAAAAGCAAAGCCAAAGCCATATATGTCTGCTATTTATGAACAAAGGGGATCCCAGAGAAGCATTTACAACCATTTATGCCATAATTGCACAAGCTGTTTGTAAATGATTTCAGTGAGAAACCTAAAGTTTGTGAAAAAATTTGTGAAAAGTGAACAATTTTTTTTATTTGATCGCATTTGGCGGTGAAATGGTGGCATGAAATATACCAAAATGGGCCTAGATCAATACTTTGGGATGTCTTCTAAAAAAAAATATATACATGTCAATGGATATTCAGGGATTCCTGAAAGATATTAGTGTTCCAATGTAACTAGCGCTAATTTTGAAAAAAAGTGGTTTGCAAATAGCAAAGTGCTACTTGTATTTATGGACCTATAACTTGCAAAAAAAGCAAACAACATGTAAACATTGGGTATTTCTAAACTCAGGATAAAATTTAGAAACTATTTAGCATGGGACTTTTTTGGTGGTTGTAGATATGTAACAGATTTTGGGGGTCAAAGTTAGAAAAAGTGTGTTTTTTTCCATTTTTTTCCTCATATTTTATACTTTTTTATAGTAAATTATAATATATGATGGAAATAATGGTATCTTTGGAAAGTCCATTTAATGGCGAGAAAAACGGTATATAATATGTGTGGGTACAGTAAATGAGTAAGAGGAAAATTACAGCTAAACACAAACACCACAAAAATGTAAAAATAGCCTTGGTCCCAAACGGACAGAAAATGGAAAAGTGCTGTGGTCATTAAAGGGTTAAAGAAATATGATTAGTTAATTCCTTTGCTATCCAATCTTCAGGGCACAAACTTGCCAGAATTTTTAAAAAAACTTTTCTGCAAATAAGTTAAACACGGCTGGGGTATACATTTTTCTCCCCTACCTGAAGCAAAGCTATCCAGAAATGGCATGATGAAGTGTTCACTAGAATTAGAAATACTGAAGTTGATGTATTATTATTTTTATTATTATTATTAATAATAATAATAATAATAATAATAATAATAAAAATAATAATAAAAAGTGCCTTTTCTATATGAGCACAAAGTAAACTTTAAAGGGCAGTTTTCATTTATTATGTGCTGCTGTTCATATGTAACTGTACCTGTAGTATAGTTATATGTATTGATATATAAAACTGTTGTATTCAAATACCAATATAATGCCAGGTCTGTTAGGAATTGTGATCATTTTCCCACTATAAAATACAAATCTTGTACCTCAAGACACAGATTTCAGACCCATTGTTAATCTATAAATAGTTTGTCCGGTGTGTTCTGTGAATCAATTTATTTGTTCAGTTCCTAAGGGTTTAACACATCACTGAAATGTTTCACATTGTTTAAGTATCATTGCTTTTCTTTTTAATCTCCAGCACCCACAGCATAAAAGGCAGCTGGTTATATTGATTTCATAATTCTCTCCTAATTTGAATTACTTCATATACTATAGCTTATCAATTCCTAATGGATTGAAATCAGAACTTTGGCAAACCTGATATTTTTCAATGATTTTTTTTTGTCCAACTGCAAAGGATTGTGTTTCTCTAAACAAATGTATTGAATAAAATCATATCTAATACAAAATAAAGTTTGGCATTAATAAATATATTCTGTAGACCATATACATATATAAAAATATATAGTTCTTTGCCTGACTGACTAAATATTGCTATGTTTTCAATTAAACTTACATAATTTATATTACATATACTGTAGTTTGTTCATAAATGCGGTGCGTAAATTAACTTTGAAGCATAGAAAAATTATTTTTGGTTATTTGTTTTGCTCTATCAAACTTTCCGTAAATGGAACATGAACTTTAAAATCAAACTTTAATGAATCAGATAGAACATGCAATTAAAAAAAAAAAAAAAAAAACTGTTTCCCAGAAAGCTTAAAGGACACTATACCCAAATTTTTCTTTCATGATTTAGATAGAGCACGCAATTTTAGGCAACTTTCGAATTTACTCCAATTATCAAATTTTCTTCATTCTCTTGGTATGTGGATTTTAAAAGCAAGAATGTAAGTTTAGATGTCGGCCAATTTTTGGTGATCAACCTGGGTTGTCCTTGCTGATTGGACAGCACAAATAAAGAAAAAAATTTGGGTTCAGATCCCTTTAAAGGGACACTGAACCCAATTTTTTTCTTTCGTGATTCAGATAAAAGATGCAATTTTAAGTAACTTTCTAATCTACGACGACTTCCGGTGGGCGGCTCTCTAAGATGGTGGCAGGTTTCTTTTGCTCCGCAGAAAAACTTGGGCCTAGATTTGGAGTTTGGCGGTAAAAGGGCTGTTAACGCTCCGCGGGCTTTTTTCTGGCCGCACCATAAATTTAACTCTGGTATCGAGAGTTCAAACAAATGCTGCGTTAGGCTCCAAAAAAGGAGCGTAGAGCATTTGTACCGCAAATGCAACTCTCGATACCAGAGTTGCTTACGGACGCGGCCAGCCTCAAAAACGTGCTCGTGCACGATTCTCCCATAGGAAACAATGGGGCTGTTTGAGCTGAAAAAAAACCTAACACCTGCAAAAAAGCAGCGTTCAGCTCCTAACGCAGCCCCATTGTTTCCTATGGGGAAACACTTCCTACGTCTGCACCTAACACTCTAACATGTACCCCGAGTCTAAACACCCCTAACCTTACACTTATTAACCCCTAATCTGCCGCCCCCGCTATCGCTGACCCCTGCATATTTTTTTTAACCCCTAATCTGCCGCTCCGTAAACCGCCGCAACCTACGTTATCCCTATGTACCCCTAATCTGCTGCCCTAACATCGCCGACCCCTATATTATATTTATTAACCCCTAATCTGCCCCCCTCAACGTCGCCGACACCTGCCTACACTTATTAACCCCTAATCTGCCGAGCGGACCTGAGCGCTACTATAATAAAGTTATTAACCCCTAATCCGCCTCACTAACCCTATCATAAATAGTATTAACCCCTAATCTGCCCTCCCTAACATCGCCGACACCTACCTTCAATTATTAACCCCTAATCTGCCGAGCGGAGCTCACCGCTATTCTAATAAATGTATTAACCCCTAAAGCTAAGTCTAACCCTAACACTAACACCCCCCTAACTTAAATATAATTTACATCTAACGAAATTAATTAACTCTTATTAAATAAATGATTCCTATTTAAAGCTAAATACTTACCTGTAAAATAAATCCTAATATAGCTACAATATAAATTATAATTATATTATAGCTATTTTAGGATTAATATTTATTTTACAGGCAACTTTGTAATTATTTTAACCAGGTACAATAGCTATTAAATAGTTAAGAACTATTTAATAGTTACCTAGTTAAAATAATAACAAATTTACCTGTAAAATAAATCCTAACCTAAGATATAATTAAACCTAACACTACCCTATCAATAAAATAATTAAATAAACTACCTACAATTACCTACAATTAACCTAACACTACACTATCAATAAATTAATTAAACACAATTCCTACAAATAAATACAATTAAATAAACTAGCTAAAGTACAAAAAATAAAAAAGAACTAAGTTACATAAAATAAAAAAATATTTACAAACATAAGAAAAATATTACGACAATTTTAAACTAATTACACCTACTCTAAGCCCCCTAATAAAATAACAAAGCCCCCCAAAATAAAAAATTCCCTACCCTATTCTAAATTAAAAAAGTTACAAGCTCTTTTACCTTACCAGCCCTGAACAGGGCCCTTTGCGGGGCATGCCCCAAGAATTTCAGCTCTTTTGCCTGTAAAAGAATAAATACAATACCCCCCCCCAACATTACAACCCACCACCCACATACCCCTAATCTAACCCAAACCCCCCTTAAATAAACCTAACACTAAGCCCCTGAAGATCTTCCTACCTTGTCTTCACCATCCAGGTATCACCGATCCGTCCTGGCTCCAACATCTTCATCCAACCCAAGCGGGGGTTGGCGATCCATCATCCGGTGCTGAAGAGGTCCAGAAGAGGCTCCAAAGTCTTCCTCCTATCCGGCAAGAAGAGGACATCCGGACAGGCAAACATCTTCTCCAAGCGGCATCTTCGATCTTCTTCCATCCGGTGCGGAGCGGGTCCATCTTGAAGCAGGCGACGCGGATCCATCCTCTTCTTCCGTTGTCTCCCGACTAATGACGATTCCTTTAAGGGACGTCATCCAAGATGGCGTCCCTCGAATTCCGATTGGCTGATAGGATTCTATCAGCCAATCGGAATTAAGGTAGGAATTTTCTGATTGGCTGATGGAATCAGCCAATCAGAATCAAGTTCAATCCGATTGGCTGATCCAATCAGCCAATCAGATTGAGCTCGCATTCTATTGGCTGTACTCTGCTGACCCGCTGCAGCTCCATCACTCAGGACATTGCACTAAGCTGACCCCGATATGCTCACCTACCTACAACATAGGCAAAAACAACGCATTTACACGCGCTCATCAATGTCCACAGCGTTTTTTCTCAAGGGGATTACTTTTCCCAGGCCGCCCTGTGTTGTGTGTTAGCTGGCTGCAGTGCTGCTGGTGGAAGCAGAATCGGGTACGGCTTGCTACAGGAGTCGGTTGATTAACAATCAGTTAATCAACCAGTCAAGGGATACACCGGTCAAGGGACACACTGCTTTTGAGTCCCAGTTTGGGGCATGTGGAGTAGTGTAAAGTCAACCAGGTCTTTTTGTCCGGTAACGACTAAGGTTTGACAGATGACCATAGGAGCTGTGATCCAAATTAACTTGAGCTCTGAGGACTACACCTCACTGGGATCATGGGCTTGTCTGATCATACTATGTTCCTGCATGACTTTAGATGTCATTGGGTCGCGGCACATTGGAGATCAGCTGCACCCCTGATCGGTTTATTAGTACACATTGCTGTCCGCTATTCTTGGACTCCCTTGGGCTAACTACGAAGCTACAAGTACTTTTATAACTAAAGCTGTCCACAAGCAAAAGAGACTGTTACAAAGAACCCTGTATGATGATAGCTTGAACAGTTGTATCGGACATACAGTGCATCACACAGCAACTAGTGTTGAGCTTAAAATTCTGTTCATATTTCTAGAGTGTGTTGAGGTTTATTTCCTGGTTCTCCATATAGATATTTTTACCACCTGGTTAGTTGTTTTTTTTTGCTCTTAGAATTCATATGTTTCATGCAAGTAACACCATTATGCTGCAAATTGTACAGTTTTCATGTAAACCACCATCATAGCAAGGAACAGTTAGGAATTTGTACGCCATGTAATCTCTCTGTTGGGATTTCTAGCCCTGTGTCTCTGGGTAAAGTATTTCTAGCCAGCTAACAGGTCATCCTCAATTCAGACCCCTTAAAGCACTCACTGGTTATATTTGTTGATAGTGATATTACACATAGCCGGATAGGAAGCATGAATATTTCCCCACCTCCAATATTTATCTGGCTTCAAATTCTAAGAGACAAACCTGACCCCACTGTTTATCTCGCTATTAGTCCGCATGGTATATCCAACACAAAATGCCCAGTGAAGGTATATTGGACCTTGAGATGGTGTGTCTCCACCTGGGCAATATTAAGATATCTCACTTTCATACTTATATATTAGGCATATCGAGTAGAATATAACAAGAGGTATTTATTAGCTTAACCAATAGAAGCTACAAGCCTGATCATAGATAGCGACAACACACATATTTAGATGTGATGCATAGAGATTTCCTAACCGTCATTATTTTCTTACACCGCATATCAGATGACAAAAATGCATAGGAGTAGGGAGAACTCGCTAGCTAGTGACTTCTTGTGCTAATGATCTGCTTAGTTCTCGATGTGCTAATATTGTTGCTGCCTACTTATTGTTTAGTTGTTTCTTCTCCCCCTAGGGGAGGCGGTGGGTGGGATGGTGAGAAATGTAGAAATACACAATCGAGCATGCCAAGCTCTGCGATTATTTGAGGGGTCAAAACACGTTGCATAAGTAACTCTTAAATCTGTAGCCGCATTATACCCCAGTCAGCGCTTAGAGAACACTGCAAATACCAGTAACTTTAAATGTGAGCAACCTCTCAATAATGTATAGCGATATCACAGATAGTTTATGGGTTTCCACACTCAGGATATCGCAAACTCTTATATACATATGTTAATCCGTAGACATCTCCACTTTTAAATGTGGAAAATTGAATATCAATGGGAGCTCCAATGTATCTTTTACGCTGACCAGGAGAGCTATTAATTTTTTAAACATGTCTGCCAGTATGGTTAAGTTATGTAGCCCAAATACATGTGTAGCATCCTGATACGCTATTCCTATACACACTCGCTATGTCCCCCCATTCCTCACCGCTCTACCCCTCCCGCTCTCCTGACCTCCTCTTCCTTGCCTCCTGTCTCTCCTGTTTTATGTCCTAGGTCCTATGTGTGTTTGTCCCCCCCCCCCCACCCTTTACCAGTCTACCCTTCCCTTTCCCCGGTTTTCCTCTCCCTGCCCCCCCTCTTTGCCTCCCCTGTTTTGTGAAGGTTTGTTTATTTGTTAATAATGTTAAAAACCCCAATGTAATGGTGCAAATCCATATCCATTAGAGCACTGGTTTACCTACTGAAAAATTTAAAAGTTGCATATCTATTACTGTATGAAATCACAGCTGCCTGTATTGTTATATCTGCCTTCTTGGCGCACCCTGCGAGGTGGGCTGGAGAGGCTTCTTGTAACTTTGCACCCTTTATTAGTTATAAATAAAAGTTAAAAAAACAACAACTTTCTAATCTACTCCTATTATCAATTTTTCTTCATTCTCTTGCTATCTTTATTTGAAAAAGAAGACATCTAAGCTATTTTTTGGTTCAGGACACTGGAAAGCACTTGTTCATTGGTGGGTGAATTTATCCACCAATCAGCAAGTACAACCCAGGTTGTTCACTAAAAATTGGCCGGCATCTAAATTTACATTCTTGCATTTCAAATAAAGATACCAAGAGAATGAAGACAATTTGATAATAGGAGTAAATTAGAAAGTTGCTTAAAATTGGATGCTCTATCTGAATCACAAAATAAAAAAAATTGGGTTCAGTGTCCCTTTAATTAATTTCTATGGGCCAGATAATCAAACATTCTCTAGTTTGCAGATACATTATTGTGCACACTTTACAGAGGCGGAACTCACTAAATTGTCTAAGAAAAAGGGAGGAACATGGAAGTCCCAGATAGATGAGAGATGCATTCAATAGAAAGTAATAAAGCTTTCTGGGATATGAAATTTCACATATGAGAGAGAAGCTAACTAGAGAACACCTGGAGCTGATATAAAGGCTCATTTTGCATCAATTAATTTAAATTAAATTAAACTGATTTTTTTGCAGTACAATTTAACTTGCCTTTGTCCATATTTTAGTATATATTAGTTTATATATACATTTTAAATGTGCATTGTAAATTTTGTGCAAAATGTAGCTGCATAAAGCTGCAAGATAAATCAGTGAGAGCTTCAGACATAACCTAAGAACTGCCCTGTTCAGCTCAGGAAACTGCCCTGTCCCTCCCACTTTCTGAAACCATCAGTTTTAGTTACATTGAAGCAAATGTAATAATTTGTTAAAGATGCACATAGTATGATCCTAATTTGTTAAAGTAGAACTAAAACTTATGTTCAAAAAAGAAGAAAAAATGAAGAAAAAATGGCAATAGCACTACACCAATATTAGACACGGGGTGCTCTGTCTGGTTTAATATACATACACCTTATGAGCTAGAGTGCTGGTGCACAAAATCAATTTGCAGATATAGTCTAAATCGCAAGAAGGATTGAGACTAAAAGGGTGCACTTGTATAGTAATTCTAATGCCCCTAATTAATTAGGTCACAGACTGTATAGGTTAGACCACTGGGTCAAATTAAAATTAAAACATAACTTTTATTTCTACAAAAGTTTTATAAAATCACTGTGTGAGTGTGTGCAATATAAAAACACATAGAAACTCGAATCAAGGCTGGTTAGGGTTTATATGAATCTCTATTGTATACGGGCATACTTATTAAATATCCACATGTATAGTGTGGATAATATGGGTATTTGTTGCTAGTAGTCAAGTTGAAAGCAGGCAGATGATATTCTTGCCCTTTTAGTTGGTAGTATATGTTAATATATCTAATCACAAAGGAGCACAAGTATTTAAATATTTTGGCTACTGCCGAAGTGAATGTATTTATAAGTAAAGATGAGTTTAATAATTACACTTATCTTGTAATAATACCTATATATATAAATGACAATTATTCACTACTAATGTTTAATGTATGAATTGGCTTCCATGAATTATGGTTGTCAAAGAGAAAGAAAGAGAATTTAGTGTCTTTTATTTTCTGGTTACCGATTGTATGTGTGTATAATAAGACAGAGTATCGTAGGTATTGATAAAAACACTTGTGTGGTGTGCTAGATCAACACTTATTAATGGTTTTGAACTTGTACTTGAATAGATTGTGGCGTAAATATTAATAAAACCTCAACTGTATAGTACTGTATCAACACTTTAAGGTAATTTTTAACTTGTAAGTAAGTTTTAATAAAGTTATTATCATCTAGTACTTTCAGTTGGTGCCATTGAGTACTATATCAGAAGTAGTATCAATTATAATATTGATGTAGATATGTTCTATATTTAGTGAATACACTTATTCACATTAATATTATTAGGTATGGAGTAATTCGTAATACTGCTCAGGTTAAAAGGCCTAAGCGTTACGGGATTAATGGAAAAAATGCAGTATATAAAGCTGTCTGTGAGGCTACAAAGAGCCTTATTGTAGCACGCCTATGTTCTTATATTTAAAGATTGTTGTATAAATGTAACCAGCTTATAAGATGTCAAATAGTCTATACTAGACTATTTGTCTAGTCTAGTACACAGTGAGTTTATAAAACTTTTGTAGAAATAAAAGTTATGTTTTAATTTTAATTTGACACATTGGTCTAACCTATACAGTCTGTGACCTAATTAATTAGGGGCATTAGAAGTGCTATACAAGTGCACCCTTTTAGTCTCAATCCCTCTAGTGATTTAGACTATATCTGCAGAACTAAAACTTAATCAGAATTTGTAAAATCGCAGCTGGATCTTAATTTAAATGTATGAAAATATAAAAGAGAAAGTGCAATAGTACTGAAAAGATCCAATCTGGAATGTCAAGTAATATAAAATACAATGCATAAAGTGCAAGTGTAATGAAACTCTAATATCATGCAGTGCTATATTAAAATTGGCTTCTCCTTCAGATACTTAAATGAGAGAGATCTTGCAGAGCTGGAGAGTTCCACCCATTTTTAACATTCAGTAATTTCAGCCCCTGTGAAATTTGAACTACAATTTCTCTCCAAGCTGGAAAAACTTTGGTCATCAGGGCCCCAGTTGTTAATAAGCATACCTATATGTGTTTACAAGTGTGCTCATCTTTACCTCTCTTTGGCAGTAGTGTTTCTAACAAGTCCATTCCCCAGCTACTGATCAGTAAGAGCAACCAGAAATATGGCTACAAGATAGTCATCCTATTGTCAACCAGTTCTCAGCTTTGTTCCTCCCAAAAATTGAAGAACTCCAAACTGGGGTTGGTGCCTTAATCCAATTTAAAATCTGTTTCTGCACAACTTACATGATTTGAACAAAGGGTCTCAGATACAGAAGATAGGCAAAGATAAGTGACAAATAATGCTACTAATTTGCAGAAAGAGAACAAACTGTTAATGGCCAAGATAATTGACCTTCAAAACCGGTTGAGGCATAATATACATATTGTGGGGCAGCCTGAGACAGTCTCTAGTCTTTTATAGACTTTTCCGAGAGAACACTACCCCAACTATTAGTCCTTTCAGCTGCAGTTATTCCTTGTACAATGGGGGGAGGGGGCACACAGAGTTGGGTCTATTGCAGGAGCTACTGCAAGATCTGATAAAGCTATTTGACTCCACCTTAAGAGATTGTAAAATACCTAAATTTCAAAGAAAAAAAATCTAATTTTAAGAGCTTACTGACAAGCTTCTCCTCAGTTTGAGGGCAAAAGACTGTATCTCTTTCAAGAATACTCAGCAGATTTAACCAGGCATGAGGTTTTGGCTTATTGTAAAAACTGATAGAACAGGTCACTCAATCACATTGTTGTATCCAGCACATCTCAAATTGCAGACTTCACAAGTATCCACATTTTTAATTTCCCTAAACAGCTACATCTAGCCAAAGAACAATCAAAAGAACCTAAAAACATTGAAGACCTACAGGATGATGATAAATGAACTCTGGGGTGCCACCTGCGATGCCATTGAGATAGACTAATCTCACCTCAGACTCCTGCTGATACAGTAATTATACCATTATAAGTCCTTGATATATGACATATAAACACATCCCCAACTTACTCCAAGTTTTTCGCCTCAACTCCTACTCTGTGCCCTATGTTTAGATTCAATGTGCATGATCCACAGTTCCCATACTTCTAGAAATGTATCTTTTGTTGATAATATGTTGGCTGCTGAACTACTCATGTGATATATATAATTTATCTTTTGTTCTATAATCTCAAAGCTAGGAGGTTCTGTTTTCTAATATTTTGCAATAGTGGACCTGGTTTCTGTACATATTAAAGCTATGAATTTATTATGTCTTGGGGGGAAATCTTGTAGCGGAAAATGTAACAGTGCATGTTCTGGGCCTATAGTTACTTCTCTTTCAAGTATCGTGCTAAGAATTCTGGCTGATTGATGCCAAATAGTGAGGATTTTACTGCAATACCACCAGGTATGTAAATAGGTTCCTTCCTCCCCACAATGTCTATAACATAGATTGTTGGATGTGCCCCCCCCATTTTGTGTGTGCGGGTAGGATGTAAATACCATCTATATGCCGTTTTTAGGTCGTTTTCTTGGAGGCCAGCATTACAGGTAAATTTTGTACCTTATAAGATCTTGATCCAAGTGTTTAAAGGCCATTCTTGCCCCAGTTCTGCTTCCCACTTCATATGTGGGGTCTTTTTATCCATATCAGCTATATTGAAGGAGGGGTATAATTTACCTATTGAGCCCTTAAAGGGACACTGAACCCAATTTTTTTCTTTTGTGATTCAGATATAGCATGAAATTTTAAGCAACTTTCTAATTTACTCCTATTATCAAATTTTCTTTATTTTCTTGGTATCTTTATTTGAAATGCAAGAATGTAAGTTTTAGATGCCTGACCATTTTTGGTGAACAACGTGGGTTGTCCTTGCTGATTGGTGGATAAATTAATCCACCAATAAAAAAGTGCTGTCCACAGTACTGAACCAAAAAAAAAAGCTTAGATGCCTTTTTTTCAAATAAAGATAGCAAGAGAACAAAGAAAAATTGATAAGAGGAGTAAATTAGAAAGTTGCTTAAAATTGCATGCTCTATCTGATTCCCAAAATAAAAAATGTGGGTTCAGTGTCCCTTTAACTCTAGATTTTGTAAGGCATATAGCTTCTAAAAGAGTCGTGATTGTTGTCAAGGCTAGTGAGGGTCCTAATATTTCACTTAGTTGAAAATAGTGAAACCAGGTGTGTGTGTCTGTGGGGTCTATTTCGCTGTATTGCTGATTCGTTAGGAATTTTCCATTAACAAGCGTGTCTGCAATTCTATAAAGGCCTTTGACCATTTATCTTGTACCATCTATTGTGGAGGTATAAGTTACCAGTGCGGTAAGTTTTGAAGTGGAATTAGTGAGTGGAAATTTGGATAGTGCTTTTTCCCAAATGAACAGGGTATGTGCAATGGCTATGTAGCTCTTTCCTAGCGGGGGTCTATGTGATTTGGATGTCCATAGGAGTTGGAAGATCTTACTTATATTTGTAATATCTGTTTCTAGCTGCACCCACTGAATGTCGCTGAGTGGCCAAGATCTGAACAAGTATAACATTTTAGGAAGGATCGTCATTTTAGCAATCACTATTCTACCCAAAAAGGTTATTTTAAGTTTTTTCCATTTGGACATTAATTGTCTGAGCTGCACGAATAAGGGTTTATAATTGTGCTGGTAGAGGGTGTGGATATTGTTAACTATGTTAATACCTAAGTATTTAATAAATGTCTTTGCCCATTTAAAGGTGAAGTTCAGCTCTATCAATTTCTTGGTTACCGCAGGGACATTTAAGCTGATTGCTTCTCATTTATCCTCTTTGATTTTATAACCAGAGAGGGGGTTAACATTTTGGAGAATCTGATATAATGGTGGAAGTGATGTGATGTATTTGGTTAGTGTTAGGATGGCATCATATGCAAATAATGCCAACGTATACTGTTTGTCTGCTACCAAAATTCCAAATATGTCTGGGTTATCTCTGATTTTGATCGCTAGGAGTTCTATACAGAGGGCAAATAATAGAGGGGGGGGGACTAAAGGCACCCCTGCCTTGTTCCATTTCTGATTGGAATGTTTCTTGATTGGTATCCCGCTAATTTAACATGTGTTGTGGGGTTTGAATATAAAGAGTAAATGGCTTTGTGAAATGCTCCTGTAATCCCCATCTCACTCAAAACTGCATGTAAGTATTCCCAATTAACCCTATCAAATGGCTTCTCTGCATCTAGCGATAGGAAGAGAGAATGCACTCCATTTACTGCAACATAATTAATAAGGTCTATTATTTTGCGGACATTATCTGGGGCTTCCCTAGTTTTAACAAATCCCACCTGATCCGAGTGGATAAGATTTAATAAAGGTGAATTGAGTCTGTTGGCCAAAAACTTGGTAAACAATTTGATGTCCTGGTTTACTAGCAATATGTGCCTGTAGTTTTGGCATAATTGTTTGTTTTTCCCTGGCTTGGGGATGACTGATATTCTGGCCAGTAGCATTTAGTGGGGAATGTCACTACCTTCAGTAAATATTTTATTGACGTTAAGATATTTTATGGCCAACAGGACTTCATGTAGTGATATGGGTTCATTCAATTTATCTATTTCTACAGTGGCCAGTTTAGGTAGAGAACTATCTGCTAAAAAATTTTGTAACTCTATTGATTTACCTGTCTCTATCTGCTGGTTGGGTAGATTGTAGAAATTCTGGTAGAAATTAGCAAAAATATTGGCAATTTCTAGAGCGTCATTTGTCGGTGCACCTATGGGTTGTTGTAATTGGGGGACAGTCGATGCTCTAGTAACCTTTTTTAATTTATTTACTAACATCCTGTTGGGCTTATTCGTGTGCATAAAGTAGTTTGTGTCAAGTAGTTTAATAGATCTGACAGCATCTTCGGTCAAAAGTTTATCCAATTCCTCATTTTTCCCTTTGAGTTTTCTGGCTGTTATACGGTTTGGGTTAGTTATTAATAGTTGCTTTAACCTCAATATTTCCTCTCTCAAAGACTCCACCCTAGTTTTTCTTATTCTATTTCATTTGTTTGATTCAGCTATGAGGATACCTCTAATGTAAGCTTTTAAAGCACCCCATGTATATAAAGGGTTAGGGGTGAAGCCCTTGTTTTTATAAATAAATTGGTTGATTTCATTTGTTAATGTTTGTGAAAATATTGCCTCTTTGAGTAATCTTGGATTCAGTACCCAGGATCTATTTCTATTGGGGTTAAATATTCCTTTGAGAGAGATTGCAACTAAAATTTGGGCCTTACATAGGAGGGGTATGAGAATCTGACTTAGTAGCACATAATCAATTCACGAAAATGAATTGTGTACTAGGAAGAATAAGGTATAATCTCTCTCATTCTGGTGCAAGGTTCTCCAACCATCTGTTAAATTGTGGTCTAGTAAAAAATCTTTAAGTATTTTTTGAGATGCATTGCGGTGTTGCCCTATCAATCCTGACCCTCTAGACCTATCAATGTTGTCATCTAGAGTCAAATTAAAGTCTACTCCCACTATCATACGGTATTGTTTCCACTGCATAAGTTGTTGACTGAACGTGGATATAAAAGAGGAATGGTTTTCGTTTGGTGCGTAAACATTCGCTATTATTACTGGGGAGTTGTGAATAAGTCCCCTGACTATAAGGTTCCTGCCCTCCTTATCAGAGATAATTTCTTCTTCCTTAAAGTTAACCGAGTTGTTAAGAGTATTGACACTCCACAATGCTTTTTTTTTTTTAGTTGTCGCATGGAATTGTTATGGAAACACCCTGTCTCAATATCTGGGTGTGCAAGATTTAGTGAAATGGGTCTCCTGTAGAAGCACAATGTGGGCATTATGAAATTTATATTCTGACAACACTTTTTCCGCTTAATGTTGGAATGCAACCCTCTCACGTTATGTGAAACTATGTTAACAGTAACCATGTTGTGTGGGAATCAGCATCACAAGGAATATAATGCTTAAGCTTAAGCAAAAGGTAGTTTCCGATTGTATGAAAGGGAATGGCAATATTTTACGTGTCCATCTCCTCTCTGGAGTTGGAGGCTTTTTGGTGAAATGTCTGGTATTTGTACAGATTTTCAGAGTGACTATTCTTATTCCATCACAAGTAAGTCTAGTGTGTTTGTAAAATAAGTGTGTAAATAACCATACTGTGTCAATATAAAGGTCATGAGTGAAGCATATAATAACAAATAATATTTTAAACAGGACAAACAGTTCATTTAAGCATGAAAACATGAGTTAAGTAACTAGTCTGCAGCAACTGTGCTGATATAATTAAACATGAATCATGGTTAGGGGTGTCAGATTCGGGATAGGGGAAGGGCAATGGAAAGGGTTAGCGATATTGGGTCCCCGAATTAGGGTCCAAAGTATTAGTTAATACAGTAATCATTTTTTAAGCTAGAACCCCCTCTAAACTTAGGAGTAATAGGTTGTCCCGCAAGGGTAGTGTGTGTCAAAACAATGATATCTACAATAACAATTTGGACAGTAAGTCATTTAGTTAGTGCTTCGATCCAGCATTACCATCAGGTAACAAAAGTGTTAGAGATATTGGAGCTAATACTTATATCAAGTGATCTGGGGTCCATCATCCAATGATGGGTCAGACCAGTCTCGCCTTTTAGGTTATTGATCATCTTGTCTGGGCTTCTTGGGTTTCCCCACTGGAGTCCATTCCTTTTGAAATGTTTTCCTCTGTGGTTTGGGTCCTAAAGATGAAGGACGTGCATCTTGTAGGAGTGGTAGCCTCCTTAGTAAATCTTGGCCCTCCTCCAATGAAGAGCATGAGTAAGTGCTGTCCTTGTAGTTGAAGGAGAGTTTAAATGGGAAGTGCCATCTATATTTTATCTGCGCTGATGACAGTGTCATCAGAATGGGCTTCAGCTCTCTCCTCTTACACAGGGTGATGGGTGCTAGATCCAAGTAGATTTGGATCTGATGCTCTTCAAACCGTATCGAGGCAGAGGTTCTTGCTGCTTTTAGTAGTTGTTCTTTTATATGATAATAGTGGACTTTTACTATTACATCTCTGTATTGAGATGCTTGAAGAGGTCTTGTCAGCGCCCTGTGGACTCTGTCCATTAGAAAAAGTAACTTGTCTGTGTTCGGCAGTAAAAACTGGAAGAGTTGGGTTACTGTATGTAGTAGGTTGGTGTAGAATTCCGGCAGATTACGTATGCAGAGATTTGATCTCCTGGAACAATTCTCAAGATCTTCTAGTTGGTCTTCAAATTTTATAATTTGACTTGCTTGTTCTTGGATGGCATTTTGGAGATTTGGTAGTTCTTCTACTATTTAATCTAATCTTTCTTAGATTTCAGCTGTGCGGCCTCCAATTTCTAAAATGTCTTGCCGTATTTCTGTTAGTGTAGTTTTGAATTTTTCTGGGAAGAGAGCCTTTATCTGCAGGAGGAGTTCCTTATTAGGTAGGGTTGTTGTCTGTGAGTCCTCTGTGCCCACTGATGCTGCTGTAATGTTAGCCCCTGGTGAGGATGGTGTTTCTTGTGTTTTTTTTTTTAATTGTGAGTGAGACAAGCAGCCTTTTACTGTTTGTATTTTTAATTTTTTTTAATTTTTTTTTAAATATTTTTATTGAGGTAAACAAATTGCTCATAAAACAGTTACAATTTGAAGGGCAACATCACAAACACAATAATGTAAGAGGTATTGGATACATAGATCTATCCTTCTACTTACAGGGAGACACCTCACATCTAGCCGCGTCAAAGTGTTACCCCTCAATATTATGCCTCATTTTATTACTATATTCGGATAGTGTCCTCAATGCGACAGAGATCCCGCCAGGGATCTGACATCTTAGGTATAGTTGAAGACACATCATTTATACAATAATACAATTTACTTACATTCGAACAATAATTAGTGAGGGATTAAGCTCAGACAACTCTACCATAGATAATATACTTTTTGCAATATCTTGGGGTTACAGAAAAGAGAACAAACAATAGAGACATTAGTATGGTCATTAGGCATAAGAAATCTTCCTATCATCTGACCAATATATTAGAGGTATGTGAGCATAAATTCTGTAAGCAACAAAGTACATAACATTAAACACATAATTATTACCATAATAGGTCCGGAGAGCCTATTTGCATTTATAGGTGGACAAACTTGAACTTAGACTCTACGAACAGGGCAGAGACTACCAAACTCTGCCAAAAAAAAAATAATGCGGAGGATAAGCTATTTATCCCTTGCCGCATAAAAGAGGTGGGAGGGGGGGCGGGGGGACAGCCACAGCAAGTGACCCCCTACTATATCTGGAGGTAATGCAGGAGTGGGAGGGGGCACCATGAGACTATGGAATAATTTTTGTCATAAAGAATTATGGTAGATTGTGAAATTGAAGGTTGGGCTGATTACATTCACACATAGAACCAAATGGGTTTGTATACAGTGTATAAACCTTATACTTTACCTTGCCAGGAATTCGCATAGAGGGAGGGGGGCTCAATTGCACCAATTAGTACGCCTCTGAGGCGTTACTTATAAATTTGCATAATAAGCATGAAATTGAAAGCCAACATATACAATTCTATCTACCGTACTCCTCAATAAGCTGCGCCCACCGCCCTCTCTGTTACACATTATAACCTATAGGACCTGACCCTATCATTGGGGGAATGGGGAACCAGGGGTATTTTCATTTTTGGGGATATGTTCATCTATTCTCAATTGTATAGGAGATAAAGTGAGTTTTGACTAGGGCTAAGTAAGACATCATATACCATCATAGCATCATCATAGTAGCCAGTCCGAGTAAAGAATTTGGGAATATCCTAAGCGTGACTCAGGTAGACACCACAATGGAAATACAGTGTCAGCACTAAGCTACCGGACATTGTTCTTATCCCACTCCAACTCTCGGCTTCGGGCTGCCCCCCCCTGATATTAGGTTAATGTTCCAAAAAGTCTCCACTGTGGTATTGAGATCACTCCATAATGAAACAAAGAGAGTGACTTCCTGCATTTCAGTTCTCCAGGATATGAGATCTCTGGCCACGTAAACTCTGTTTTCAGATAACTGCAGATTGCAGTCCAATAGGACCAGAGGTCCACCAGCTATGTTGGAACCCATCTTCACAGGCTCAACCTGCTTTTGGTCAATTTTGGGTGCAACAAGCACAGTTTGTGCATCTCTCCCACTCAGCTGCACAGTGTAAAAATGTACGCTGGGAACTGGCTCTCCTTCCTCAGCCAGATCAACATGCTGCTCTGTTATGTGGCCGGCCTCTACTGTATTTATTAGGCTGTCCAATCTATTAAGTATACGCTGCCCATACTCAGTAACTAGTGCCAGTATCGTGGTGGAAAAGTCCCCCTCCATATCTAAATCTGATGCTCAATAGCAAGTATGCTGCCTCTGGGGTTTAAAGATTGCATGGGGGTTCTCCTAAAATAAGTTTTGTATTTGCGACCAAACTGGCAGACCCTCCAGATATTCAAATGACCCCCAGGAGTGAGGAAAATGTAATCCCCACACCAGGGGAAGGTACATATACACAGTTAGTTATCACACAGGCTATTGCTGATTCTCTGAGCACTCCTATTAAACCGTAGAAACTTGGGGTAGTTATATTTTTCCCTGGAGAGATGGCCAGCTGAGATCTTTACAAGTCGACAGATTTCCCTGCGTCCCATCATTCGCGTAATGAGCTATAATGCAGGCCGCACGTAAGCCAGGGTCTCGATGCAGGGACGTTCTCTTTCTGGGCCAGTTTATATCCGCTGCTTGGTGTTGGGGCACATGCTCATATCTCATAGCGGTTAGCTATCCAGGCTTGCACTCTGTAACATTTGCGGTTCTGTTAATCCGTTTTAGGGAAGCTGCCGAAACAGGCCGCAGTGAAGCCGGGACCTAAATTTATCATTGTGTTCTGACCAGGTCCCAGGAGGGGTAGTCCCGGGTGTTGTGAGCTCCGGTTTTCTTCCTGCAGTGCTGCAATAGTGCGGTTGAGGGATCCTGCCACCCTGGATGACCTGTGTTCAGCCTTTGTAGCTATATAAATCTGAAGATTTCAGGGCATCCATCAGCAGCTCTCCCAACATGCTGCCATTTCCTTAGGCGGTCAGCCCCGCCCCCCCCCCCTACTGTTTGTATTTTATTTTTCATTTCACTCTCTGATTTTGGTACACAGGGAGAAATCTGAATATGTATAATCCTCCAACATTGCTTTTCAATATTGTGTTAATGCTTAGTTCATAAAGGTAACATAGGGAAGAGTTGGGTATCCATGGGTCAGATTACTGTATGTTTTTGCTGTAATCTATATTTTCGGCACTTCAGCACATTCTAAAATGTTAATGGCTGGTTTATTCTCACTCTCAGGGGGATATTTATCAAAGGTCTGGCGGACCTGATCCGCTAATGCGGATTAGGTCCGCCAGACCTCACTGAATGCAGAGAGCAATACGCTCTCCGTATTCAGCATTGCACCAGCCAGCAGGGAGGTTTCAATCAACTCGATCATACTCGATCGAGTTGATTTTCAGCGATGTGTGTCCGCCTGCTCAGAGCAGGCTGACAGGGTTATGGAGCAGCGGTCTCACTTTATGAGTTTTTTTCTTTAGACCGTTGCTTCATAACTGCTGTTTCTGGCGAGCTTTCAGGCTATCCAGAAACACGGGCCCTCAATCTCCATCTGGAGCTTGATAAATGGGCCCCTCAGAGTTGTGTCAAGTGACTGATACCTGGTAAAGCGCGGGGTGCCTTGATGGAAAAAAAGAAAAAACAACAAAAAGAAAATAGTTAGCGACCTCCTCTCTTTAGTGGTGGTACACCTTAGAAGGATTATCCGATTGTGTGTCAGCTGTGTGCACTTTTCTTATTCAATGGCGATATTTCTACCTCTGTGCAGGCTTGCTGCTTGTTCTGTTTGTACTAGGCCGCACAACTAGCAGGCTGTAATTTCCGATGCGGTCGATCCCAGGATTTATATCTCTTTTTCTTTCACCCGGGTGGGTCTCCCGACCTGTGGAGTAGATTAGGGTTAATTTTTCACCCATTAACCCCTCACTTTATGAGTTTTTTTTACGGAGCTCCTTGCAAGTGTGTTCACTCTGTGCCGCGGCTAGCTTCACCCCTTCTTAAAGATATTTTAATGCTTAAAAAGTGTATGCACAATTTGACATTGCGGGATATTTGGAAAGTGAGAAATCCTGAAGGAAAATACTTCACTTGTATCTTTACCTCTAAACGTACATTGTCCTGTATTGATTTATTTTTAGTCTCAACTATTTTATTTCACAAAGTTTGGGAAGCAGAGATAGATTCTATTACGATATCAGATCATGCACCGGTATCGCTTACATTAGCCATAGATACCCCAAGACAGAGGAGACACTGGACATTCCCAACCCATTTATCTAAATATATTAATGTAAGCAACTACCTAATAGGAGAATGGATTGCCTTTAAAAAAAATTATATATAGCACCTAGATAATCCGTTACTATTTTGGGAAAAGGCAAAAGTGCTTCTCAGAGGTGTGATAATGTTCTATGCAGTATGATTGAGTAAGAAAAGAACAATTATAAAAGAGATAATTGCTTCTTAAGCAAATATTAAATTCTAGGAGCCAATATTTGAGATGCCCTATGTTCAGACATTGGGCAAAGTATAAATAAATACAAACCCTTAGAGATGCATTATTCACACAATATACACTGCAATCACTTACTAGAACAAAAGGACAGTTTTACAGATATGGAAATAAAACAGGGAGATTTATTTCTAAACTCTCACCAAAAAAAAAAATAAAAAAAATTCAAATGGCCTTTAGCACATACTATCGCTGTGTAATCTGAGTTAATGATGCACAACAAAATAATTTATGGCAGGGAACCAATTTACCACAGTTACAGGATTATCAAGTACAATCTTTAAATGATACAAGTTCAGTATTCAAGGTAATAAGAGCTATTAAATTGTTATGTTTAGAAAAAAAAACTGTACTAGATAGCCTACAGGGAAAATTCTATAAATTGCTGACAAATGAGATATAGGAAACTCTCACACTTTTATTTAGCTAGATTATGGAAGGGAAGGTGGTCCTTTCAAGACAATTTGTAAAGGCTAACATTAGTGTTATCCCCAAACCAGGTAGGGACCACCCCTTGACAGGATCATATTTCTCTATCTCGCTGCTAAACACAGACTATAAATTATTCACCAAAATCTTGGTGAATAAACTGGTGACCTACTACGACTTTTCGGGTGTTACCTCTTAATCATTTTGTAACACTCGAAACACTGTTGTGTTTCTTTTGTCTGAAGGAGATGTTCTAATAAAGCTTTGCTATTGAAACCAATTTGGTGTGCTGCCATCATCACTATTTTTTGCATTTACATTGAGGACATTGGTGTGGTGTCCTGTATGGCGTTTGCACCCCTGATATACACAGATGCTGGGTGAGAAAGACTATTAGAATTTTAAAAGCAGCATTGCAACCTACAGTGAAGGTGTAATGTAAATGATACCTTTAAACAGTGTTAATTGCCAACACAGTTTAGATCTGTCCACTGACTCTCAACCTATTTTGTTACAATACAATAGTAAAACTAGTAGATTAATAATAAACCTATAGGAGGTGGATGAATTTTGATACATTGTATATGTGTATGTAGCTTGTTTTATGATTATCATATTGTGAAATACTTTATTATGTACTTAAAGTAATTTGGTTATTAATACATGTATTAAACTTTTGTGGTATTTTATTTTAAGAACTAGATTTTGTGTATTGGATATTAATATCCCATAGAAGACAGTAGCCCCAATTTTTATGTTTTACAAAAGTTTTTATGCTTTGCACTATGTAAAATGTATTTTTTGGAATTGTTTTTATTCTAATAGTGTGACTACACAGTACCAAATGTGCTCTATATTAATAGCACTTTGTTACAGTGTGGCCACAATATTAGAAGTAAACCCATTAAGTACTGTGTAAACTTACTGATACATTTATATTACAATTGCACTATGATTGATGTGTGATTGTTATAGAAATGTATCAAAGTATGATATTCCCATAATCACCCAACTCATACAGGTTTATTATTAGTTTTTTTCGTTCTTTATTAACAATGGTGATCTTATACATAGTGTATATAGGTGTTCCATACACTTCTAAGGGAGTAACCTGTGTTTCTAATTTTATAAAGAATATCCTCCATCTTAGGTGCACATTTTTACACATGCCTTTCTCACCCGCTCTTTAAATGGCGAGATTAGTAATTATAGGAAATCTACTAAATGATTAGTGAAAGTTTACACATCTATTAACTGAACTGTTACCAAACAGAAAACCTTGCCCACTGCTTAGATCCACAATCATTTGGTAATGTGGGCAGATGTTGATTAGGCAGTGATCTCTATTGTTTTGTATGTAGGGCACAATGCCACTTGTCTGGAAAGAGAGTCACAGCCCAATTTTTTATGAAATATTGCCAATCAAGTGGATTATGAGACATGGATATTTCTCATGGTCTGACAATCTTTTAACATTAAGCCCTTTGTGATATAAAAACATTTGAATTAGCAAAATGTAGCATTAATATATTTATACTCATAGTATTACCTCACAAGTGTATGGGGCACAATAAACAAATTAAAGGACCAGTCAACACATTGGATTTGCATAATCAACAAATGCAAGATAACAAGACAATGCAATAGCACTTAGTCTGAACATCAAATGAGTAGTAGATTTTTTTATAACAAATTTCAAAGTTATGTATATTTCCACTCCCCTTGTACCATGTGATAGCAATCAGCCAATCACAAATGCATATACGTATAGTCTGTGAATTCTTGCAAATGCTCAGTAGGATCTGGTGGCTCAAAAATTGTAAATATAAAAGACTGTGCACATTTTTTTTAATGGAAGTAAATTGGAAAGTTGTTTAAAATTACATGCTGAATCTGAATCATGAAAATTAAATTTAACCTGAGTGTCCCTTTAATGCCAGGATGATGGGCAAGATGTCAGATCTCCAACCAAATGGATCCAAGCATCTAAATTTGATTTGTACCTTTAATTATCTATAATTAAATATAATTACAGTTACAAAAATACCAACTTTGGCATAATTATATATATATATATATATATATATATATATATATATATATATATATATATATATATATATATATATATATATATATATATATATATCTATAGCAAATCTACTGTATTTAATGAACTTTTACAATGAAGGTATATTTAAAATGCTAATATAAATTAATGTGTGGGACAGTCTCAAAATCAATTAAAACCAATTCCTTTCATCTTCTTGTATGTTTGAATACAATTTAAAACATGTCTTTCTTTACAAGACAGGTATAATCAAAATATAAACCTTGTTTTCTTTGAGTAAAGAATACGTGTAAGTTTATAAATTATAGCGACAGATATATGTTAATTCTATATTTGCAAAAATACATAAGAATATGAAAAAATATGGATAAAAAATATAAAATAAGTCAGATATATGTAAAATCTATAATTGCTAGAATCCATAAGAATAAATAGGGATAAGCCATTTAAAATAAGACTAACAACAATTAAAGTAATACAAAATAAATAATAAACAATTTTTATTAAGGATTATTATCTAAATATTTTTTTATTGAAAGATCTATTTTAGGTGTACCAAAAATGCTATATTTAGTTACAATTATTACATTTTTCATTATTAATATCCCAGATATAAAGTAAACTGGCATTTTTAATAAAGAGGCATCTTTAAAATGATCAGAACTATGAAAGAATATCAAGAGCTGTCAAATATTGTTAGTGAGTAAATATATGAAGCATATCTTCTTCTTAGGTTGAATGTTTTATAAAGTTTTTAATCGATTAAATGAATCTAAACAGTGTTTTTTGTTACATATATAGGCCTAGATTACAAGTGGAGCAATACAATTTTAGCGCTAAATCGCTAAAGGCAAAAAATTATCACTCCCAGGTTAGCACTGGTATCACAAGTTGAAAGTAAATGTTAGCACACAAGCCAAATACTCTGCACGCTAATTTCAGAACTTTTGGTATCACAACCGCACTAACTCCATCTCCCCATAGACTATTGGGAACGCTAAAGAGAGTCTTTTTCATTTATCACCCTCTCACCCAAAACTGCACTAGAAAAACTGCTGTAAAGCTGAAGGCGCACTAAGAATATTTAAATTCCATTGTTCTTCATTTATAAGGAAATGTTCTTTTTATTTTTAAATAGATATTTCTATATATTTTTGTAAAATAAATATCTATACTTATACAGTATATTTATATGAATATATACAGATTATAGTATTCAAGGTATTTCTTATTTATAAAACTAATTAACTATAATTCAAGTCATACTTATGACTATTCTTCCATTAGGGTCATTTGTATGTAATTTTATATAATGATTTTTGTTAAACATGCTGCACTATGTTGTTGGTTTTCTTGTATGTAAATATATATATAAATAAAATCATCAAGTAGGTGCACTCTCACAAACCAATCACTTAATGCCAGGGTGCTATAATAATATCCAACAGCAAAAACAGAAGTCAGCACTCTCTGGACTTGAAGCGAAGTGAAAAAATCTTTGTTTATTTCATGATAATGATGTTTTGTGGTGCTCACCCCTTCATCAGAAACCGTATATATATATATATATATAAATATAAATAAATATATATATATGTTACGGGTAAAGTCAGAAATCCAGGTAATCCTAGGATTATATGGGTATATATATCATTATTACAAATATATTATTTGTTTGGAAATATATGACTACATTTTATTATGTTTCGTTAAGATTATATAATGTGTAAGGATTTGCTTTTTTTGACCTTTATAAAAGTGAAAGAAATGAAGATTAAAAAAAATGTCCTTTCCACACAATGATTGGATTAGCCTAAGGATAAAAAACGAAGATAAATAAGAATAGATAAAATGTCACTTAATCTTTAAATATCCCATTGCTAGAATTTTTTCTCTTCATGAACACAAGTAATGATTTCTATAGCTAACTGATACATTCTAAACAAAATCCAGTTGATGCCATTATGGAACTGTGTACCAGGTAAGACAAACCATTAGATCAGATAATGAGATAAAGCTGGCTATTAAGAGAATTTTCACAATAAAAGTCAGAACGCTAGTCTCTTGTGTTCTTTTTCTAGCATTGTTTTAGGATTGGCAGATTATTTATCTATCATCTTATCTATCTATCTATCTATCTATCATCTATCTATTTATCTATCTATACATCTAAAATTAATAAAATACATTAATTCAATTAAAGTAAAAAACATGAAAGAAGAAAGAGGCATTTTAAATCTTTCTTTGCAATTTTACCCTCAAATATAAATTAAAATAAATCACATTATCTCTCGAAAAGCAAATTTTATCTCTGAAATATATATGTTTACCTTAGTGAAAATAATAGACATCTTGGTTTTTGATATTTAAGTAAATGTTCTATGTTTGATGTGTTCACTAATGCAGAGTTAAATATAGCACTTTGGATGAAAATATAGCTACACTTACAGCAGGCATAATTTAAATACATTTGCGGTAAAGAAGCCAAATTGTTCATTAGCCTTTTGCAATTTTCTGTAATACCTACTTTTATGTGATTTCACTCATATATATATATATATATATATATTCTATAGAGTAGAAAAAAATCTTTATTTTCTACCTTAACTATTCTAGGTTTGAATGATGAGTGGAAAATAATGCTTAGTTTTTTATTTTATTAGTGATTTAAAAGCTGAACATGCTTATAATTCCCATTATGTTTACCAAATCTGATTATTTAACCCTAATAGCCTTTGTAAAAAGTGTTACTTATTAATCTGTGAGAATCTTTTATAACACTGTAGAATAAAAAAAAGTAACTATTAATTACTTCAGTCACATTTGTACCAAAAAATAAACCATGAACAAATAGTTACATACATAATGAAAAAAGAAAAAAAGACATGTTGAAACTTAACTCAACTATATTTGTCAGTGGTTCTTATTCTGAGAGTCCACATTAAGTATGATGAACCTCATTTTTTAGGAGGGAACCTAATGAGATTCAAGGCCACTTTTGGGCCATGATGCAATATTTTAAACTTAATTACAAGGTAGTTAGTAAGTGTATGCAAGAAGTATACAAGTTTAGACTGGAACGGTAGGACTAGAAGGTGCGGGGAGGGGAAAAAGGGGACCAGACACAGGATGTTAGTAGCATTAATTTTTCCTCTTTCTTATCTTCAAGAGAGAGAAAGTATCCGGTTTTCGCCAACTGACTCCCAGGGTTCCCAAATCAGGAAATATATATTGTATTGTTGGCTTGAGTGATAGACAAAGCTCTCCATAGCTTCAAGGTAGGAGATTAAATACACTAAGGCCTGCCATTGTGGTGAATTGGGCTTCTTCCAGTTTCTGCCAATTATAAGTTTAGCTGCCATCAGGATCGTTATCAATAAACTATGCTCAGGAAGGGGGCGTCATCAGAGATTCAAATGTAGAAGTGCGACCTTGGAGGGTAGATCCCCAACCAAGCCCAGGAGTTGGCATACTTTGAGCAGTTTGGACCAGAAAGGTTAAATGACTGGACAAGTCCACCAAATGTGAAATGAGTGTCCTATCTGTTAGCACCCACGCCAGCACAAGGGGAAGTGCTAGGGAACATTCTGTGCAGTTTGAGTGGTAGATAATGCCACCTCATGAGGAGCTTATAGTAGAGTTCATATAAAGTCATCCAGTGTATGGCTTGCTTAGTATGAGCGATTGCATAACTCCAGTATTTTTCTGAGTATGACAGTCTCCAATCTTAAAAAATATCTACCTATAGTCTATGGCGATGGTGCCCTGAAAAGCACCATTGATAAGAGCTGTAGGTTTATATATTCAAGAGGTAAAACACTAGGGAATACCTTATCACCCAATATGTTAAAAGATAATAAACAGAAATATAAGAGCACTTGGCTCTCCACATTTGGTACCTATAGATGTGGCAGCAGACGCTGTCGAGCTTGCAGCTACATTAATATCACTAAAACCTTTTCCTCCCATATTACCAATGAGAAGTTTAATGTGAGGGGTTGTATTAATTGCTCATCAGATTATATTATATATTTTATAGAGTGTACTGAACATAAGGGACGGTACATTGGTTTAACTATAAATGAGAGAAGAGACAGATGCGCCACATGGCCCAATATTGTTTGATCCACACAGAATATACGATCAGGTTGTGTTATATTAGACTCACAATCTTAGGAGCACTCCAGTTTGTGCAATGGGAGCAGTCTGGGATCTATGACAGTCACCCAGCAGACCGACCTCTTGGAGTAAAGATGGATATTCTGTGATAAAAATACAAGAAGACACAAAGGTGCCTATAGGGCCTAGTACAGTCTTATACCAAGGAGCAATAGTGTGTATAGTAAGAAATATACTCACAATAGGTTCTGATGAAACAGCTAGCTGCTGAGAAATGCGTCACTTGATTTTAATCTTGATCGCTTGATTTTAATCTTTGTTAGTAAAGTTTATAACTTTTTTACCAAAAACACTTGCTACTGTGTATTATCTGGATCTATCTTTGGTCCACTGGACTTTTGCTGATTGCCTCCTGTGGAAGCCTTGTCATAGTCTGTTGGGTGACTGTATTGATCCCTTCCTGTCTGAATAGCATCAATGGAGATGCATCACCTATTGTGAGTATATTTCTTACTATACACACTATTGCTCCTTGGTATAAGACTGTACTATGCCATATAGGCACCTTTGTGTCTTCTTGTATTTTTATCACAGAATATCCATCTTTACTCCAAGAGGTCGGTCTGCTGGGTGACTGTCATAGATCCCAGACTGCTCCGATTGCACTAACTGGAGTGCTCCTAAGATTGTGAGTCTAATATAACACAACCTGATCGTATATTCTGTGTGGATCAAACAATATTGGGCCATGTGGTGCATCTGTCTCTTCTCTCGTTTATAGATTATCCTTTAGGATCCAGGCTGGGTCCTTTACAGATTGCTGCCTCGTATCTCTTCATTCTACCATCCAAAGACTCTTGACTATACTCAATATTACAGTTTTTAATGTTTTCAATATTGGATAAATAGTATATTTTTTGTGACAACAATTTATATCTATCACATTGTTCCTTCTTGGTTTATCATCCTTAGATATACACTATATATATCATCATATATATTACACAGCCTATTGAGTGATAATTCTCTCATTGTACTCATATTATATTTAATATATATTTTATCTAGGGCGCCCCCTATCTTATAGACACATTGATATAACTACCAGAGATGTCAGGAACCGCATTAGAGAACATATGTCCTACATTGAGAACAATAATGCATGTTCAGCTTTGGCAAATTTTTTATTGAAGAGCATAATCAAAGCCTTAGAACTTTTAAATGGAATGCCATCAAACAGATTAGTAATCCTAATAGAGGAGGTAATAAATTAAATATACTGAAAAGACAAGAAGTCTATTGGATATTTAAACTTAAGACTCAAATACCAAAAGGTTATAATTCAGAACATGACATTATCAACTATTGGGAGTAATGGACACATTTTAACAAATTGGATTCTCTAAATATAATGCTCTAACATCTCTGGTTAAGTGATATATTCTAAATACCTCTTTGTAAAAGATCCCTTTTTTTAGGTTGGTACATAGAATTTTAGACATAGAATTGTGACTACTGTACGGTTATCTCTGATTCTTATCTTTGTTCTACCCTAATAAGAAGTTATTACTAATGGTCCTGATAGCTCAAATGATTCCCTTCTTTCTAGTATTTGTGTGCAAATTTATATTATAGCATTAGAAAGTACACATAGAATATATTTCCCTAGCATGAGTATCATATCTCATATCTGTTGTAGAAATAACCTCAAACCATTCTGACTTTTATTTCTTTATATAACTATGTATTTTTTAAGTCTAGAAATGGAGGGGTGACCTCTAAATTCATAGATATTAGACCGACTTATTATAATAAAATACGCCTTAACTATACAAGCACATTAATTAGTGTCAAGTTAAATTGGGAAACTAACATTATTCTCTTGCTAAAGGTAGCCAGCAATGTAAATAAATAATATACATAAATTCTGAATTTATAACAATGTTCTATCGATAAATATTATAACTTGGGTTTAACGTGTGTGATTAAGTGACTGGCTATAGATATGTATTCAGGCATATTAAATTTATTTATTTGTAAACCACTTTTTTCTATCACTACCCAAATATAATATAGAAAATAGATTGTTATATATATTTTTTATTGCAGGAACCCTTTGTTATAAATATTGCACATTATAAGAATAAGTATAAAGATTCTTTAATCTTTGAAATTTGAGTAGAGCAAATCTGGTAAAGGGGGAGGGGGGTGCTGTAATGAGTAAAGAAATAAGTGGATAGGACTATGGGGGTCCGATCCAAACTATCAGGTCCTGAGCCATGGGAGAGACAGGTGTGAGTGACAATTAATACAGCAGTAAACAACAAGCATTGTTAGAAATACAATAATAGCAATAGCACATAGTAACATAATAACAGAATAACAACATACATCCAAGGTTATACAAGCTATTCAACCTTTAATTGTTGATCGATGGATAGTGCAGTCTATAAGATCAGTCTTTTTTAACTATCTGCACTATAAACGGATCAGCATAATATGTTTAACCAGACCATTCATGTGTAGGAGGTCAGTGGGAGGAAGGGTGTTCAGGGACATAAGAAGGATAAAGGGATGGGTCGAGAGATGGTAGTGGTGTGGGTGGGGGTGCAGGGGGAGAGATGGAGGGGAAAGAAAAAGGAATGTGATTTAGAGGGTATAGGGGTTAGGAGATTAGTTCGATAGGTTTATACTTTTAGTAATTTTGTAGAGTTGAAATGTAGGAGGACAAGATATTTGGTCAGATGCGTGCAGTCTTTTAACATATTAGGCGTTGTCCATCAAAGTGAAGACTATAACTAAAACCTGAAAAGGAATACTGAACATTATAATGTAGTTTTTGTATCATACTTCAGAAAAGGATACAGAAAGTTCCAAATGGCTCAGAGTATATCATCCAGGCTGGTTAGTCAACCTGGACTGAATCCCATCAAGTAAAACAGAATGTAGAGATATAAGAATGTGGTAGTTCTACTAAAATGTGGGTCATTCAACTTCCTGTGATGAAGTCAGTTTCTATGTTGGCTGTTGTGATCCCTTTTTCTTCACCCTAGGGGTAGCTGCTTTTAAGTGGGGCATCTGCCCGGAGGGTTGATGGAGGTGTGCTAGAAGATGAAGGCAAAGTTTGTTTTGGGAGTAGATCCCACCTGGTGAGGAGTTCTCTAGCTTAATCTGGAGAAGCGATAACATGTTGGACTTCATCTCTAGTGATGAACAGTCTGACTGGGAATCCCCACTGGTATTTGATTCCTTTACTCCTCAGTATTTGGTATATTCTTGGTAGGTCTTCCTCTGTTGTAGGGTATGCGAAGAGAGATCAGGAAAAATTTGTAATTGTTCACATTTGGAGGATCGGAGAGACCCTGAGTTGACAGCCTTGAAGGAACTTTTCTCTTAAAGTATAGTAGTGGAGCCTCACCGCCACATCTCGCAGCTTATCTTCCAATATTGCTCTTGGTCTAATGGCCCAATGTGCCCTATCTATTAAGGATTCTGGTTCTTGGAGAGGGCCAAGGGCTGTGCAAATATGTCTTGTAAGTAGGCTTGAAGTTCTTTCGGTGGGATGGATTCTGGAATACCTCTTAGGCAGACATTGTTTTGGCTGGAGCGATTCTCCAGATCAGCTAGTGTTGCCTCTAGACTTGTGATTTCAGCTAAGCATTCTGAGTAAGAGACCAAGTTAGAATGATCCACTATGAGATCTTCCTGCTTGTGTTCTAAGGTATCTGTGCGCTCACCAATAGAGGCAATATCTCTTCTCAGTTCCAGACAGGATTTGTCAAAGCGTTTACATATAGACTCATGATGTGAAGCCAGAATCATTTTAATGGTGTCAACCAGGTTGTTATATGCCCATGTCAGTTCAGGTAAATTTAGAGGTATAGCTGTGGTTGAATGTCCAAGCTCAGAACCTGCTTTCAAGGAGCAGGCTAAATCTGATAGCTCATCATCCATTCTGGCCTCTATAACTGGTTGAGAGTGTTGAAAGTGAACCCTGACTATTGTTTTAGGATTGGGGATACCCTTTAATTTTCTCCTAAGGGCTTGGGCCATGATATCGGAGTTAGTTGATTAGCTGTGGGGCACTATAAGCTTTGTAGGACACACTAGGATTGAAACCTGCTATAAGACTTGGTTGTGCAGTTACATAAGAAATTGCTGTATGCTGCTCAGGAACTGCAAGTGAGGCCTCTGCCCATATCTATTCTTTAGCCACAGACCAGTTTGAGTTTTCAAGCATTGGTATTAGACCATAGGGCCTGCTGCCAGTATGGCCAGGTGAGTAAGATATAATTTCTGTGCCTTAGGGCCTGTATCGGGGAAATGTCACTAGTCTTTATTGATGGGTAGGTGGAGAGAGGTGTATACCTGCAGCGATTATAATTAGACTGAAGTACAGTCAGTTGGTAATTAAGGTTGTACCGCTCACTAATAACTAATTTTGTTGAATGAGCAAGAGGGTTTTAATGCAAAGGATGGGAATGTGTTGTGAGGGCTCTAGTTAATTTCTATTTACTTTTATTAGGTTGCGGCCTCCAAGGCAGGAGTGTGTACTACTGAAGTCAGCCTTGTTTACAGATGGTTTATGAGTTACTGCAGGGTACTCTGTTAGGATTATTTACACTATTACTTTTTTATCTTCTAGAAGTAATGAACTTTTTGTAAATGCAGCAGCTTTCTTCTGCTGCTTACTCCGCTCCTCTTATAAGATGCTCTTTGTGCTATATAGGGGCCCAAGAGGGGAGAGAGGGGAAAAGGGTTATATATAAAATTATGTATTTATTTTTCCCTTTTTTAGGCAGGGCAGCTGAAACGGCAAGTAGGGCTGTTTTTCTGGTTATCTATACTGCTTTGAGTTATATGGGCTCTTAGTAGAGTGATCCCCGGTCCAAATGTGTATTTAGTTAGATCACTGTACCTTTAGAAAATATGGAGCGGGTGAGATATCCGCAGTCCAGCAGGTCTTTGATGCTGGCCCAATCAAGATGGCGGCTCACACCAAGAGTTGCAGGAGACCGTAGACTGCTGTGCTCTCCTTTTAATAGCTAGCTACACAGCCAGTTGGCGTCCAGAAGGAGTCTGCCGGTCTGATCTGGCTGATGAGGTGAGATTCCTTGCTGCAGTGATTGCCGCTGGCAATGCAGCAACTAATACCGTGCTGTGTGTGGGGAGCACACGCTCCGTGGGCGGCCTGACTGTCCTCTGTGTTTCCTCTGATCGAGGTCTATTAGGTCACTGTGTCCCAGGAGGTATAAATGCTTCCCCTCACATGTTGAGCTTTTAGTTGCAGCACTAGGTAGGTGATTGGAAAGGATTGGTTCACACTACCGATCCTGGTTAGTAGGCCCTGAACCCCAGGGCTGACGAAGCGGCTCCGGGATTAGCCGGTACCTAGTTTTCACTATTTAGAGGTATAAGGGTGTTAATCCTCCGCTTGCTGGGTGTTTTTAGAGATTTTTTTATATAAATTAAAGGTTTATGCTAGTTTTTAGGCAATTTTAGCAGAGGAGCTATAGGCACAAGCGTCTGCTCTCTCTGCTGGCAAACTCTGCCCCCTATTTTTTCTTTTTTTTTCATTGTCCACACAACAACTGCTGTAGATCAGGTATATATCTTTAAAAACTATGACAAACAGTGGCAGGATATTTATAAAACATTTTTCTGAAAGTTTGCATAAAAATTACAATATTTAAAATATTTTAGGAAATATCTTAATATGGCCTTTAAATAACAAATCATAATAAAGAATTGAGATCTAGCTCTGTGTTATCTCCTAAGTGGTGTAATGTTTTTATGGAATAAATAAGAATAGCTTCTTTATGGAGGAGCTTACGCACATAAACTCCTCCTTTCCAATTTTTATTAACCTTCAAAATTCACGTGGCCTTCTTTTTGTTTATTTCTTTAAAACATTTTGAAGGTTGATGACCCATGTTTTATATTACATAGATGTTCCCTAATACATACTCTTAGGGATACAGAGGTCTGACCTATAAACTGTTTCTTGCAAGGGCATTGGGTAAGGTAGACCACTTCCATGTCTGTGCATCTAATCGGTTTATTGGTTTTTTAATTGTCTCCTGTTGAATTTATACTCTTCAATGTACTACTGTAGGAACAGGCTTCACTTCACATAGGGATGAACACCATTTCATACTTTAAAATTTAAACCATATTCCTTCCAGTTTTGAGGGATTTTTTTATTCACTGGGTGCTAAAATATATTTTAGTTTTTTTGCTCTGTTATATACCATATGAGGCTATATCTATCTATCTATCTATCTATCTATCTATCTATCTATCTATCTTTACTGTGTGTGTATCTCTCTCTCTGACACTACATATATATAAATTCATATATATATATTTATAAATACTGAGTTAACGTGTGAGGGAACTTAATAATAAATCATAGGAGAGGAGAGTATATTTTACTTGACGTTTGCAAGTAGGAGAAGACCTTTGAATCTAGATATGCAATTTGGTCAGTTTTGAGAATTACCCTTCCCATGTCCTTTAGCTATACATTTTTTGTACGTTTACTCAGATATTGATATGTTTGAATTTTTTATACTGTAAATTTCATGATAGCTGCTTAATAAGCAGTATATTTGGACTTTACACTCTTTCTAATCAGAACACATTGATTTGAACAGAAGATTTAAAGGGTCACTAAAATCCAATTATCTACCACTGTCAAATTGTGCACAGTCTTTTTATATAAACCTTTTCTGAGGCACCAGCTCAGAGTTCATACTGTATACATGTATGAGTTTTTGATTCCCTGATTAATGCCACTTAATACAATCAACTAGTAATGACAGTTTATGCAACCCCACATATAAAAAGAGTAGGTCCCCTCTTTCAAGACTTGGGTATTACACCCCTCTGTATGTTATGGGGGGGTAGGGGTTCTAAAATTGTCACTGCACTGGTGCTTAATTGGGGCAGGTAATTACCATTACCACAGTGACCCCCCCTTTAAAAGAGGGGAATTACTTCTTTTACATGAGGGGTCTCATACCCCTCTAATTAAAACAGATGAAGATAGAGATACTGGGGCATATTTATCAAGCTCCGTATGGAGATTGAAGCCCCTGTGTTTCCGGTGAGCCTTCAGGCTCGATAGAAACACAAGTTATGAAGCAGCGGTCTAAAGATCGCTGCTCCATAACCTGTCCACCTGCTCTGAGGCGGCAGACATAGACTTTTTCCGAAAATCAACCTGATCCAATATGATCAGGTTGATTGACCCCGCCTGCTGGCGGCCGATTGGCCCGAATATGCAGGGGGCGGCGTTGCACCAGCAGTTCACCAGAACTGCTGGTGTAATGATAAATGCCGACAGCATATTCTGTCGGCATTTATCAATGTGCGGCGGATATGATCCGCAATATCGGATCGTGTCCACTCGCACATTAATAAATAGGCCCCACTGACTCAATTATAACTGAACCCAAACTAATGGAAATTACCTTTAAAATTAAATATTTTTTTTAACTTACACTAACAGATATTGGAACATATAAAAGAAATTAAAAAATTCATTTGGGAACCAAATACTATATGTTTATGATATGCCATTAAAATAACAAAGATGATTCCATTTGCACTGAAAAAGAGATTGGATGTGTTAATCATACATTTTATATAAAAACATGGACCCGTCATAGGCTAATTTTTATGAACCCCTTAATAAGTAGACTTCCCGAAATTGCAACAGACACAGTACAACTTGCGACTCCCAAGTAGTCCAATCTAGTCCAGATATGTAAAAAAAAATGAATTTGAATTCAGCAATCATGTCTGAAGGAACAATTGATAAAAACTACCAGGTGGGTGGCATATTATTGTTTGTTTTCTTATGTTCAGTGGCTGCCATAAATACCAAAGATATTGGTTTAATATATTTTCTAGACACATCTCAGTTGTGTTTTCTTTTTGGGGTACTTCTCATTATTGTATTATTTTATTCTAAATTACTTTGCTGGTTCTTAAGGTTTTGTACCAAGGTTTAGATGTCACAAATCCACATACAATTTTAATCTAGACTTCATTAACTGAAAAACTTCAGATTAAGAATATAACTTGGTTATTTGTATTTTCACCCTCTAGTTACATCCCTGTGCTGTCTCCATCTGTCCATTATTACATTTTTTGTTTGTTTTCCATTTTTCTGTTGTTATACTTACTATTGTTTTCTATACCAGATGAAAATCTGGCCTCTTGTTAATTCCTAAATTCTAATGTTTTCACAACCTCAAAGCTAATACATGTAAAAACCTAGTTGGCTTGCAATTAGCGACAGAATTACACATATTGAAGAAATTATAACTTACAAAATAGGTGCCTTATAACCCAGTGTCACCAGAAAAAAATGCTTTGATTAATCACTCACAAAAATCACACATGCTTGTCAGTATGTAACCTGGATAAGAGTTTGATAACTTTGTATTACAATTCATAAAAGATGGTTGACAGTTTGATAAATAGAGGGCCATAGACTTCAGAAATAACTAGCTTAGTTACTAGGGATAGATAGATGATAGATAGATAATTCGATACATAAAAAAGTTAGCCTTAGTCACCTCACCCTCATTAATAAAAACTTTAAAGTGACAGTCTACTCCAGAATTTGTATTGTTTAAAAAGATAAATAATCCTGGGGTGGAGCCAGTCACGGTTAAATATTGCCGCATAATATCTGTGCTCCGTAATACCGGCTCCTTAAAACTGCACGATATATGATATCACCCTCCAAAATGTTCCCTTAAGAACCTAGGGACACAGGGGTGCCTCTGATCGAAATGGATGCCACATAACTGAGGCGGATCTCCTGCATATAACCGTGACCTGTCTGCACAACACCCCTCATCTGCACAACACCCCTCACCAGCCATATTGAAAAGGCCAGACGGGAGCGACACATGGCTCTGAAGAAAGATGCAGCAACCTTAGCAGTGCCAGCATAGCAGTGATCAAAGAGGAAATACCTCCTGACTCCACACCGTCAGAAAATTTGTGATGCTCCGGCAACTCATCAGCCACGCTCAGGAACTCGGCCTCTCAGTGCGAAGTCAGCCAGCAACAGGGTCCCTGGTAGGGTGTGACAGCATCTTAACCCCATATTCATTCACTGGCACTGAGGGGCCTTACACAGTATAACACCTCACCTTCCGCTCCACAGCCCTAGTATCGATCTCAGGCCGCAAATCCTTTCACTATAAAGGAAACCACCTCTGGCCTTGGGAGCTGAGTCTCTGTTAATTATAAGGACAGCACCCTCAGACGCATACATCTTATTACCCTGTCGGGGACCCATATCCACTTGTGTTGAATCTGTTCTGGGGGCTATTATTGCTCTGACCTCAATTGTAGCTTGAGGAATCCCTGTTACCGCAGGAACCGCTGCATACCCTGCTTTTAATGATACAGGCCACACAGTTGACGTAGTAAAGTCTGAGACCCTCAGTTACAGTGATCAGTGAGTCTCATATACTATATCTAGCCTGCCACAAAGGTTTAGATTAACTGTGCTACATATCTGTTCCTTACAAAACCTCGTTAAAAGGGACAATCTGTGCGAAGATGGCAGCCAAAAAAAATCAAGCCAGCAAAACTTATTAAACCCACAATGACCAAAGAAACCGTAAGTAATTTCTTTACTACTACTTCCAGATCTTCTCCAGTGTCAGATCTGGAATCTATTGCCTCTCCTGAGAGAGAAACCTCTTCACCGACTTCCCTATCCCCGACATCTTACACAAATTCCAACCTTACTACTGACTTCACTAGCATCCAAACAAGATATAGCACAGATCATCAGGTCCTGTATAAAAGAAGAACTGGCAGAGTTAAAACAATATATCCACACACTCGGATTTAGGGTTGAGGCCTTGGAGGACAACTTTGACATTGTACGTGAAGAGATTAACCAGTAACAGGATTAAACAACACAGCAAACAAGCCTCCTAGATTCACTGCACAACAAAATTGAAGACCTGGAGAACAGGAGTCGCAGAAAGAACATGAGAATCAGGGGAATCCCAGAGTCAATCTTACCAAAAGACCTAACCACATACCTACCAGCACTTTTCCAATACCTAAAGGGCTCCTCTACGTCTAAAGAAATACTATGGGACAGAGCGCATAGGGCATTGAGACCTAAGCCTCCAGACTCATCTCCTCCAAGGGACATTATTATCAAGTTCCGACAGTTTAGAGAAAAGGAAGAGTAATTGAACTTATCAAGGAAGAACCAGCCTGTTTGTTTCAAGAGCAATGTGCTCCAATTCTTTGCCGATCTCTCCCCCCGCACTCTTCAGCAGTGTCAGGATTTGAATCCCCTAACAACTCTGCTAAGACACAAGAGGATTCTATATAGATGGGGTTTTCCCTTCCAACTTTATGTCCTGCATGGAAACCGTAAACTCACCTGCAGAACTCCATCTGATGTTCTAGACTTCTGCAGGGCTTTGGGCCTGGATCCTCAACTCTGCCCCGCCCCTGCTACATCTCAGGGCAATCTTGCCCATAAGAAACCCAACCAGGTTCAGGACAGGTGGCAACAGGTACAACCACCCTCTAGAATGAAATCGCTTCCACCTTACACTTCATCACCAAAGAAGAACTTTCCTGCACCATCCTCTGAGGTGCCCGGGAGGCGGCAGGCACCGGAGGCAACTTAAATTGTCCCACCGGGTTCCTTCCAGTTGCTGTATTTACTCACCATCAGTAATTAAGAAGACTTCAACATGGCTTACTTATTTGATCCTAGATAAAAGACTCTCTATCCTCTAGAATCATGAACTTGGCCTTCCACATTGAAGGACGCTTTCATACGACCTCCTGTGAGATATTTAATATTTGTTTAGACCAGGCCCCTTCATTCCTTTTTTCTTCTTCGATTTCTAACGTCCATGTTACGGATCCTTAGATAATACACGTTATTACTTGCAGTTACTGTCTAAATTGTGTATTCTGATATCTTTTTTTTTCTTCTTATGAGCCGGTTACCACCTCTCCCAGTTTGTATAACAATGATTTATGGAAATTGCACTTTTGCAACTTTTGCAGTGTTTATATCTAACGCCTCCTGGCGATCGCTTACGGATAAGGTTATCTTAGTTAATTGTTCATTGTTATCGTTTACTTTTTGCTTTTTTAATTTCCTTTTAAAGGTATATGTACAGGAAAAGCTCATTCATAGAGGGGTGAAACTTTGCTCATACTCACTTCACAACCCAATTATATGGCACCCCTAGATAGGCATATTACTCTTCTCTCACAAAACATTAAAGGCTTAAATTCTCCGCAAAAATGCCCAATAGCACTAGCAGACATACACAGAAAAAAGGAGATATACTATTCTTACAGGAAACCCATTTTTTTAAATATAAAGAACCAAAATTTCTGGGAACAACATTCACACAACAGTTCCACAGCTCTTTCAACCATATAAAAATGTTGTAAGCATCCTAATTAGCAAACGCATCCCCTTTACACACATTTAGACTGACACGGGCTCTGAAGGCAGAATTTTGAGTGTCTTCAGGCTGTTGTATGGATCATCAGTAACACTGTTTAACCTATATGCCCCTAACACAAAGCAACTCCCTTTCCTCAAAAAATGTTTTAACAGAATGTTAGATCTCTCCAAGGGAGTGATTTTCGTTGGAGGCGACCTCAATATTCTCCTTCAACCAAACATGGATAGTTCAAACCCAAACCCCATGATACCCAAAAGTAAGATCAGACAGCTGTGAAGGTTGCTATGCAACCAAAATTTATACGACTCTTGGAGATTTATACACCCCACCACACGTGATTATACCTTTTTCTCCTCTCCACACCGATCCTATAGTAGGATTGACTATATACTAGCAAATCAGCAGGGCTTAGCTCAAATCACGAATTCCAAAATCCCACACACAGTCTGGTCTGACCACTTTGCGGTTATACTGCCGCTTTGCTGGACTAATGTTACCACCCATATTCCACTATAGAAACTAGACGACACTTTACTGTCAGCCCCAGAATTTATCACTTAGCTCGAAAAATCCCTTGCAGATTATTTCTAATTTAATCGGCTCCTCAACAGTAATCCCTACATAGTATGGGAGGCCCACAAATGTTTTATCAGAGGAGAGCTGATTAAATACAAATCTCACATGAAAAGAATAGCTAGAAAACACTACTTAGAGTTCATTGAAACCCTGTCAAACAGAATATGAGCATAAACTCAATCCATTAAACAAGGAAACTCATTCTCGTCTATAAGAGACAAGGGCAGTAATCCGAGAATTGCTGACCCTTGAAGCTAATCAGCTAGTGCTTCACTTTGAAAGCAATAGAGCAGGGAGATTACTGTCCAGAGCCCTTAAGCTTAAAAAGTTAATTTTTTTTGTGCACAAGCTAAAAACACCAACTAACAAAAAAGTATTCACCACACCTGATATTCTTTCACAATTTACATACTACTATTCAAAACTGTATAACCTCCCCAATCCTGTACAAGCAACTCAAACAGAAACAGATATTACCCGCTATTTGAAGAAAACCCCGCTGCCCCAACTAACTAAAATGCAAGTGCAGGAACTTGACGCCCTGATCACCCCTACAGAAATTTCAGCAGCTATAAAAAAATTACCGACACGGAAGAGCCCAGGCCCGGATGGTTTTACTGTCCAATACTATAATAGATACAATGGAGGCCTTGGAGTCCCAAACCTAGTATACTACAAACAAGCCTCACAAATTATTAGGATAATTGACTGGTGCAAGCACACAGAAAATAAGGAATGGGTGACCCTGGAACAGGAATTAGTTAACTCTGCAAACCTGTGGATCCTGCTGGCTCAGAAAGCAGAGCCGACATCTACCAATTCCTACCCCTAAACTTATACATGATACCTTTACTACCTGGGACAGTTTAATCTCTAAACAAGGGGGCATAACGTCAATACTATCCCCTCTAACTCCACTCCTGCAGAACCCTGATTTACCATTAAATCACCCAGGATCCTATTAGCATTCATACATACCTTTCATGCTATACAGTTTTAGATAACGGCAAGATCCAAACAAAAGCTATGCTTCTGAATACTGGTTGGTTAGAATACTTGCAACTTTCCCATTTCATAAATCATAACAAAGATAAATATCACCTAACGAGACCCCTAAACCCATTTGAAACCTTATGCGCTTTGCGTGAACCTATGAGAGGGAACCTATCAAAAATCTATAAATTGCTGCTAGACACTCATTCAGCTAAACTCCCAACATACACAAAAGCATGGGAAAATGAACTGCACCTTCCAATCTCACATAAGGACTGGACTCATATATTTAAGCAAATGGGCAAATCAGCTTCATCTAGGAGCATTACAGAAACAAATATGAAAATCTTGTGCAGGTGGTGCTTACACCCAAGCAGAGTAACTAACATATACCAACAGGCAGACCCGAATTGCTGGAGGGGGTGCGGGCAAATAGGTACCCTGGCACACATATGGTGGGATTGCCCAATTCTGAGCCAATTTTGGCGTGAGGTTCATGGAGAGATTGAGCAGGTTAGCAGACTAACAGACTAGATTTCTATTACGCAGTAAAATTATATTGGGAGGAATATTTACACTCTACAGGTAATCACAAACCTTAACCTGAATAACCTCTTTTATTGACGGCCGTAACTCCCTTCTGATTTGTACTCCGACCACATCATAAATGCAGCATAAGTTCTCGTCCCCCTAGAGCTATCAAATTCATACACACTATACTAATATATATTCCTTGCATGTACCTTTTCCATTTTTCATTTCCCCTTTTGTTCCCCCCGTTCCTTTCTATTACTCATATATTGTTTGAAACTTGATATATTAAAAAAAAAAATGAAAACCCACAAGCACATCTTTAGACAATCCCTAATCCGGAATATTGACAATCACTCCTTCAGAAGCAGAAATTGACTCTCGACCAGTTGGCTTACACATAGACTTTATTGGACAAAACCTCCAGCCTGAAATAAACAGTACACTCCGGATATGCTGCACAAGCGTTATAACTTTGCTAGCAATTTTGTAATTTTATTTTTGTTGTTATGTGTATAAACATTTGTTCAAATAAAGCTTGTTTAATAAAAATAAAAAAGATAGATAATCCCCTTATTACCCATTCCCAGTTTTCCATAACCAACAGGGTTATATTAATATATTTTTTATCTCTGTGATTACCTTGTATCTAAGCCTCTGTAGACTGCCCTCTGAGTTCAGTTTATTTAACAGAAATGCATTTTAACCAGTCAGTGCTGACTTCTAGGTAACTCTACGGGGGTGAGCACAATGTAATCTATATGGCACACACGAACAAGTGCTTTCTAGCTGTGAAAAAAACTGTGAAAATGAACTGAGATAAGAGGCAGCCTTTAAGGGCTTAGAAATTAGCACATAAGCCTACCTAGGCTTAACTTTCAACAAAGAATACTAAGACATCAAAGCAAATTTGATGATATAAGTAAATTGGAAAGTTGTAAAACTGCATGCCCTATCTGAATCATGAACATTTAATTATGACTAGGCTATCCCTTTAAATTCATTAGTGCATATGTATCAAGGTCTGGCGGACCTGATCCGACACTGCTGATCAGGTCCGCCAGACCTCGCTGAATACGGCGAGCAATACGCTCGCCATATTCAGCATTGCACCAGCAGCTCACAAGAGCTGCTGGTGCAACGCCACCCCTGCAGACTCGCGGCCAATGGGCCACCAGCAGGGGGGTGTCAATCAACCCAATCGTACTCGATCGGGTTGTATTGTGGCGATGTCTGTCCGCCTGCTCAGAGCAGGCGGACAGGTTATGGAGCAGCGGTCTTTGTGACCGCTGCTTCATAACTGCTGTTTCTGGCGAGCCTGCAGGCTCGCCAGAAACATGGGGCATCAAGCTCCATTCGGAGCTTGATACATATGCCCCAGTGAATCTACTGGGCAACAAGTTAAATACAGAAAAACAGGCCAAACTCAAGTCCAGGTAAAAATGCAGTAATATATAATGCTATCTTTAAATATAAACTCTAAAAGAACTTTAAGCAAAATAAATAAAAGTATTCGTAAATTGGTTGTTAATTACAAGCATAGACGCTGTTTTCCATGACTTCTCAATCACAGTAAATGTTTATCTATATTCATATATGTTCAATTCTTTACTGACATTTTCAAACCTTTAATTATACAATATAATTAGCTCAAACCTTGTGTTGCATTCGTTTCACTTTTCTTTTCTCGTGCATTATTTGCATTAACATAGAAAGTATCGGAAATGAACCAAACATTATAAAAAGGATGAGGGCGAAATAATTCTAATTTTTATATTATTGTAAAATAGAACACACTTATTATAGAATGATCTCCATCAAGTTGGACTAAAAACGTTAATAAGAATGTGGAAAACTGCAGCACACTGGCCTTCAATCAAGTAAAACATTTATCAAGCTACATAAATGAGAAGTACAAAGAATGCTTCGGGGGAAGCAAAACCTGTGTTAAGATTTCTGCAGCTTTTTCGTACTATATTTTAAATTGTGATTCCAGAATAAGATCTTGAGGAGTATGTAACTGGCACATCTATCTTTTTTTCTGCTTAAGTGGCTTCTGAGAATTTGCCAAAATTTATAAATATTGTTTTAAAAAACATGTTTCCCTCCAGTGAATGGTCCTTATTATTTATATACACACATTATTTTTCTCCTATGTAAACATGTACCCTTGTTACTCTTTAACTCTTTCACTCATTTCATGCCATCCTAACAGCGATAAGCTTTAACGCCATTAGGATGGCATGGAACATCCTAACTTAAATTGCATCTTGCAGCTTCCCCCTTGGATGCAGTCAAGAATCGGCCTGGGGTGTGCCTAGAATAATAGGCAGTCCCAATGATCCGATCCTAGCCTTAAAATCATGTGATTGCATGGACGATCTTGTGATTTCATTTTTACAGCAAGTGTTTACATCAGAACGTTGTGCCAGCACGAAGAGGTTAAAGTAAAACTTGACTATTTTTTAACAAACAGGCATGGTGTTGTTGTTTTTTTAAATCAAACAGAAAGAGAAGCAGCCTGCCAGGTATTAACAACAACTCAGGGGCTTCTTCTATGGCCTAGTAACCAATTGTGCTTTACAATGAGAAAAATTTTCCTGCAGTATATCAGTCTGATCCTGCCTAACAAGCTTAGTCCAGCCCGGAAATACAAGGCAATTCTCTTCTGAACAAGGAAAATGGCCATCCCAGACAATCGTTTAAGCCTTGTCAGTGAGCTACAGCAACATCCCTCTAAGCACATTGGCTCGGGAGTCTATGTTTGGTTCCCCCATCAACCTTAGGGAGTCTTTCCCCAAGGTCATAATACAAATATAAATAGAAAGAGAAGCATTCTGCCAGGAATGAAGAGCAGCTCAGTGGCTTATTATATGGCCCGGTTACAACCTCGGAGTAGTTTCTTTTTGCCCAATTGTGCTTTTTACAGAGGAAATCTTTCCTGAAGTATATCAGTCGGATCCTGCATATCAAGGTCAGTCCTGCCCCAAAATACCAGGCAGTTCTCCTCTGAACAAGGGAAATGGCAACCACGGACAATAATTTCAACCTTGTCACTGAAGTGCAACCACATCGATCTAAGCACGTTGGGAGAGGCCGGTACATCTGGTGTTCCCCATCACCCTTAGGGAGACTTTCCACAGGGTCATAATACCAATACAAACAGAAATAGAAGCAGTCTGCAAGGAACGAATAAGAGCTCAGTGCCATGTTCTATGGCCCAGGTTACTACCTTGTAGTAGCTTATTGTTGTCCAATTGTGCTTTTCACAGAGGAAAACTTTCCTAAAGTATATCTACACAACAAAAGGGTGAGCGTTAATAAATAGCTAGTAATAACCTCAATGATATATGAGAATATAAATACAATTAGAATTGCCAGCAATTTGGCATATTAAAGGAAAGTTCAATTTCAGATTGAGAAGTGTATCTTTCTTCCCAACGATGGCAGCCTCCTCCTCAACAACAATGGTCCAGAGATACTATATAAAAGACAAAACAAAGGGGTGCCTCATGTGTGGTATCATCAAATAAGCACAAAGCCACAAAAAAAAGCCAAATGGGTACTCACAAGGCTCTGGAGCACACCTATGTGCTTGTAGGGACAGGCTGCAGATTTTATCAGGTGTGACAGCTCACCCACAGAGGATATCAGTCATTCACTGTAGTAGAAAGATAAAAAAACAGGAAAAGCACCAAATTGTGCAGATCACATAGGATATGGTGTTTGACTTAGCACAAAGGAAGATTGAGTACTCACATGTTAGATGAGCACACTTATGTGCTAGTAGGAGCAAGCTGGCATATTATGGTAAGTTGTGTCAGCTCACCACCAAGGGACTTTTCCTTAGGATGCAATATCCAAAAGTGGCAGACTTCTGTGTGTTAGGTTCCACTACAAGCAGGTGCAGGCAGGTAAAATCACTCACAAGAGTTTTTTTAAAAAATAAAAAAATACTATTTATTAAAAACAAATTAAAATACATGTACAAAGGAGTGAACTAGGGGCATACAGTCTAGTCCCCTGTAAATGCAACGCGTTTCTCGGCTCATACGCCGTTTCCTCAGGCATATTTTTTACCCTGCTACTGTCCTGCTTTATAGACCTACTATCTAGTGCCAACTAACATTTTTCCTCTCTATCCTAAGGGTGTGTACCCTTAATTGGTAACCTTCAACACCTGACTGTTTCAGTGTTTAACTGCAAAGGTGTCAGTCTTGTGTGTTAAAATAAAACAAAGGCATAAAGTGAAACTCTATACAGCAATTCACATACAGCAATTCATATACACCTAATAATTCTAAACAATAATCTCTAAACATGTGGAAACAATGTAATCATGAATATAAAGCGTTCTTTCACATTCATATTATGCAATGTATGATATATTCACAGCAGTTTTCCTACACTATATAGTTCATCATCGACAACATATTCCAAATTATTTTATACTTAAAATTTGTAATTCATAATGTATATCCCCAAAATTTTATAGATAATTTTATCTATAAAATTTTGGGGATATACATTATGAATTACAAATTTTATGTATAAAATAATTTGGAATATGTTGTTGATGATGAACTATATAGTGTAGGAAAACTGCTGTAAATATATCATACATTGCATAATATGAATGTGAAAGAACGCTTTATATTCATGATTACATTGTTTCCACATGTTTAGAGATTATTGTTTAGAATTATTAGGTGTATATGAATTGCTGTATATAAATTGCTGTATAGAGTTTCACTTTATATCCTCTGTGGGTGAGCTGTCACACCTGATAAAATATGCAGCCTGTCCCTAAAAGCACATAGGTGTGCTCCAGAGCCTTGTGAGTACCCATTTGGCTTTTTTCTGTGGCTTTGTGCGTATTTGATGATACCACACATGAGGCGCCCCTTTGTTTTGTCTTTTATATAGTTTCCTAAAGTATATCAGTCTGATCCTGCCTAACAAGGTCAGTCCAGGCAATTCTCTTCTGAACAAGGGAAATTTCAAGCCTAGATGATCGTTTAGGCCTTCTTTGGGCCTCATCGGTGAGGTGCAACCACAACCCTCTAACTCTAAGGAGTGTACATCAACCCACCTTTAGGGAGACTTTCCCTAGGGTCATAATACAAATATAAACAGAAAGAGGAGCAGTCTGCCAGGAATAAATAACAGCTCAGTGGCTTGTTCTATGGCCCTGTTACCACTTAGGAGTAGCTTCTTTTTGCCCAATTGTGCTTTTTGCAGAGGAAATCTTTCCTGAAGTATATCAGTCTGATCCCGCCTAACAAAGTCAGTCCCACTTTGAAATTACAGGCAATTCTCCTCTGAACAAGGGAAATGGAAAACCCAGATGATTGTTTTGGCTTCATCAGTGAGGTGCAATCAAATCCCTCTAAGCACATTGGGCAAGAAGTCCACATCTGGTTTTCCCTATCACCCTTAGGGAGTCTTTCCCAAAGGCCATAATACAGATACAAACACAAAGAAAAGCTGTCTGCCAGGTACAAACAACAGCTCAGTGACTTGTTCTATGATAAAGTTACCACCTAGGTGTAGCAACTTTTTGCACAATTGTGCTTTCACAGAGGAATGCTTTCCTGAAGTATATCAGTCTGATCCCACCTAACAAGGTTATTCAAGCCCTGAAATACTAGAAAATCTCATCTGAACAATGGAAATGGCAACCCCAGACAATCGTTTCAGCCTTGTCAGTTAGGTGCATCCACATCCCTCTAAGAATATTGGTCAAGAAGTCCATGTCTGGTTTCCCCCTAAAAGAGGTTAAAATGAATGTCTGGGGTTACCATTTTCCTTGTTCAGAGGAGAATTGCCTGGTATTTTGGGTATCATTCCGATACCACAGACACCCTATAGTGACTATGCAATATTCAGATATGTAACTATAAGAATTTAATTACATCCTTTAATATCTTTAAAAACATTTAAAAAAAAAATAAACTTCACTTGATAATTTTATCATACCACCTGTATTACTTCTTATACAAAAAATATTTCTTCATTTCCTCACAGTACCTATACAAATACTGAGAAATCAAAATCTCAGTATGCTTCATGCTGTTTTAAAATTCTTTTATGATCTCCCATGCCAGTCTATTCCCACATATAATTTGTAACTTTATGTTAGCTGATTTATGCACCCATGCACATTTCAGTTTTGAACTTTCTATCCCTTAAAAGGGCCACTAAACCCAAAATCTTTCTTTCACAATTCAGATAGAACATACAAATTTAAACAACATTACAATTTACTTCTATTATTTATTTTGCTTCATTTTTTAGATATCCTTATTTGAAGAAAAAGCAATGCACATGGGTGAGCCAATCACATGAGGCTTCTATGTGCAGCAACCAATCAGCAGCTACTGAGCATATCTAGATATGCTTTTCAGCAAAGAATATCAAGAGAATAAAACAAATTAGATTTTAAAAGTAAATTAGAAAAAATTGTGGGTTTCCTGTCCCTTTAAGAACCATTTATAAAGAAAAAAATTGAATCTTTTGAGTCCATTCATTTTATGAGATTTAATGCGGGGGGTTAAAAAAATGTAAAACTCTAGAAGATTTTACAAGATGATCCAGTATTAAATTGTAGAATAGTATATTTCCTATACATTTCTTTAAGAATTTAAACTAGATAATATCTATGAAAAAAACAAGAGTATAGTTAATTTGCTACAACCTCTGAAAGGTGCATTTAAATATACAGTAATGGGTAAATCTGTTGTATTTTTTAATTTAATCACAGAACAGTTAACAAGTTTTTGTACAATTATTATAGTATAGAAACAACCTATAGCATTAGAGAAAGGATTAATTATGTAGTATAGTAAGTATGTTGTATAACAATTAAAAAGCAACAAAAAAGTATTATATTGTAATATTATATTATATTGTAAATGAAATATCAAAAAATAGTCCTCTTTAATATGGAATCTAAAGTGTTTCAAAGCATTTTACTTGCAGTGCACTCTACATCAAGTGTCTCTGTGTATTGTGTTAATTTATACTGTGGTTGAAATCTTACCATTTGTGATGTATTTTTTTATGCACATATGAGGAAATATTTAACAAAAAAGCACTTTTCAGACTTCATACTTAGGGGCCGAAATTATCAAGCGCCGAATTATCAAGCTCTGAGGCGGCGGACAGAAATCAACTCGATCGAATACGATCGGGTTGATTGACATGCCCTGCTGGCAGCCGATTTGCCATGAATCTGCAGGGGCCGGTATTATTGCACAAGCATTTCTGGTGAACTGCTTGTGCAATGATAAATGCAGATAGCGTATGCTGTCGGCATTTATCGATGTGCAGCGGACATGATACTCTACATCGTATCATGTCCGCTCGAACTTTGATAAATATGTCCCATTGTCTTAATATGTTCCATTCTATGAAAATAGTTATATCTGAAAACTATAGCTTGAACAGAATAAAAACTTATGCCAATTTACAATACTGATCGATGTCACCCATTATGATAAATTATTTCTCTTATACAGTATTTTTCTCTATTTTCTTTATGTTTTATGATTCAGTATAATCATTTACCCAGCTTTACAAAAAGTATCAGTGCTTTACAAAAAATATAGTAATAAATTGATGGTCACTAGCCAACATATTGCCAGTTTACTAGTGGAGCAGTATTTTATTTTATTTTTTAAATATTTTTTATTGAGGTTATAAGAAATGACACAACATTTTCAACTGGAAACAATGACAACCTAGTACTAAAAAGTACCATACATTCTTAGGACATCAACATAGCCATGAATTAGAAAGGTAACAGCTCTTAGCCTAAATTCTGTGTCTTTAGTAGAAGATGGGTACAATAATCATGGGATACACAACTATGTCCAAAGTTCATGCCTCTGTTATGGAAATAAAAAGGTTAGCAACAAATAAAAGACACATGGAATAGCCATTGTATACCATATAAAACCAGGATGATATTAAAGGAGAAAATGTTTATTCATCTGATAGTGGAACCTCGATTTTATATCTTATATTTTAGGGAGTATGGCCCACACTCTACCATAGAAAAAGTTTATGCAGTTATTCATTCTAATAAAATTGGGGCAAGTGCAGGATAGTATTTGGTGGGTCGTTCTGGGACCAGTTTAGTCAAGAAGGGGGAAAGGGAGTCCAGCGGGCGAGAGCCGCTCAAAGTGAAATAAGGGGGGGGGAATGAGGGGCGGAGCTTTCTAAGATGCCAGAATAATAATATGGGAGGGATAAGGTAAGGGTCATGTTATATAGTTTCAGGCATGGACTCTATAAGAAGTGACTTACTGTTTAGGTGACTACTAGGAAGGTGCATAGGAGTTATTGCATGGCTTAGTGGGGAAGGAGCGCCAAAAAGGCACTGTGCGCTATACTGAGTGGCTAGAGTAAGTAAATAAAGTGTAGGCAAATTGTTGGTAAGGATATCTTTCCCAAGCTTCATGTGGTGACATATATAGTGAGGGGCACCTGAGATCATGTATGCTGCGAATCTTCTGTATGGAAATTGAATGTAATCTATAAGCTTGGTTGAAAGCGGTAACTTGGTATCTTTTAGGAGATCAATAATATAAAGAGATAAGATATGCCCTACAAACAATAATAGTGCGGTTAAATATATATATACTGGGTTCCATGACATTTGATATTGGACATCATAATTCTGATATTTTTGGGAAAGGGGAGTATGTCTGTAGCAGGACCAAGTCTATATGTCTACTATAAGATAACTATCAAAATGTAATATCACGCCCTTATGACTTAAACTAAAGTGTTAAATAGCTTATTTAACACATGTCAAGAAGAGCAATTGGGGGTGGAATTATATATCCCAAAGCATAATACATCATTAATAATAAGACCTTATATGTCAGCTGAATATTAAAACGGAGGTTATAATGGGCTATCAAACGCTAGCTCCCTAAGTGACCTATATGGTGAGAACAGTCAAGACATTTTATTAAACGTTTTCATCAGAAAGGCTTACTACATCTACATTCAATGGTAATAGCTGCATAAAAACTCAGGCCCAATAGCTATACTGGAATTCTGACTGGTAACATACAATATACACCAATAGAACCAGTGAGATAGGGCAGCAGTAATAAACTACAGTTGTAATGTATAGACTAAGATATGCATTTAAAATTTTGTCCACATATAAATGAAGTCAGAGACCCAACCACTTATTAACCATACATAGAGCATATTAAAGTTCAAGATAAAATAAACCATAGAAGCGTACAGGTATGTGAATATAATACTGTGTACAAGATTACCGTCCACATGTGTCAGGTGTGTAATTGAGAATTCTGCTTACTTAACAATAGGATACAATGGCAATCAGTAATGTCTCAACTATGTAGGACAGGAAAAAATAAACTGGCTCTCAGTATATAGAGCAACATTAACATTAAATACAAGGAACAACCATAACCTTAGGTATGTTGAGTCTAATGCTGGTTGCCAAGGGTTGAAATCCAGACTTCAGAGGCAGAAACCAGTCCATTAACCAATACCTTCCCTGATATTATAGGGCATAACAAGGAGCAGATGGTCTGGGAGAAGGAAAAATATTCCCAGTTGCCAGCGAAGAGGATGGGATGTGGCAGATGTCTCATTCGGCAAGGATCCTGACTGACACTCGTGGCTCCAGAGTATCCCCAAGTCGCCTGCTCCAACAGAGGTAAAAATGCAAGCATTATTGGTCAAGTTGAACAGATACGTGGCCCCGTCTAGTCCCATCCCGACCGACCACTTTGGGGCAGGAGCCAGACAGGCGACAACAGAAACGGCCATAGTATCAATGCGGTTCTCTGGGCTAGGGAGTGTAGGCCGCTCACGCAGTATAACCAAACCTCCTTGGATCTCATCTGACACGGCTTGAGAGCAGGTATGCTGAGGATCTTCCACTTCCTCCGGATCCCTAGTTGCGATGTGGAGTGAGTCACTTAGATTCTCCTGTGAGTTAGCAGATATGTCCTCTATATCTAGCGACAGGAGGTGGTGCAAGTGGTTAAACTGAGCGTCCATACGGAGTTCAAGCTCCATCAGTGTGCTCTTAATTAGGGCATCCATCTTGTCAGCTGGTTGGCGGATCGAAGCTGATATCAAGTGGCAAGCGTTATGTGAGCATATAGGGGGGTAGTTATCAACGTGTCTACTTTCCTGCCTTCGCCGGCCCAATACGCCCGCCTAAGCTCGCCTACCTTCGCCGCCGCGGACCTGAAAAAATATGCCTAAGTTATCAAAAAAAGCTGTCAAAAAGCCACGGGGCGATGAGCAGCGGACTGTGAGAGTTATCACTCATCCGATCTCGCTGCTCTTCGGCTGTTTGACAGCTTTCTTGCTAGCCTGTCACTAAGCAACCACACTAAACTACACTGTTCAATCCCCTATACCGGCGCCCCCAGAGCCCCCCCGCAACTAAATAAAGTTACTAACCCCTAAACCGCCGCTCCTAGACCCTGCCGCAAGTCTTATAAATGTATTAACCCCTAAACCGCCGCTCCTAGACCCTGCCGCAAGTCTTATAAATGTATTAACCCCTAAACCACCGCTCCCGGACACCGCCGCAAGTCTTATAAATGTATTAACCCCTAAACCGCCGCTCCCTGAACCCACCGCAACCTATATTAAATTTATTAACCCCTATCCTGCCCCCCCTACACCGTCGGCACCTATAATAAATTTATTAACCCCTATCCTGCCCCCCACTACGCCGCCGCTACTGTAATAAAATTATTAACCCCCTAAACCTAAGTCTAACACTAACCCTAACACCCCCCTAACTTAAATATTAATTAAATACATCTAAATAATATTTATATTATTAACTAAGTTAATCCTATTTAAAACTAAATACTTACCTATAAAATAAACTCTAATATAGCTACAATATAAATAATAATTATATTGTAGCTATCTTAGGATTTATTTTTATTTTACAGGTACCTTTCAATTTATTTTAACTAGGTACAATAGCTATTAAATAGTTATTAACTATTTAATAGCTTACCTAGCTAAAATAAAGAGAAATTTACCTGTAAAATAAAAACTAACCTAAGTTACAATTACACCTAACACTACACTATACTTAAATAAATTATTCCTATTTAAAACTAAATACTTACCTGTAAAATAAACCCTAAGATAGCTACAATATAAATAATAATTATATTGTAGCTATCTTAGGATTTATATTTATTTTACAGGTAACTTTGTATTTATTTTAGCTAGTTAGAATAGTTATTAAATAGTTATTAACTATTTAATAACTACCTAGCTAAAAGAAATACAAAATTACCTGTAAAATAAATCCTAACCTAAGTTACAATTAAACCTAATACTACACTATCATTAAATTAATTAAATAAACTACCTACAAATAACTACAATTAAATACAATTACATAAACTAACTAAAGTGCAAAAAATAAAAAAAGCTAAGTTACAAAAAATAAAAAAATAAGTTACAAACATTTTATAAAAATATTACAAAATTTTAAGCTACTTACACCTAATCTAAGCCCCCTAATAAAATAACAAACCCCCCAAAATAAAAAAATGCCCTACCCTATTCTAAATTAAATAAAGTTCAAAGCTCTTTTACCTTACCAGCCCTTAAAGGGCCATTTGTGGGGGCATGCCCCAAAAAGTTCAGCTCTTTTGCCTGTAAAAGAAAAATACAACCCCTCCCCAACATTAAAACCCACCACCCACATACCCCTAATCTAACCCAAACCCCCCTTACAAAAACCTAACACTAATCCCCTGAAGATCATCCTACCTTGAGTCGTCTTCACTCAGCCGAGCAGCGATGGAACCGAAGTGGACATCCGGAGCGGAAGAAGTTAATCCTCCAAGCGGCGCTGAAGAAATCTTCCATCAGATGAAGTTATCATCCAGGCGGCGCTGAAGAAGTCTTCCATCCGGACGATGTCATCTTCCAAGAGGCGCTGAAGAGGTCTTCTATCCTTGCGATGACATCTTCCAAGCCGGGTCTTGAATCTTCCTCCCGCCGACGTGGAACCTCCTTCTTCACCGACGGACTACGACGAATGAAGGCTCCTTTAAGGGATGTCATCCAAGATGGCGTCCCTTCAATTCCGATTGGCTGATAGGATTCTATCAGCCAATCGGAATTAAGGTAGGAAAAATCTGATTGGCTGATGGAATCAGCCAATCAGATTCAAGTTCAATCCGATTGGCTGATCCAATCAGCCAATCAGATTGAGCTCGCAGTCTATTGGCTGATCGGAACAGCCAATAGAATGCGAGCTCAATCTGATTGGCTGATTGGATCAGCCAATCGGATTGAACTTGAATCTGATTGGCTGATTCCATCAGCCAATCAGATTTTTCCTACCTTAATTCCGATTGGCTGATAGAATCCTATCAGCCAATCGGAATTGAGGGGACGCCATCTTGGATGACGTCCCTTAATGGAGCCTTCATTCGTCGTAGTCCGTCGGTGCAGAAGGAGGTTCCGCGTCGGCGGGAGGAAGATTCAAGACCCGGCTTGGAAGATGTCATCGCAAGGATAGAAGACATCTTCAGCGCCTCTTTGAAGATGACATCGCCCGGATCGAAGACTTCTTCAGCGCCGCCTGGATGATGACTTCATTGGATGGAAGATTTCTTCAGCGCCGCTTGGAGGATTAACTTCTTCCGCTCCGGATGTCCACTTCGGTTCCATCGCTGCTCGGCTGAGTGAAGACGACTCAAGGTAGGATGATCTTCAGGGGATTAGTGTTAGGTTTTTGTAAGGGGGGTTTGGGTTAGATTAGGGGTATGTGGGTGGTGGGTTTTAATGTTGGGGGGGGTTGTATTTTTCTTTTACAGGCAAAAGAGCTGAACTTTTTGGGGCATGCCCCCACAAATGGCCCTTTTAAGGGCTGGTAAGGTAAAAGAGCTTTGAACTTTATTTAATTTAGAATAGGGTAGGGCATTTTTTTATTTTGGGGGGGTTTGTTATTTTATTAGGGGGCTTAGATTAGGTGTAAGTAGCTTAAAATTGTTGTAATATTTTTATAAATGTTTGTAACTTATTTTTTTATTTTTTGTAACTTAGCTTTTTTATTTTTTGTACTTTAGTTAGTTTATGTAATTGTATTTAATTGTAGTTATTTGTAGGTAGTTTATTTAATTAATTTAATGATAGTGTAGTGTTAGGTTTAATTGTAACTTAGGTTAGGATTTATTTTACAGGTAATTTTGTATTTCTTTTAGCTAGGTAGTTATTAAATAGTTAATAACTATTTAATAACTATTCTAACTAGCTAAAATAAATACAAAGTTACCTGTAAAATAAATAAAAATGCTAATATAGCTACAATGTAATTATTATTTATATTGTAGCTATCTTAGGGTTTATTTTACAGGTAAGTATTTAGTTTTAAATAGGAATAATTTATTTAAGTATAGTGTAGTGTTAGGTGTAATTATAACTTAGGTTAGGATTTATTTTACAGGTAAATTTCTCTTTATTTTAGCTAGGTAAGCTATTAAATAGTTAATAACTATTTAATAGCTATTGTACCTAGTTAAAATAAATTGAAAGTTGCCTGTAAAATAAAAATAAATCCTAAGATAGCTACAATATAATTATTATTTATATTGTAGCTATATTAGAGTTTATTTTATAGGTAAGTATTTAGTTTTAAATAGGATTAACTTAGTTAATAATATAAATATTATTTAGATGTATTTAATTAATATTTAAGTTAGGGGGGCGTTAGGGTTAGTGTTAGACTTACATTTATTATAGTTGCGGCGTGGTCAGGGAGCCGCGGTTTAGGGGTTAATATGTATAGAGTAGCTTGCGGTGGGCTCCGGGAGCGGCGGTTTAGGGGGTAATAACTTTATTTAGTTGCTGCGTTGTAGGGGGGCAGATTAGGGTTGTTTAGACTCGGGGAACATGTTAGGGTGTTAGGTGTAGACAGCTCCCATAGGAATGAATGGGATGTCTGTCAGCAGCGAACTTGTACTTTCGCTATGGTCAGACTCCCATTGATTCCTATGGGATCCGCCGCCTCCAGGGGTGGCGGATTGAAAACCAGGTACGCTGGGCCGTAAAAGTGCCGAGTGTACCTGCTAGTTTTTTGATAACTAGCAAAAGTAGTGAGAATGTGCCGCACTTGTGTGCAGAACATCTGGAGTGACGTAAGAATCGATCTGTGTCGGACTGAGTCCGGCGGATCGAAGCTTACGTCACAAAATTCTACTTTTGCCGGTCTCGAGCCTTTGATAACTAAGGCGAATCAGCCTCGCCACAAATACGCTGCGGAATTCCAGCGTATTTGAGGTTGACGGCTTGATAACTAGGCCCCATAGTGTCCAAGTATAGATAGGACGTAAGCATAACATCAGGCTTGATAGCGCCAGTGGTAGTGTTAGATGTGGCTAGAATTTCACCCTCAGCAGCATCGTCATAATTGTGGCATCACAGATGTTATGGCGGCATTTGCGCTTCTTGGTATGCTGAGCTTAAGCATTGCTGTTAAAAGCATAGGCAAGAGGTGCTGGAGAGGTAAAGCTTCTCTATTCTGCTGGCTAGCGATTCTTATATTAGAATTTCCTTCCAAGCTTTGTTTCTGAGGCCATTTGGGATGTTTTAATAAAATATTAGAGCAGGAGCTAACAGAACCTGCGTCCGTTCAGCTCCTCAGTTGGCTCCGCCCCCACAAGTGGAGCAGTATTTAACAATCCCGCTTACATGCTAATTCCACTAGAAGTAAGATTTTTGTGCATGCCAGGTAAGGTGAGTAATATTTTCACTTGCACACTAACTCGATGCATACAAAAAGCAAAACTTTGAATATTGTGTCAGCATTAATGTATTCCCCCATAGAATTCAATGGAGCAAAAGGAAAAAAATGTAACACCCTACTCGTGCTCAAACCTGATTTTATATTCTCAAGTGCGCTAACCCAACATGAAAATATTAATATTTTACATTCCAATGTTCTTCACACAGCAGAACATGTTCTAATTATTCATAAATACATATTTCTACATGTATCTGAAGATACATTGGCACAATATATATCTATATCTCCCTCTCCCTATTTATATATATATAGTTTAAAAGAATGGTTACAGGCACAGGACAAGACCACCGGCCTGTCTAAAACTGAAGGACAGTTAGTACATATACATAAACATAAAGATTCACTTTAAAAATACATGTAAAAATGTGTCTACCAGTTATATATTTCTCTCACTGGTAGGGATCACAGAAATGTCCATATAATAACACATTTTTACCAATATAAAATAAACCTTCTATTAAAGGATTTTCAATAATTTGGAAATATTGGAAAACAAATATCATAAGGTTATAAATATCTCAGAAATCAGGTATCCTATGAATGAATAAATAAATAAATAAATAAATAGAGTCTTCAAGAGTACCAAAGGTACAGTATTTATCACAAAAAATGTGTGTCAAAAGTTCCCAAGTGAATAAGTTGAATCCAAAAATTAGGTAAGTTGGTGTGCCCAAAAAACCAATGGTGACAGAAGAAATTCCTACTTACAAAAAACGACCTCAATCAAATGAGGTAAGTGCCGCGCAGATTGTTAAGTAGTAGGTTCTTCAGTTGATCCGCCCTTTAAACGTCTCCTAGTGTAGAATGCTTCTCTGTCTCCCCTCTCATATGTGTTATGGTCCCATCAGGTTTAAATGTGGAAATAAAAAATAAAACAAAAATAGTGCAATATTGTTTTTGCAAACACACTTAGTATTTATTATTAAAAAGGACAAAGGTAAAACTTGCTCACATTTGGCAACCTCAATCCACATATGAGGTATCAGAAACACTTATTGTAACTGTGGTATAACCACTCACATAACACTGGAGGACTGTAGAGAGTTTTGTATACAAAAGTCCATGTAAAAGTCCATATACTGGATCAAAGTGATAACCCTAAGAGCGTATAGCTAACCAAAAGTACTCCTTATGTGTTTCAAAGGTACTTTACAAACAATGTTAGCCTTTTTCTACTGTATATATATAGGAATATCTATTTGAAAATACTTTGAACATACTCCCCTACATGCAGAACATTGGAATGTGAAATATTTATAGTAAATACGCAGTGTAACACTTTATTAAATATGAATATTGCATTAAATATGCTTTCTAATGTTTAAATCAACTCCTATACACACACATATATATATATATATATATATATATATATAGGTAGCCCTCAGTTTACGCCGGGGTTAGGTTCCAGAAGGAATGGTTGTAAATTGAAACCGTCATAAATTGAAACCCAGTTTAAAATGTCAATGGGAAGTGAGGAAGATAGGTTCCAGGCCCCTCTCAAAATTGTCATAAGTAACACCTAATACATTATTATTAAAGCTTTGAAATGAAGACTAATAAAATAATCACACAACACAGAATATATAATTAAACTAAGTTAAATGAACAAAAACATTTGCTAAACAGCATTATAAACCTAATAAAATAATCACACAACACAGACTTCACTTGCATTTTTCTGCAAACATTTCTTTCTATGGATTCCAATCTGGACTGATTTATAGACAGGAAGATCTTGTTCCTTTGAAATCTGCTCGATAGCTCAGGTCTGGTTAAACTGATTAATTTCAGCTTGCTTGGCTTTGCTGCAACACAAGCAGACAGCTCCACCTACTGGCTATTTTAATAAATGCACTGCTTCTCAATGCTTTTCAATAGCAGTCATAGCAGTCACATGACTGGAAAAAAAGGTTGTTATTCTGAAACAGTGGAAATTGAACCGTTGTAAAACGAGGGTCACCTGTATATATATATATATATATATATATATATATATATATATATATATATATATATATATATATATATATATATTATATATATATATATATATATATATATATATATATATATATATATATATATGTGTATATATATATATATATATATATATATATGTTTATATATGTATACATATGTATGTATATTATTATTATTATTATCGGTTATTTGTAGAGCGCCAACAGATTATATGTGTATATATGTCTGTAAATATATATATATATATATATATATATATATACACACATATAAATACATATGTACACACATATAAACATACATATTTAGACATGTATCTATGTATCTCTATGTTAAAACCCTCTTTAAACCCTTATAACATTTTGTGCAATATTTTTTAAAAAATATTAGTGTTATTAGAAGTGTAACTATACTTTTAAATGTAATTTTTATGTGGTTAATGGTTTTTGTTTTGTTTTGTAAAACAGTTAACCAGAGCTCTGTGGTCGTGCTATCCCGACACATGTTAACTTCAATTGCGCTCAAGCGATCACGTTTACTTTCAACTTGTAATACAATCGCTACATCCGATGACTGCAAACAGCCATGATAGACCAGATATCTCTTCCGCATAACTGTTTGTGCACCACTCGTAATCTGTCCCATTATATTATTATTGGTTATTTGTAGAGCGGCAACAGATTCCGCAGCGCTAATATTGGGAATTTATATAACTGCTAAAATTTAAATTGTCAGACCTATTGTTTGTTCTTTGTTCCTTGTTGTTTATTCTGCGAACATATTAGTGAACATAACATATGTGTGAAGCTAGAGTAATTCATTTAACTTTTAGATTGTTATTTGTATTTTTTCCAATATAAAAAGAAAATAGTTAATATGACGTGTAGTCAAGTCTGTGTTTTGTGCAGTTGACACAATCAGTTTAGAGATATATAACATGTTATATTTTGTTTATAAATAGATAAAGTAGAAAAATAATCTGATATTTCTGTAAGTACATCAAAGGTGATTACTATCCATTTTATGTAACCTTCATGACACTCAGAATACTTTTTTACTTGTATTCATTCCAATTTTCAATATGTCTTGAATTATGGTTTTATGTAACAAAATAGCTCACTGAGTCCATAGAAGAGAGCAGATGTTTCTTAATGATGTATATTGTCCTTTACAACTCCATCAAAAATGTTGGCATCCCAGAGAAAAAAGGCAGACCTTGAAGAACTGTATTTATTTTCAAGAGGTTTGAATCACACAAAAAAAACCTTTACATAAATTTCTAGACTGTATAATAGATAACGGACACAAAATGCGTAGGCTTTAGACATAAGATTATGAAATATTTATAAACTAAAAAGAAACGTAAGAAAATAAAACCTAATTTCTTTAATAAGTATAAACTGACGGTAAAAAAATTAGACATTTTTTATTTCTATAGTATTGACCTAGAACTAGCATTGAAATAATGTATTAGAATTGAAATATCGATAATAATAATAAAAATAATTATTAATAAAGATGGCAGATGAAAAAAAATATTTCATTGTTTATTTTTATTTATTTTTTGGTTGACCTATTTATAGGGACAGTAAAACCTTGTAATTACAAGATATTTATGTTGTTTTGCTATAGAATAACATATCATCCAAGTCTAAGGATTTTTTAAAAATTAATTCTCATTGTTTTACAATAGCCAAATTCCACCTACCACTTGCCTTATATGGAGTAGTCTATCTAGTCTTGAGTCTGCTGACAAAAAGACTAACCGCAGTCAGACTATTAGTATAAAATGCATTGTTTTTCAGTTGTTATCAGTTAAAACCAATTAGGAAAATATATCAGTTAAAGCCAATTAGGGAAAAGACAGGTTTAATGACCTAAATGTGTATTACTTATAGGAGAGAAGGGAAAGAGGTGATATAGAAACTTCAAGTATATTAAGGGGCTTAACCCTTTGAGTGCTAATGACGGCTCTAAGCCGTCACAGAGTTTCTCACTCTGGTGCTCATGACGGCTCAGAGCCGTCATGAGCACTCTCCCACCTTGAGGGAGATCTGGGGGCTCCTTACTGCTGCTACCCCGGCGATCGTGCCTGTAGAGTGACAGGCATCGCCGGGGCTTCACGTGATGCGCGGTGACGTCATGCGCAATTACGTGATGACGTCACCGCGCAACTTTATTTATACTTAACAATGTTAAGCATAGGAGGAGGGGGCATGCTGCTTAGAAGCCTGTAATCGCATAACCTTTCCAACAATGTAAGTCTTGGGGGTCTGTAAAAAAAAAAAAAAAAAGTTAAAAAAAAAATTCAAAAATAAAAAAATCAAAAGAAAATATTAGCACCCAGGTGGGAAATGGCTTAGCAGCCAAAGGGTTAATAAAGCTGAGGTTCTAAGTAGACTTGTGCACTACTAAATAATTAGTTTCCGACAAAACATACGGAACAAATATTTTGAAAATGTATTTTTTTCTCAGAATATTAATTTGCTGCTTTACAAAATGAATTAATATACATTCGCTTTTTTAAAACAAATGTAAATGTTCCTTTACTGCAGGTGAAAACATAACGAGTTATGCCTGTATATAGTACAAAAATACTAAGGGTAATAGCTGAGATATTATGGGTGTGCAATTATAAAACTATTCTTTAAAAGATCTCTAACTGCAATAGAATTTAATAACTGACACATACAAGATAGAAAGACCATGCAATACCAGTTACTTTGAATTTAATATGAGCAGTAGAATATCTTCTGGCAAATCTCAACGTTAATTAATTTTTTCCATCCCCCTGTGTCATGTAACATAGTAACATAGTAGATGAGGGTAAAAGAAGTTCACTGAGCTCAGCTTTTACAGATGCTACTTGATTTGCTATAAAGAAGCTCCAATTGAGCCATTAGCAAATCACAAAATGCATATATGTATATACTGTGTTCTTTAGCACATGCTCAGTGGAAGCTGGAGCCTCAGAAAGTATGCATTTAAAAATAATGTGCATGTTTTGATAATAGGAGAAAATTTGTTTTATCTTAATCATTGAACTGTAATTTTGACTTTAATGGACTTTTAACCATTTGCACCATATGGACATAGGTAACTACATCACACAGATCTTTGCCCAGCGTACCGATAGTGCTCCCTTTAACATATGATGCCAGACCGCCAATACAGACTGAGGTTGTGCTGTGGTGGTGTGGGAGGCAAGAAGGGAGGCAGGTGGGTGGCCCATTGCAAGAGGGAGGTGGGAGAGTGGGGAAGGAGAGGGTTGACTACGCTACAGAAAAGAAGGGAGAGGGAAGGAAATAAAAATGCAGCAATGGGGCTTATGAGAGGGGTAGGGGGACCTAGACAATTGGTGGGGGGATCTCTACACTACAGAAATATTTTTTTTATTAATAAATAAAATGAAATAAAGAGATTAAAGAAACTGAGTACTAGCAGACAGCTGCCAGTACCTAAAATGGTGGAGACCACTGGGAGAAGAGTCAGGTTAGAGAGCTGTTTGGGAGGGATGTGGGAGGGTAAGGGGGATCCTACACTGTAGAAAAGTCTCTAAAACTTAATACTGGCAGACTGTCTGCCAGTACCTAAGATGGAGGTGAAAAGTGTGGGTGTAGGGGGGGCATATCCGGGCAGCAGCCATGACAGGATGCAAAAAAACAGAAGCTCTGCAACCATGACAGATTATCTGCCACATATCTGCGAATATACTAAGTATCCTAGGTGATAAGTTTAATAAATGAATGCAAGTTATTATGCCTAGTTGATTCATATTTGTATTATCAAGCTACATTCAAAATGGAACGCTAGACTGGACTGTTAGAAGCTGAGGTGGTGGCCTAGATCTCAGACCTCTAACACCCTTACCCCGGTTATCCGGGCAGAGCAGTTAACTTTAACCGCTATCATACAGATACATTTGAGGAGACTTTGGAATTTAGATTTGATGATGGAGACTAACCACATAGATCTCCTACTTGCACTAACAGTCCTATTAGACAACCATACAGCTATGCTCACAGCAAAGATATATAAAAAAAGGAGTCTATAGCCTCGTTTCACACTTGCTAAGAAGCTTCGGTACATTACGATATGCAGGAACCTCTGAGCTGGGATCAAGCAATCATACCAGAATTGAACAAGCCCAGTCTTGAATTTCATCCACTAAAATGAAGTAAGAATTTCATTCCATGTGGCTAAGTGCCGTTCGACAGCTCAAATCCTGCAGAGTACTCTACATGGGCAGAGAACTCACAGTTGGAGGAAAAATTGGGGAATACCCTGGTAAGACGATCGGCTACAGGCCCCTTTTGCCTGCTATAACACACAGACTTTAGTATTTGAAGCAACAAAATGACAACTCCACAACTAAAGCTTACGCCGTTAACTGGTGTTGATGGCATCATTCAAGGCTGGTGGAAAGAAATGTATTATGGGACCCTGGTGGCATTATCCTACATTCCTTTCTTTTGAAGTTTCACAAACTTTCAAACAATCCAGAGTGAGATAAAGAATGTATTTAATACCTCTCCATTGATGCCTAACATTGTACCAATAGGTTGAAGCCCTGTTTATTATCATATTAATAGTGTGGTTACCTATAAGTTACACTAAACCAAGGACTATTAGTAGCAAATTTTCAGATATGTTTGTGAGTCTGCGTATGATTTATGCTCACCTCTATGATGTTTATCAAAAGTTGCTAAACCTAAGCAGCTTTTTTGGCTAACTCTGGGACAGTTTACTACAGACGTGTACTTTTGTAAAATACTTTATTTAACCATTGTATTTCAACAGATGACTGGAATTAACATATATGTCATGTACTTTGGCTCTGTACAAATATTTCAATGCTCATTTACATTTAATTAATTAGAGAAATGTTCTGTCTTAACTGACTATCATGGATTAGTTTCCATTAACACTGCAAAATATATAGTGAGGTTTTATGGCAAATAGTTTTTATTATATGGGATTACAGCTGTAATGTGAGATGTTTCTCAATGTCCATGATATATGGTTTAGTGTATTAACAGCATTAATGTATAATTTTTTTCATAAATGCCCTAACTATGAGAGGACTCATTTTTGGCAATCCACTATCTTTGGAAGATTACCTCAGGGGTATTAAATAAGATATTGCTATTGATAAATCCTTTTTCTATATAAGCTTACTATTTAGGTCACATTATTTGTTGCCAGATTTTGTAGTGCCCTATTGAAGCTATCACTCCTTATGCACTAACCTTAGTTCTGTTGCCTGCGGCCGGGGCAATAGTACATGTAGCTGAAGTTAGCACTACCATAAGTCGTCTTCTTACAGACCTATTAGTTGGGAGGTATGGAGAGTCTCCACTTTCATGAGACCTACCGGCTGAGGTAATAATAATATATCTTATATACCAATTAAACAAGTTCACTGGTCTACAATCCCATAATATTAACTTGATATTCGAGAACAAAGGCTTCAATCATAAATCACTTATGCTATTAGATCCTATATTCTTCCCTTTTATGTAGTTGTACCTTTGCCTTAATAGTGGTCACCCCTAGTAGTGGACAATATAACATATTTTCACACTCAGCTGTAGGGATTGAAAATAATATCTGTAATTAGCAAACTATCTATCTATTTAGGTATTCATATATAGGCCCCGAAGAAAGTACAGTCGATATAGTTACGCATCTTGTTGTAATGCTTTGGTGCATTTTAGTGTCTCCTCACTTGTATTCTTAGAAATAACTCTACATTATTTCCACACCACCTGCTTAGCTAAGTTATCTAATGCATCATATTATATTATTGATATTATTTAATGGTCTAAGAGTGACCATCTGTATCACTAGGTTTCTTCTAATATGTGAATTAAGTTTTCATGAGTACAAGAGTGACTTGTCATAGTATGAGAGAAACTATTAAAATTATAAAGAGGTTCCAGATTATTTTACTATATACATTGAATGCTACGTGAAACCCTATTTCCTCTAACACCTACCTTATGTATTTGCAGAAGTGACATTTTCAAGTACTTTGTTGTCATAATACTACAATGGCTAATGTTTTATATGTTATTTATGTAACTTGTTTAATGTTGTGACTTACAACAACCTCAATAAAAGATTAAAAATAAAAAAAAGTGAGAGTGTAGGGGGAGAGCTGTTTGGGAGGGATCAGGTAGGGATCAGGGAGGTAGGAGGTGTCAGGTGGGAGGGTAATCCTTACACTAGAATATTTTTATTATTTTATTATTACCCAAAAAGCAATGGCAAATCATGCATATCTGCTTATTCTAAACAAAGCACAGAAAATGTAATAACCATTTGTGTTATGAATGCACAAGCCATATGTAAATAGTTTCAGCAGTAAGAAAAAAATTAACAATTTTCTTTATGACCTCATTAGTTGGCGAAAATGGTGGCATTAAATATACCAAAATAGGCCTAAATCAATACCTTGGATTGTCTAAAAACAAAATCTATAGTTTTGATATCTAAGAGCTCTCACAACATCAACATTGTGTGGAAACAGAATAAAGGAACAGAAAATATTCAAAGAATCACTTACAGTAGAAGAGAGTTGTGAAACCTGCCTTTGTATAAGGAAAAAAACAGATAAAGATATCTCATAAACTTGCCTAGCTGTTTTCAAACAACCAGCAGAATAGTCTTATAATTTATTAAAGGGACAGTCAACATAAAAATTGTTATTGTTTAAAAAGATAGATAACGCCTTCACTACCCATTCCCCAGCTTTGCACAACCAACATTGTTATTTAATATACGTTAAAACATTTAAACCTCTAAATCTCTGCCTGTTTCTAAGCCACTACAGACAGCCTCTTATCACATGTTTTTTTAATTAGCTTTTCACAACAGGAGATTGCTAATACATGTGGGCCATATAGATAACATTGTGCCCTCTCCTGTGGAGTTGTGCAGGGTAAAGCACTAATTGGCTAAAATGCAGGTCAATAGATAATAAATAAAAAGTCATGTGATCAGGGGCTGTCAGAAGAGGCTTTGATACAAGGTAATCACAGAGGTAAAAAGTATATTAATATAACCATGTTGGCTGTGCAAAACTGGGGAATGGCTAATAATAAGGGATTATTTATCTTTTTAAACAATAACAATTTTTTTAATAGACTGTCCATTTAAAGGAGTGATAGCAAAATGCTAAAATTTGGACAAGTTTTCCTCTGAATTCATCAGGTTAAAGTATTCTGTAATTTTATTTTTCCAGTTCAATATATTTTCATTAAGAGATTTGAAAATATACTTTTGATTGATCCTTACCTGCTGACGTTTTTCAAACTCCAGTTTAATACGAGATTTAATACAATTGCAGGTATCCTGATAGGTCTGCTGAAGAGCAATCTCCATTAGATGCTTGTGGTATGCTCCAGCCAAGTTGCCACAGATAAAAATAATCACATTTGCAAGAATCTAAAGATGGAGAAAAATGAATTGCTCATTAATTTGACCTGAGCGATATTACCAGACATATTTTACAAATAGACTTTTACAGCTCTGATACATGTTTATAATCTATGTATTTTAGTAACGCTCTTGAATGATGCATTTGAACTAGCATATTTTAACCATTACACTGCACAAATTATTTCACTGCCCTTCTTTAAAGGGATAGAAAAGTTAAAATTTAAATTTGCAGAATGGCAATTTAGTTTTAAATATAAGCATTTTTGCAATATACTTCTATTAGCAAAAATGCTTTTAGTAAAAGTTGGAAAAAGAAAAAAAAATTCCTAGAGGGGACAAAGGGGTAGATTTATCAAAGCCTTCAGCAGTCTGTATTTATGAAGCAGCAGTCATCAGACCGCTGCTTCCCCAACCTCTTTGCCAACTCTTAGGTGGTGAATTTCATTCTCCCCTGTCTCATCCGACCGTGGAGATTGACAGCTCCTGCACACGCATGATTGACTGTGTGCGGGCAGGGGGTGACGTTGCACAAGAGCGTAAAATTGTGTTTTTGTGAAATGATTAATTCCGGCAGTGGAATTCAGCCCGACAGAGACGAGCTGATGTGGACAGGGGCGCTTATGTGCGCCCCTGTCTGCTGAAGCTTGATAAATCGACTCCAAAGCTACAAACAAAATGTTACTAAATGCCTCTGATGATCTATATCACCATCTAAAACATAACAACAGTTTTTAAAAAGCCAAAATAATTTAGAAGTCCTAAACATATATATCACAACCGAGTGCAAAATTCAAGTGTTGTCCCAAAGGGGCCGACAATATGAGTGGTATCAAAATATATACAGTAGTTCAAATAACAATTTTCCCTATTATAAGGCAGCTCCACTTCAACCTATTGTATCAGTGAAAAATGATCACTGTAAGCTATTAGGTGCCTCTTCTGTTTATATTTTCTATTAAAAGTTATTACTGTTTCAGCAGCATACGCACATATGCTACATGTGACTAAAGGGTCAGAATTCAAACACCATTCCTCCCCACATTGTGGGTGGTGGTGTATATTGCACCAATGCAGGCTTAAAGGGACAGTCTAGTATAAATGAAACTTTAATTATTCAGATAGGACTTTTAATTTTAATCAACTTTCCAATTTAATTTTATCATCAAATTTGTTTTTTTTCTCTTGGTATTCTTAGTTTAAAGTAAACATAGGTAGGCTCATATGCTAATTTCTAAACCTTTGAGGGCTGCCTCTTATCACATGCTTTTTAAATCTCTTTTCAACACAAAGAGACAGAAAGTACACGTGGGCTATATAGATAACACTGTGTTCATGCACAGGGGGTTATTTAAGATCTAGCACAATACAATGCTAAATTTAATACAATAGATAATAAACAGTCACAGTCATGTGATCAGGGGGCTGGAAGAAGGTTCCTAGATACAAGGTAATCACAGAGGTAAAAAGTACATTAATATAACTGTGTTGGTTATGCAAAACTGGGGAATGGGTAATAAAGGGATTATCTATTTTTTAAAACAATAACAATTCTATGGTAGACTGTCCCTTTAATTTTGTGCTATTCAAGCCGTGACTCTATGATAAGATGTGATGTTTGAATGCTGGTGCGTTCACAGCATATGTGTGTATGCCTTTAACTAGAAGCATTATTGCTAATAGAAATATATTGCAAAATGCCCCATATGGCAGTTCAATCTCTTTAACAAAGTTTTTGGTCTATTTCAGTGGAGCAGAGAGACATAAAATGTATTGAACAGCTTTTTTTTTGCAGGGTTTTCAAATTAAAAGCCAATATAATCAAATACAAAAAAAAGAGATTTAGAAATCTAGTTAAAAACAGAATTTATGCTTACCTGATAAATTACTTTCTCCAACGGTGTGTCCGGTCCATGGCGTCATCCTTACTTGAGGGAATATCTCTTCCCCAACAGGAAATGGCAAAGAGTCCCAGCAAAGCTGGCCATATAGTCCCTCCTAGTCATTCGACCGACAGACAGGAGGAAAAATATAGGAGAAACCATATGGTACCGTGGTGACTGTAGTTAGAGAAAATAATTCATCAGACCTGATTAAAAAACCAGGGCGGGCCGTGGACCGGACACACCGTTGGAGAAAGTAATTTATCAGGTAAGCATAAATTCTGTTTTCTCCAACATTGGTGTGTCCGGTCCACGGCGTCATCCTTACTTGTGGGAACCAATACCAAAGCTTTAGAACACGGATGAAGGGAGGGAGCAAATCAGGTTACCTAAACGGAAGGCACCACGGCTTGCAAAACCTTTCTCCCAAAAATAGCCTCTGAAGAAGCAAAAGTATCAAATTTGTAAAATTTGGCAAAAGTGTGCAGTGAAGACCAAGTCGCTGCCTTACATATCTGATCAACAGAAGCCTCGTTCTTGAAGGCCCATGTGGAAGCCACAGCCCTAGTGGAGTGAGCTGTGATTCTTTCAGGAGGCTGCCGTCCGGCAGTCTCATAAGCTAATCGGATGATGCTTTTAAGCCAAAAGGAAAGAGAGGTAGAAGTCGCTTTTTGACCTCTCCTTTTACCAGAATAGACGACAAACAGAGAAGATGTTTGTCTGAAATCCTTTGTAGCCTCTAAATAGAATTTTAGAGCACGGACTACGTCCAAATTGTGTAACAAACGTTCCTTCTTTGAAACTGGATTCGGACACAAAGAAGGTACAACTATCTCCTGGTTAATATTTTTGTTAGAAACAACCTTTGGAAGAAAACCAGGCTTAGTACGCAAAACCACCTTATCTGCATGGAACACCAGATAGGGCGGAGAACACTGCAGAGCAGATAACTCTGAAACTCTTCTAGCAGAAGAAATAGCAACCAAAAACAAAACTTTCCAAGATAATAACTTAATATCTATGGAATGTAGAGGTTCAAACGGAACCCCTTGAAGAACTGAAAGAACTAGATTTAGACTCCAGGGAGGAGTCAAAGGTCTGTAAACAGGCTTGATCCTAACCAGAGCCTGAACAAATGCTTGAACATCTGGCACAGCTGCCAGTCGTTTGTGTAGTAAGAAAGATAAAGCAGAAATCTGTCCCTTTAGAGAACTTGCAGATAATCCTTTCTCCAAACCTTCTTGCAGAAAGGAAAGAATCTTAGTAATTTTTATCTTATTCCATGGGAATCCCTTGGATTCACACCAACAGATATATTTTTTCAATATTTGATGGTAAATCTTTCTAGTTACCGGTTTTCTGGCCTGAACCAGAGTATCTATCACAGAATCTGAAAACCCACGCTTTGATAGAATCAAGCGTTCAATCTCCAAGCCGTCAGCTGGAGGGAGACCAGATTCGGATGTTCGAATGGACCCTGAACAAGAAGGTCCTGTCTCAAAGGTAGCTTCCATGGTGGAACCGATGACATATTCACCAGGTCTGCATACCAAGTCCTGTGTGGCCACGCAGGAGCTATCAAGATCACCGAGGCGCTCTCCTGTTTGATCCTGGCTATCAGCCTGGGAATGAGAGGAAACGGTGGAAACACATAAGCTAGGTTGAAGGTCCAAGGTGCTACTAGTGCATCTACTAGAGTCGCCTTGGGATCCCTGGATCTGGACCCGTAGCAAGGAACCTTGAAGTTCTGACGAGACGCCATCAGATCCATGTCTGGAATGCCCCATAATTGAGTCAACTGGGCAAAGATCTCCGGGTGGAGTTCCCACTCCCCCGGATGGAATGTCTGACGACTCAGATAATCCGCTTCCCAGTTTTCTACACCTGGGATGTGGATCGCAGATAGATGGCAGGAGTGATCCTCCGCCCATTGTATTATTTTGGTCACTTCTTTCATCGCCAGGGAACTCCTTGTTCCCCCCTGATGATTGATATACGCAACAGTCGTCATGTTGTCTGATTGGAATCTTATGAATCTGGCCTTTGCAAGCTGAGGCCAAGCCCTGAGAGCATTGAATATCGCTCTCAGTTCCAGAATGTTTATCGGGAGAAAAGACTCTTCCCGAGACCATAGTCCCTGAGCTTTCAGGGATTCCCAGACCGCGCCCCAGCCCACTAGACTGGCGTCGGTCGTGACAATGACCCACTCTGGTCTGCGGAAGCTCATTCCCTGGGATAGATGGTCCAGGGTCAGCCACCAACGGAGTGAATCTCTGGTCTTCTGATCTACATGAATCACTGGAGACAAGTCTGTATAGTCCCCATTCCACTGTTTGAGCATGCACAGTTGTAATGGTCTTAGATGAATTCGTGCAAAAGGAACTATGTCCATTGCTGCAACCATCAACCCTACTACTTCCATGCACTGAGCTATGGAAGGACGTGGAACAGAGTGAAGAACTTGACAAGCGCTTAGAAGTTTTGACTTTCTGACATCTGTCAGAAAAATCCTAATTTCTAAGGAATCTATTATTGTTCCCAAGAAGGGAACTCTTATTGACGGAGACAGAGAACTTTTTTCTATGTTCACCTTCCATCCGTGAGATCTGAGAAAGGCCAGAACGATGTCTGTATGAGCCTTTGCATTTGAAAGGGACGATGCTTGTATTAGAATGTCGTCCAAGCATGGTACTACTGCAATGCCCCTCGGTCTTAGAACCGCTAGAAGGGACCCGAGTACCTTTGTGAAAATCCTTGGAGCAGTGGCTAACCCGAATGGGAGGGCCACAAACTGGTAGTGTTTGTCCAGAAAGGCGAACCTTAGGAACTGATTATGTTCTTTGTGGATAGGAATATGTAGGTACGCATCCTTTAGATCCACGGTAGTCATAAATTTGTTTAGGATCTTCAAATCCAAAATTGGTCTGAAAGTTCCCTCTTTTTTGGGAACTACAAACAGATTTGAATAAAATCCCATTCCTTGTTCCTTTATTGGAACAGGGTGTATCACTCCCATCTTTAACAGGTCTTCTACACAATGTAAGAACGCCTGTCTCTTTATTTGGTTTGAGGATAAGTGAGACATGTGGAACCTTCCCCTTGGGGGTAGTTCCCTGAATTCCAGAAGATAACCCTGAGAAACTATTTCTAGTGCCCAGGGATCCTGAACATCTCTTGCCCAAGCCTGAGCAAAGAGAGAGAGTCTGCCCCCTACTAGATCCAGTCCCGGATCGGGGGCTACTCCTTCATGCTGTTTTGTTAGCAGCAGCAGGCTTCTTGGCCTGCTTACCCTTGTTCCAGCCTTGTATAGGTTTCCAGGCTGGTTTGGGCTGTGAGGCATTACCCTCTTGCTTAGAGGATGCAGAATTAGAGGCCGGTCCGTTCCTGAAATTGCGAAAGGAACGAAAATTAGACTTATTCTTGGCCTTGAAAGGCCTATCTTGTGGGAGGGCGTGGCCCTTTCCCCCAGTGATGTCTGAGATAATCTCTTTCAATTCTGGCCCAAAGAGAGTTTTACCTTTGAAAGGGATGTTAAGCAATTTTGTCTTGGATGATACATCCGCTGACCAAGACTTTAGCCAAAGCGCTCTGCGCGCCACAATTGCAAACCCTGAATTTCTCGCCGCTAATCTAGCTAATTGCAAAGCGGCATCGAAAATAAAAGAGTTAGCCAACTTAAGTGCGTGAACTCTGTCCATAACCTCCTCATATGGAGTCTCTCTACTGAGCGACTTTTCTAGTTCCTCGAACCAGAACCACGCTGCTCTAGTGACAGGAACAATGCACGAAATGGGTTGTAGAAGGTAACCTTGCTGTACAAAAATCTTTTTAAGCAAACCTTCCAATTTTTTATCCATAGGATCTTTGAAAGCACAACTATCCTCGATAGGAATAGTAGTGCGCTTGTTTAGAGTAGAAACTGCCCCCTCGACCTTAGGGACTGTCTGCCATAAGTCCTTTCTGGGGTCGACCATAGGAAATAATTTCTTAAATATAGGGGGGGGGGAACAAAAGGTATGCCGGGCTTCTCCCACTCCTTATTCACTATGTCCGCCACCCGCTTGGGTATAGGAAAAGCGTTGGGGTGCACCGGAACCTCTAGAAACTTGTCCATCTTGCATAATTTCTCTGGAATGACCAAGTTGTCACAATCATCCAGAGTAGATAACACCTCCTTAAGCAGTGCGCAGAGATGTTCTAATTTAAATTTAAATGTCACAACATCAGGTTCAGCTTGTTGAGAAATTTTTCCTGAATCTGAAATTTCCCCATCTGACAAAACCTCCCTCATGGCCACTTCAGATTGGTGTGAGGGTATGACAGAACAATTATCATCGGCGCCCTCCTGCTCTTCAGTGTTTAAAACAGAGCAATTGCGCTTTCTCTGATATGCAGGCATTTTGGATAAAATATTTGCTATGGAGTCATCCATTACAGCCGTCAATTGTTGCATGGTAATAAGCATTGGCGCGCTAGAAGTACTAGGGGCCTCCTGCGTGGGCAAAACTGGTGTAGACACAGTAGGAGATGATGTAGTATCATGTCTACTCCCCTCATCTGAGGAATCATCTTGGGCAATTTCATTATCTGTGGCAGTACTGTCCTTACTTTGTTTGGAAGCTATGGCACAATTATCACACAATTTTGAATGGGGAGACACATTGGCTTTCATACATATAGAACATAGCTTATCCGAAGGCACAGACATGTTAAACAGGCTTAAACTTGTCAATAAAGCACAAAAACCGTTTTAAATCAAAACCGCTACTGTCTCTTTAAATTTTAAACAGAACACACTTTATTACTGAATATGTGAAAAAATATGAAGGAATTGTTCAAAATTTACCAAAATTTCACCACAGTGTCTTAAAGCATTAAAAGTATTGCACACCAATTTTCAGAGCTTTAACCCTTAAAATAACGGAACCGGAGCCGTTAACAAATTTAACCCCTATACAGTCCCAGCTACAGCCTTTGCTGTGACCTAACCAAGCCCAGAGGGGAATACGATACCAAATGACGCCTTCTAGAAACTTTTCCAACTACTTTCAGGTCCTCACACATGCATCTGCATGTCTTGCTCTCAAAAACAACTGCGCAGTAATGGCGCGAAAATGAGGCTCAGCCTACAACTGGGAAGGCCCTCCCTGACTGACTAACATAGTGCCTGACGTTAAAAAAATGTTTCCCAAGTTTATAAGTGTGAATTATCAGCATAAACATGTATAAAATGTCCAAATAAAGCAATCGATTTAGCCCATAAAAGTGTCTACCAGTATAGCCCATATTAAGCCCTTTATTCTGTTTGAGACTAAGAAAATGGCTTACCGGTCCCCATGAGGGGAAATGACAGCCTTCCAGCATTACACAGTCTTGTTAGAAATATGGCTAGTCATACCTTAAGCAGAAAAGTCTGCTAACTGTTTCCCCTAACTGAAGTTACTTCATCTCAACAGTCCTATGTGGAAATAGCAATCGATTTTAGTTACTGTCTGCTAAAATCATCTTCCTCTCACAAACAGAAATCTTCATCCTTTTCTGTTTCAGAGCAAATAGTACATACCAGCACTATTTTAAAATAACAAACTCTTGATAGTAGAATTAAAAAAAAAACAAACTACATTTAAACACCACAAACTCTTAACCATCTCCGTGGAGATGTTGCCTGTGCAACGGCAAAGAGAATGACTGGGGTGGGCGGAGCCTAGGAGGGACTATATGGCCAGCTTTGCTGGGACTCTTTGCAATTTCCTGTTGGGGAAGAGATATTCCCTCAAGTAAGGATGACGCCGTGGACCGGACACACCAATGTTGGAGAAATCTTTTGTTTTTCCTTGCTTTGTATTACTTTAACATTAATAAAACTTTGCAATAAGAATATATGACAGGAGTGTTTCATTGGAGACCATTTTTCAAGCAGGTTGTCACATGATTTTGGATTTATTTAGTTTAACATGTTTTGTTTTGTTTTTTTTTAAACTTATTTTGGCCTTACATACATTTTTTAATGTTATAATTTTCCTGAATTTTCACTTCACATGTTTATAAACAACAAAAATATTGCTGACCTCTTACAAAAGTAAGTTAAAAGTAAGTTAAAAAACCTATAATATAGCTTAGATTCAATAAAATCCATTCCCAAAACCGATATTTTACACAAAACCCCCACTGTTTTATGATTCCAATTGTGCATACAGTTTTAAACAACTTTTCAATGTACTTTTATTATCATTCTCTTGGCATCCTTTGTTGAAGGTACAGCAATGCATTACTAGGAGCTGGCTGAACACATTGGGGTATCCAATAACAAGACACATGTGCACCTTCTATTCAGCAGCTAGCTCCCAGTAGTGCATTGCTGATCCAAAGCATAACTAGATTTACTTTTCAACAAAGAAAATCAACAAAACAAATGATAAAATAGAAGTAAATTGAAAAGTTGTTTAATATTACATGCTCTATTTGAATCACAAAAGTTTAATTTTGACTCTACTGTCTCTTTAAGGAAAACTACAGCAACTTGAAAAATATGGAATTTGTAAGTCACTTCCAATGAAAATCAGTGGAACCACATCTATTTTGTAACCATTCACAGTTCTTCAAGATGCGGACACAAGGCAAGATACTTCACACGGGCAATTAGAATATTTCCTATGCGAGGCCAAGGTATACACAACAAATTGCACAGCCACCTTATTTGATTCTCATCCAATGAATGATCTTATTTTCTTCTTTACCTTAAAGGGCCATAATACCCAAATGTTTAAACACTTGAAAGTGATGCAACATAGCTGTAAAAAGCTGACTAGAAAATATCACCTGAACATCTCTATGTAAAAAGAAAGATATTTTACCTCAAAAGTTCCTCAGTAGCCACAACCCATTGTAAAGGATGTCTAAGCAGCATTTTAGTGTGTCTGTCCTAGGACAGCTTAGGGGATGAGCCTCGTGAACTCTCATATTATTTCACCAATCAGGTAAAGGAAGCTTACTATGAAATCTCATGAGAGTTAAGTCAAATCTCATGAGATCATAGTAAGAGTTCATGACCTCAGCACTGCTGATGTTGATTGGCTGCTGTTCATTTCTTCATTTTTTTTTATTTTTACCTGCAGCTGGGAGCAGGTGAAGTATAACTTTTTACACAGAACTTACTCTGCTGAGCTGAGGAAATTGTGAGGTAAAATATCTTCCTTTTTTACATAGAGATGCTCAGGTGATATTTTCCTGTCAACTTTTTACAGTTATACTGCATCAGTTTCAAGTGATTTAGCATATGAGTATTATGTCCCTTTAAATAGTACTCCAACAATGTCACATAGTTTAAAAAACATAAAATGCATAGTCGGCATCATATTAGACATATCTTTAGGTACAACTCTTATTTTTAAATGTCAGACCATAGAAACAAATAAGGTGGTTAAACATGCTAACGTGATATATACTTTCTAACAGGAGCATTAAACACATTGAGATGGTAATATACAATTATAAATAGTATATATAAAAATAAGTCTGCAATATACTTTTATTATTTATTGTGTTCCCTTTTCCTGTAATTCTATTCTGAAATTGTGAGCTTTTCATCTCTTGTTATAAATGAAAGCACAGAACACTATTAGATTCCACACAGTCATTGGCTGCACACTCTAGTGACCTACTGTATTTATAACTGTCCCTAATTGGCCACAGCAGAGAAGGTAACCTAAGTTACAACATGGCAGCGCACATTGTTTTATAGAACTAAAAATTAACACTTATTTTGTCAATATTTAAACAGCTAATGGAACTTCAAAAAAATACATCTTATTGTTATTCTCAGACTAATCTTTTCTTTAAATAGATCATTCTTTCTAGCATTTATTTAGGACTAGATTAAAAGTGGAGGGCAAATTAATTTCTGAGGGCCCTCACGATTGTTTGCACTCCTTTTTAATTTTACAAGTTGAGCGATTTATGCTAGAGAGTGTTAGAAAAAAAAAAAGCAGGCAAAGGGCTTTAACATATCGATACATACACATACATTGCTAAAGATGTATATGTATATATATATATATATATATATATATATATATATGTCTATATATGTGTACCTATAGTATGTATTAATGTATTTATATATGTATATTTGTATTAACAGACATTTTTATATATATATATATATATATATATATATATATATGTGTGTGTGTGTGTGTGTGTGTGTGTGTGTGTGTGTGTGTGCATTGCAGTCTTTTCCCGTTAAGTAGGTGAAAACATGTAAAAACATATTTGCAATGTTCAAATTTAGTAAAATGTTTAACTATGTATTTATTGTAAATATTTCCCATTCCTATGTTCTGTACATAGCAGGAAATGTTCTATGTATTTATAAATAGATATTTCTATTTATATCTGTATATATATATTCCTATATATAATCATCTCTTTCTATATATTTGTTTAAAAAAAAAAACAATTTTTCTTTCATCTTTAAACAATTCTGAAATTAATTATCTCTTTCTCTCCTTTTCTTTCTCTCTCTCATAATTTTGATTGACTTAAGAATATACATTCTTAATATATGATCTGTTGCAGGTAGTTGAGAAATGTTAAAATGGGTGTACAGTACATTAAACTATTATTTGCAATATGTATATACCAGGTAACATAACATAGTAACATAGTAGATGAGGTTGAAAAAAGACAGAAGTCCATCGGGTTCAACCTATACAAATCTAATATACTTACAAAAAATCTCCAAGATTAAATTAATCCCATAAAAAGGTGACCCATTAAACACAAGCAATCATATCCCTTAATTCTGTTTCTAGCCAGAAATGCATCCAAACAATTTTCAGATGTATCTAAGGTATTGGCATTCACTACCTTCTTTGTTCATGAATTCCACAATTTTTCTGCTCTTACTGTGAAAAATAATTTCCGTTGCAGTAGAATAAATCTTTCCCCCAGCCTTAATTTGTGACCTTTTGTCACAAACAATTTTCTTGAAATAAACAGAGCTTCTACCTTTTCTTTATATAGGCCTTGAATATATTTATATAAAGTAATCAGGTCACCTCTCAAGTGCCTTTTTTTCTAAAGGAAACAGACCCAGTTTGCTAACCTCTCCTCATATCTTAAATTCTTCATTCCCCTTATTAGCTTTCTGGCACTTCTCTGAAATTTTTTTAGGTCTGCAATGTCTTTTTTTTAGATTGGTTCCCAGAAGTACACTCCATACTAAAGGTGAGGTCTTACCAGGGATTTATACAGTGACAGAATTATGCTTTCCTTCATTGAATCAATGCCTCTTTTAATACATGCTAGTATGTTATTAACCTTAGAAGCCGCTGCCCTACATTATGGATCTTTAGCTTGTTGTCTATTACTACACCCAAATCTCTTTCCATCTTTGTTTGACTAAGTCTTGTCCCATTTAAATAATACATTGCCTGCTTATTTTTACTTCCAAAATGTAGAACCTTGTATTTTCCTGTATTAAATCTAATTTTCCATTTACCTGCCCATACTTCTGATTTCTGCAGATTCCCTTGTAACACAAGTTCATCCTGCTCTGACCTAATGGGATCAATTTAATAAATGTCGAGCAAACATAATTCTTTGTAGCAAATCATGTTTGCCCAACATTGCTAAATGCCCACAGCATACGCTGTCAGCATTTAACACTGCACAAGCATTTGTTATGAAATGCTTCTGTAATGTCGCCCATTGCACATTTGCAGGCCAATTGGCCACTAGCAGGAGGGTGTCAATAATCCCGATCGTATCGGATAGGGATGATTGCAGTCCACCACCTAAAGGGTGGCAGACAAGTTAAAGAGCAGTGGAGAAAGCAGCAGCCGCTGCTTATTAAATTTCCCCCAATGACCTTACATAGAAATCCCTATGTTTCAACATTAGTCCACTTCAGTTTGCATTTAACCTAAATTGTACACAAATTACCCAATAAGAAATCACCTGATGCCACCTATTATAAAGTGTTTTTTGATATTACAAATATCATATATACAACTAGTATCAATATAATGTATAAAACATTTGAAAACACCATAAGCATTGCAACACTTCTTAAAGAGACATGAAACACAATTTTTTTCTTTCATGATTCAGAAAGAGCATGCGATTTTAAACAATTTTCCAATGTACTTCTATTATCTAATTTGCTTCATGCTTTTTATATCTTTTGTTTAAAAGCATATTTATTATGCTCAGTAGCTGCTGATTGGTGACTGAACATAGATGCCTTGTGTTATTGGTTCACCAATGTCAATTGTGATTTCTTCAGCAAAGGATACCTAAACAATGAAGCAAATTAGATTATAGAAGTAAATTGGGAAGTTGTTTAAAATTGCACGCTCTTTCTGAACCATTAAATAAATATTTTGGGTTACATGTCTCTTTAAAGACTTTGAAAATATTTATGCATTTTCTGCATAGCGCATGTTCCAATTTAAGGCACAGTTTGTATGCACTCTCTCTTAGGAATATAGTTCTGCTTGACTGTACATCAGCACTTTTATAGTACACCAAATAGTAGACAAATAATTTGATGTGACTATTTTCGCTGGAGATTGTTAAGAATATGTGTAATGGAAATTACAAAGGCCAGCAGAGGATCTAATAGCAAAGGCAGCCGAATTGTAATTAGGAATGACTAAAACACCATGTCAGGCTTAATTTTTTAATTAATTCCAGAATAAAGGGCATGAACAAAAATGTTCCAGCCTGTTAAATCTTTTTTTTTTTCTAAAAGTTCTGCTGAATTTTCTGGAAACTAAGGGAAGAAAATTGGATGTATCCTTGAAACTATTTTAGTCCCAATAATGAATTCCCCTTTAACCTATTACCTACTGTACCCTAAATAGAGTGCTCTTTGTTCCTGGTTAGGGATTTGTATTGTGCTCTGGGCAATAAACCTTCAGAGAATGCTTCATGAAAATGTATGCATGTGCTGTTTTATTGTAGCTATGGGGAGCAAATTAGGAAGTAACAAGTTATAAAAAGGTAATATAAGTAATGATGCAGACTAGAAATCTGATAATCCTTATGCATACAAACACCACCACTCAGACATACACTATCCATGATTTATAAACTATTATCCCAGAAACCTCCGGGGTATATATCCCCATTTTTAGAAAAGTGGGAAACAGACCTAGGTATTATCATGTCACCCCAAACGAGCCACTCCATTCTACAAGCCACTAGAAAATCCTCTGTTTCATCCTCTATCCTAGAACTCAATTTCAAACTACTACATAGATGGTATTTTACCCCAAAGAAGTTACACAGGTTATTTCGCTCCCATCCAAACACGTGTTGGAGATGCGGACACGTAAATAGTAATGATGCACATATGTGGTGGTGGTGTAATGACATTCAAAATTTCTGGCGACACGTAATTAAAGAAATAGAAACTATTCTGGAGATTGTGCTCCCTCTGGACCCCATGATATGGCTCTTAAATAAACCCCCAAACATTAAACATAAACCTTATTTAAGATTATTTACGATAATGACAAACGGAGCAAAACAACTAATAGCCAAAAATTGGAAAAGTAATAAAGGCCCTTCATTGGGTAAGTGGGTTGAAAAAGTTACAGACCTTTTAGAGCTTGAAGAATATTATTACCTCAAAAATGCAAAAATGGAAACTTACGCAGAAATATCCCAAATCTGGGAAACTTACATACACACAAAGTAATCCTATAAATATGCCCCCAACTGGTTGCGGGCGGGCGGGACGGGACTCGTCCATCATTATCTCTTCCTTTTTCTTTCTTTGAAAATCCCTTTATTCCTTTTTCCTTTCCCCTTTAAACTCATTTTATAAATTCATATGACCAGAAGTTTTTGTTCGCTTATACAAAATTATGAAAATACATGACAGCTGTTGAACATGTACACTGGAGGAGCTGCGTCTCCCATTTCTTGTATCTTACTTCTTTATTTTCAATAAAGTTGTTGGAAAAAAAAAAAAATTGTATACATCTAAAAATAAAAAGATAGACAGACAGATAGATATAATGCAAAGTAAAAAGGTAACACAAAACAAAATGAAGCAATTTAAATATATATATATTTTGGTTTATTAAAATGTATGATAGAAATGTATATGAATAATTTTGGATTCAATGTTAATTTTATTTTATAAGGGAGATCCCTGTTGAGAGAATGACCAAATTGTTAAGCTGCATTAATTGGTTTGTTGAATTTGCAGACTATATTCCCTTTTAACAGTTTTGACTGACTAGTGGAATATATTAGACCTATGAATCTTTCATTTTTTTAAGCCCTGATCTTGCTAAATGCTGGTCACCATGATGCATTGTCTTTTCCCAGTCAAACTCCTTCCTTATTCATTTTGAGCTAAAATAATTCTAAATTTGTAATCTTAAATGATAATCGCACCTTGTAATTCCAAGCATTTGTAATTAATGAACTTTCAAGAAGAGTGTGAAATTTGTTTTTAATGCATTCATAATTTATTTTCTAAAATTGTTTTTCAATAGCCAAACCTATTAATTCCAAGAATGTATAATAAATGAACTTACAAGACAAGTATAAAATTGTTTTTAGTGCATTAATACTTTATTCACTTCAACTGTTTTTCTGCAGCACAACTATAGCCACACATTTATTTTGAAGAGCTAACCTAGACTTGTTAATGGATTAGAGACAGCTAGCCATGGTCATTTTGTTAGCTTAATCTCCATTGTTTTGTTATGGCTTATATGATCATCACTGTTGAGAGCAATTTGGGATAGATATGTAGCAGGGTTAGGCTTGGGAACTCTGCAGTGTGCACCAATTTTTAAACCCAACACTTTCAGATTTAAGTTATAAGAACAGAGATACACAGATAATTAAAGTATATTGCAAAGTTGTATTACTTTAGATAATTAAACATTTTATACTATAATCTCAAAGTGTGAAATGCCCCTTTGACAACTGGTAGCAAAAACAAATACCTGCAAAGACCTTAATGAAGTTGTTTTGTTGTTACTGTCAGTTGTTAAGTTTTCAACCTGAGTATTACCTATCCCTTCATCTGGTATAATGCTCATAACCACTAGCCAACATTTTTGATTGCATTTGTATCACAATATTCCTATTTTGATCATATTCTATGCTTCCATTTGTAGCCAACTTTTCCTTTGCAATTTGACATTCTTAATTTCCATAAATTCAAGCTGCAGCTCCAAGGCACTGGGAAATCTGTATGATGGAAACCGAAAGTGAGATTATGGGGCCGATTTATCAAGTTTCTGGCAGACATGATCTAGTGAACTGCTTGTGCAATGCCGCCCCCTGCAGATTTGCGAGCAATTAGCTGCTAGCAGGAAGTGTCAATCAACCCAATCATATGAGATTGGGCGGATTGATGTCCGCCACCTCAGAGGAGGCGTACGAGTTAAGGAGCAGCAGTTAAAGGCCCGTGATAAATCGGCCCCAAAGACTAAACTATCCACACTGCTGTGGGGTGCAAGGTTGAAGCAGCGGAAGAAGCCGCAAAAATCAGAAAAATAAACAAATATAGTCACACTCGTAAAAACCATTAATAAAAAAAACAAACAAACATGGTGCAATATAATTAGTGGTTCTCTATTAATAGCCGTATTCAAACTGTGCATCCGCTGCATATTGTCTTTATTATTTCTTAAAGGGACACTCAAGTCAAAATAAACTTTTATGATTTAGATAGAGCATGCAGTTTGAAGACACTTTCCAATTTACTTCCATTATGAAATTTTGCACACTTTTTATATACACAATTTTTGAAGCACCAGCTCCTACTGAGCATGTGCACAAGCTCACAGGGTATACATATACTAGTCTGTGATTGGCTGATATCTGTCACATGATACAGGGGGCTGAAAATGGGAGAAAAAATAAATTTGTTAGAAAAAAAATCTACTGCTTATTTGAAATTCAGAGTAAGTGTTAAATCATTGTCTTTTTATTATGCACTTGTTAATTATGCAATCCTACTGCATTGAGTGGTCCTTTTAGAAATGTATATGACTCATTATTATATATATATAGTTGTACTTAAATTTAATAGTTTGTTTGGGGTTTTCTCCCATTACAGATGCTTATTCAAAGATAATTGTAGTGGAATGCAAAACACATACGTTCTGGTGTGAATTAATATGTTGATGCAATAAAGAATGTTTGTTTTTTAATTCACGGTTTTCACAAGTTTGGCTGGACTTTTTTCCCATTCTTCATTTCCATTCTTTTACCCTCTTGTTTACACCATCAGAATATATCATGAATTTTGCATTTAGCATCATTGAATAGCAAATATTTAGCACAGTTTAAGTCCTCAAACAACAGCAGCAACATTATCAGTAAAAAGTCATGCAATTATAAAATAATTAATTTCTTTGTAATTGTCTTATGTATAATCGATAGTTACTTAAGTACATATTATTTCTTAACTTTTATAATTTATTAATCTATTTAACATTTCTTTAATAATATACTTTTTTTTTTTTTTTTTTTACAAAACTGTCATTTTTATCTAATTGTTTAATACTATGAAACATATTATTATTAATGTTAGTCTTATTATGTTATCATCAACATAACTTTTAATAGCATCTACCAGGAGAAATACAGTGTCTAAAAATAACCATGTGTACTCACCTTGCATCTGATTACATTGCACATAAGGTTAGTAAATCTCCCACGGTAACACTTTTCAAAATGTGAATTTAATCACCTCCTGTGCTTTAATTACGCACTTTGCCAGATAAAGCAAATTACTGTATTAATGTGTTACCACTCTATTTGTAACTAAAAAGGTTTAAATTACAATAAAAAAAATGTAATTTCAACCACAGTTGATAAACAGTGAGGTAGAAAATATAATAAATGTAAACATATGTGCTATATTAATACTTTCTGTTTTAACTAATCCACACCTATACTTGGGACATTTTAAATAGCGCTGCGGAATCTGTTGGCGCTCTACAAATAACCGATAATAATAATAATAATAATAATAAATGCAATATAATGACCAAGTTGTTTTCTGCTGTTTCTCAATTTTTCCATAGCTTCAAAGTAATTAAATGCCACTATATAAGAAAAAAAAGTTAACCTGAACTAGTTGCTATCTTTGCCTGATTATGCAATATTGACAAAGAGCTTTGAGTACTATAGGGTATCATAAGATATAAAGTAGAGTTTCAAATGTCCGCATTAAAAATAGAGACTCAAACATGCTACCATAGTTTTATACATGATATCAGCCTGTTAGAGCAATTAACCCCCATAGTTTAAAATCACCAAAGCTATAATTCTATTGTCAGCAGTTGAGACGCTCATAGATTTATGTTCATCTTTTTTGATTGGGCACCTAGTTCTAGGATATGCTACATGATACGTAGCCTCCTTGTTGGTGGCACCAGTACGGATATAGATTTCTGCATCTACTGATATCATGCAGGAGTTTTGGAAATGTGAGAAATTGAACAAAAACACAACAATTTAAATTAGTTCAACAAAGCAGAATCATTTTTGTTCTTTTCATCATTGCATCGTGTCTAACTTTTCTGTGATCTTTACATGTTCTGGTAACAAACTGTAAAGAAGCTATATATAGCTGAAAGCAGTAGAGAAACTACCATACTGTCAGAAACACTTGCATTATTAAGTGTTGGTAGGATCAACCTGAGATATAAACCTTCCAACTTAGATTACGAGTGGCACGCTAACAATTGCACGCAAGCGATAAGGGGTTTATCACCGGTGTTTTGTGCATCGAAAGTAGCGTGCGTATTACAAGTTGGAAATAAATGTGTTCAATAATGGAATATGTTTTAAGTATTTTTAAATATATATTCCTTACTATATCAGTATATATCTGCACCTATTTAAAATCATCTCTCTCTCTCTCTCTCTGTATATATATATATATATATATATATATATATACACACACACAAACACACACAGACACACAATTGTATATATATATATATATATATATATATATATATATATATATATATATATATATATTTATTTATTATTATTTTTTTTACCAAAAAAATAAATCAGATATGTATGGAAATATGTATTTATGAATACATAGAACATATTCTTCTATGTGAAGAACATTGGAATGTGAATTATTATTTTTTCATGTTAGGTTAGCGCTCTTGAGAAAATGCCCCCTATTTATCAAAGGTCTTGCGTACCTGATCCGACAGTGCGGATCAGGTCCGCAAGATCTCGCTAAATGCGGAGAGCAATACGCTCTCCGCATTTAACATTGCACCAACAGCTCACAAGAGCTGCTGGTGCAACGCCGATCCCCTGCTGACTCGCGCCCAATCGGCCGCCAGCATGGAGGTGTCAATCAACCTGATCGTACTCGATTGGGTTGATTTCCAGCGATTCCTGTCCGCCTGCTCAGAGCAGGCAGACAGGTTATGGAGCAGCAGTCTTTAGACCACTGTTTCACAACTTGTGTTTCTGGCGAGTCTGAAGACTCGCCAGAAACACGACCCTTCAAGCTCCATACGGAGCTTGATAAATATGAGCCAATGTATCATTGTGGAGTATATGAGAAAATAATTGGATGTGAAGATGCTAATATTCAAATGGTTGTTGTTATTATTAGAGCACCTCATGTTCGTATTCTAGCCACCATTTTCAATATCATTATTTTGATGAGTTTTAAAAAGTAAATATCTTTGGTCAGTTGATCAAATAACTCCTCACAATTTTACTCCCCTTTGACTGCAAAGTTTATAATCCTTTTTTTTAATTCTTACTTGATGTAGAAACCTTCTAACGAACATTGACCTAGTTTACATTCAGGTGGTAATGTTTGAAAACTGGTGATAACATAAAACTTCTCCAAAGACTTTAATGGAGATAAATGTTTTACCACCAATTTCCACAATTTACCAAGTCAATGGAAACCAGGCCATTGACTTCATCAACGAGAATTTTGCCCATGTGACCAACAGACTCAGGGCTAGTTTCCATTGAGCAAACAAACAATCAATCCAGCAGTGCGCTCTTTCCTCCCTCACTGCATAAGGCAGTACTTCCGGGTTACGGCACACAGGAGAGTGGGGATGACGTCAAGCCACAGAAGCCGGCAAGGGGACCACAGCGCATCCGTCCCATACGCCAAGAAATAGGTAATCCAAATAGCAAAATAATGTCCCAGGAGCCGGCAAACGTAAAATATATCCAATCTTTATTGAAGTTATATAAAAACAGCAAACGGTTCAGTCCGTCAATCCAACAGCACAAACTGACCAGATTAAAATACACAACAAAAGGGAGAGAAGCTGCGCTCCTCATGCAGCAGACATGTTTCGTGCTTGCCAAGCACTTGTTCACTGCTTAAAGGAGCAGCAGCTGCCTTCCACTTAAATAGGCTACAGCTGTGAATATATTTAAAGATACATCTCATATATTAATATTTAAATATTTAGAAATAGTTATCTCCCTCATGCAGTGTATATAACTTGTTTAAATGTAAAAGCACTCATTCCTACATATTACAGGAAAACATACAAATTGATAAACATTTCATAGTAGTTAGAATTGCAATTATATAATAATTTATAGAATGCTATAATGTTAAAAAGATTTGATTCATAAAATAGCAAAATTCATAGATTATAACTAGTATTCTAATTCAATTCAAACAAATAACACTATAGAAAGTTTATCAGGTCAATAGAGAAAGAAAGAAATTTTCATATATGTACAATTCCCTAGACACATAAATCTATATCCCTCCTTAGGTTTAGACCATGGGGCATAGACGTATTTAGAGTAAATATCCAATATACCTCTCTTAAATTAAGTTTATTTTGTCTATTGCCACCTCTTCTCCACCGTGGAACATGGTCTATACCCTGCAAGGATAAAAGAGACGCATCAGAGTTGTGGAATGTTTTAAAATGTCTTGCAATGGGGGTGTCAGAATCCGGATCCTCTATAGAACGCACATGTTCAAGGAATCATTTTTTCAGGGGTCTTTTAGACCTCCCCACGTACTGTTTTGAACAGCCTCTGCATGTCAAAAGGTAAATGACATGTGTAGTAACACATGTTATGTAAAACTTGATTTGATGCACTTTACCAGTACTGGAAGAGGTGAAAAATTCACCTTCATTTACAGATTCACATGTTTTACATATCCTGTGTCTACATTTAGAGAAACCCTTTTTTTGTTTAAGCCAGCAATTCTGTGTTAATCTCGGTAGATCAGATGGTGAAACATAGTTACCCAGTGTTTTTCCTCTCTTGGAGATGAACTGGCAGCCTTCACTGACAATCCCTTTAAGGATTGGGTCAGTATGTAAAATTGGTAGGGATTCCCTTATTATTTCACAGATTTTATTATATTCAAGGCTGTAAGTAGTAATAAACTTAGGTTTACCTATCTCCATATGTCTTTTATTTTTATTTTTGTATTGCAAGAGTGTGGTCCTCGGTATAATATCTACCTCTTTGTGGGCTTTGTCTAAAATAGTTTCATTGTAACCTCTTTCTCTCAATCTCTGAGTGATAATGTCAGCTTGTTTTTGGTAATTACTTTCATTTGTACAGTTCCTTTTGGCCCTAATATATTGACCTTTGGGAATCCCTTGTAGCGTATGTCTAGGGTGACATGACTTAAACTCAAGGATAGTATTTCCTGCTGTGGCCTTTCTATATAGATCAGTCTCTATTACTCCCGTGTCAATATTACCAATGATGGTAATATCCAAAAAGTTAATTCTGTCATGACTATGTTCACCCACCAATTTAATGTTATGGTCATTGTTATTCAGGTAGGTACAAAAATCATCTACTGTGCTGTCCGCACAGTCCAAAATCAGTATCAGATCATCAATATATCTGGCAAAAAACACAATATTATGTCGATAGGGGTTCCTATCCCCAAACACGTGGAAAAGCTCCCACCATCCCATGAAGAGATTGGCATAGCAGGGGGCAAATTTCGCCCCCATAGCTGTTCCACGTCCCTGGAGATAGAAACCCCCATCGAACATAAAGAAATTGTGAGTCAGAAGGTATTCAATGGAGTTTAACAGAAACTGTTTAGTGGCAGGGTTGAAGTTACTTTTGTTGTTTAAGAAGTAATCTATCGCATGTAAGCCTTTGACATGTGTAATTGAGGTGTATAAGGATGTCACATCCAGCACCAAGAATCTGTAATTAGATTTCCATTCCACATTTTCAAGTTTTAAAATTAGAGAGGTGGTATCCTGTATGAAACTAGGTAATTCCTTAACAATTGGTTGAAGAAAACTGTCGATCAAATCTGAGAGGGGTTCGTTTAAAGAATTAATGCCGGCTATTATAGGACGCCCAGGAGGGTTGGTAATGTCCTTATGGATTTTGGGCAAATAGTGGTAGATTGGGATAACTGGATGTTCAGGGACTAAGCTTTCTTTAATGGTCTCATTGATGATATTGTTACATCTAGCATATGAAATTAATTCAACCAATTCTTTTTTGAATTTAATAGTGGGGTTGTCTTTCAATTTTATATATACTTCCCTGTCCTGTAGCTGTCTATTGGCTTCTTTTAAATAGTTAACCCTGTCTAAAACCACTACATTTCCTCCCTTATCGGATGGCCTTATGATGATAGACTCATTCTGATTTAGTTTGTCTAGCGCTGCTCTTTCCTTAAAGGACAAGTTCTTTTTACTCTGTTTGGGTATACTGTTTAATGCCCTAAGTTTGTCTTCAACTACTTTCTGAAAGATCTCTACAGCATTAGATCTGGAATGAACAGGATAAAATTCACTTTTTTTCTTGAATTTACTTAAGTTAACATTTTTTTTCAGTAATCAAACCTTCAGTGTCAATTGTGTCTTCATCTAAAAGTTCCTGTAAATCAGTGACTCAACAAATGTCAGTGAATGTCAGATTATCATGATTGACAAGTCCCTCTGATGTATTACTTATCACATTATTGGTTTCATCCTGTGGCCCCTCAGCATTACCAAAATGTTTGCGCAACATTAATTTGCGCACAAATTTGTTAATATCCACAATGGTGTTAAACAAGTTGAAATGCTGAGAGGGCACAAAATTCAAACCTTTGGACAATACTTTTTGATCTAATGTAGTTAGTTGCATACTAGACAAATTCAGAACATTATTTTCTCCTAAGCATATTTCTTCTTCCGATTCCCTGCTCTTGTTTGATAGGGAGTCTGTTGTTTCTTTGGGGTCTCTTCTGTTCTCCCTTCCCCCACCTTGTTTACAGTTTGTTTTTTTGCCTTTCCCCCTTTTGCCTCTATGTATGTTTTCTTTTTTACTGCTGGCACAGTCTCTCGCTGTTTGTTTTTTGAGACACTGGTGGATGGCATTTCTTGTGGAATTTGTAAAACTGTGGGGATAGTTTCCTCAATATAATTCTCCCCATCAGAGGACTCTATTTCATACTCAGTGTCATTATCAGAAAAACTGACTTGTTTTTTAGATTTGTTCTTCTTGTTTCTGTACCACCTCCTTCTCTTTTTAGGGTCACCCCCCTCATTTGAGTCCCATCTATACACAGAATGGTGATCATAGTCATGTTTATCCCTTAGAATTTTCCTGGACTTATACTCCCAGAGTTCCTGACGAAATGTTTGCATATTTTTTTCAAACTGTTTATCATACATTTTGAAGTCAGGGTCTTTTTGGACTGTTTTTAATTTATCTTGTATGTCCTTAATTTCAATTAGAAGATCCACTCTTTGTTTCTGTTTGTGTTTTATTAGTAGATCTATTAAAGCAAATGAGCATGTGTCCAATATAATGTTCCATTTCATCATGAAATCATTATCAATTACTCTAAAGGAGGGGAACTTCCTGATGCATAATCCTCTAGGGATATGTTTGTTGTTTTTGTATATGAGGAAAGTCTTAATGTCTAACTCCAATTTTAAATCTTTTTTCCTTAAAGCATCAATTTCATAAAATAGGGTATCGATGGTATAAACCACTTCATCCTCAATATTATATTGTGTGACAGTCTCTTCAAAGTTAGTTAGCACATAAGATTCCTCTTCACTGTTATCCATGATAGTAATGAGTTAAACGTGTATACTGCTTCAAAGTGTATAATCCGGTCAGTGTTTAAAAGTGCTGTACAGTAAATGTGTAATATACTGTGATGCTCTAGTTTCCATTGAGGTGGTAATGTTTGGAACCTGGTGGTAACATAAAAATTCTCCATTGACTATAATGGAGATAAATGTATTTAACACAAGCTTTACCCCCTTAATGGAAATTAGCCCTACATTGTTTTTTTCCTGTGTTAATAAAACAAGTAATAAACCCTACAAGCAAATATATGGACATTGTTTATACTGTAGATAAATGCTGATTAAAACTCAATACTTTTCAATATTTTCTCCATTATAAAGTTTTTGTTTAAGGACTGCGAGACACCTACAAAATATTCACACCTTTTTGATGATATTTGTTTTACTTACACTAAGTTAACAGTTGCCAAGGTTTCCTGAATGTCATACGTCAACTCCCTTAAGAACCATAATGTAGATATCTGGATTGTTGTTAGCGAATACAAACTTTCATATATATAGTTCACAGTGTGATTAAATGTTAAAACCTTGCTTTGCAATAGGGAAGTAACTAAATGTAAATTAACATTGTGTTTGATTTATTATATGTCGAATGGACAAGATTCGCTATATTGAATCATGTCTGTTCGACATCGCTAAATGCAGACAGCATACGCTGTCCACATTTATCATTGCACAAGCATTTCTGGTGAAATGCTTGTGCATTGCTGCCCCGGTTCACTGGTGGCCAATTAGCCTCTAGCAGAAGCTGTCAATCATCCCGATTAGATCAGGATGATTTCAATTCACCATCCAAAAGGTGGCGGACAGGTTAAGGAGCATTCGCTGCTTGATAAATGGAGCCCCTTGTATGAACAGTGTGATTTTACTTGTCTTTAAGGGACAGTAAACACTTTGTCATTCAGGAACCTGTCTACCTGGTATCGCATTGTGCAGTGATGCCCCCTGCTCTCAAGCAACCAATCAGGCAAAAGCAGGGCTTGTCAATAATCCAAGTCAGATATGACCAGGATGATTTAACTTCACTACCATTGAGGTGATGGTGTTTTAAAAGGACAGTCTACTTTAAAACTGTTATTGTTTAAATAATATAGATAATCCATTTATTACTCATTCCCAAATTTTACAAACTTGCATTTTAGCCAATCAGTGCTTGTTCTTGTATAACCATTATTATTCTCCACGGGAGTGAGCACAATGTTAACTTTATGGCACACATGAACTAGGACTGTCTGCCTGTTTCTAAGTCCCTGCAGGCTTTTTAAAACAGGCCAAACTTAGAGGTTATACAGTATATTAAGATAATGTTGGTTATGAAAAGCTGGGGATATGGTAGTAAACCTCTTATCTATCTCTTTAAACAATAAGAAAAAAAATCAAGTAGACTGTCCCTTTAACTATCACTACAGGCTTGCTGGTGTAGCCTGCACTGCTGGGGCTCCAAAGCTGAATCCACAGCTTCATAAATAGAGACCTTTGTGATTGTAAAGTAAATTGCCTAATTATGCACTATTAAACATGTTTTTTTCTATTTATTTATTTATTTATAAAATATTTTACCAGGAAGGATACATTGAGATTTCTCTTGTTTTCAAGTATGTCTTTGTAATATACTTTTATTATTATTATTATTATTATTATTATTATTATTTTTTTAAACATAATTTTTTATTATTGAGGTTTAAACAATGATGAAAGAAAAAAGTAAGAAAATCAAGGTCAAAATACATAAAAGAGCACACCACTTAGACATTGCAAAGTTCAAATCTAACAGATCAATATCGGATACAAAAATAACACTTTTTTAATGATCTTTTGTGTTACAAAAGAGAAGAATGAGCAAATCATTTATACATTATTAAGTTCAAGGTAGAAGCAACAATGTCCAATTGAAATATATAAATATTTATGACCTGTAATCTATGAGATTGAAACCTTTGTTTAATTAAACATATATCTCAAGTGTTTCCCATATTGACAAACAATCTAGATTAATCTAAACTTAAAAAATGGGTATATTAACCCACGATACCCTTCAAGATCGGATAGTAAAAGAAAAAACAAACAAACAACAACAACAAAAAATAAAAGGGGGAAAATGGGGGGGGGGAGACAAACAAAAGCAAATGAGTCTACTCTCATTGTATTATACTACTTCCCTTATAACATCTTAAAAAAAGGATACTAAGTTTAGATAATACTTTAGTGAACTAAGTAACTAAGTCGATATTATATTTTCAATAGGGAATAATAGTTGTTTTTGAATATCCGTTTCATATATCTCCATGAACGCTGCCCATTTCATATAATATCCCTCAATACCTTTTTCTGTAGAGGTATAGGCATCAAATTGTTCTATTATTGCCTGTGTCTGAAGAAGATATATTAAATTATTAATAGTTGGTTCTCGTTTATTTTTCCAATTTTTAAGTATAAGGTATCTACCACCCAAAATAGTTATGTTAATGAAACTATTATTTACCTGCGGATTTGGCCTGTCATGTAAGAGAAATATGTGTCTTTTATCAAGTTTGATATTTATTTTTAAGATCTTACGAATCCAAAATTGAACTCGGGACCAAAACTTCTGAATTTTAGGGCAGATCCAAAACATATAAACCAGGTCGGCTTCCGAAGAATGGCACTTAGGACAGTAGTTTTGAGTGTTAGGGTACCAGCAATTAAATTTAGCTGGTGTAATATAAACCTGGTTAATAAATTTTACATGAGATTCCCGCCATGCTGCCGAGAGTGTAGCTTTATCCACTTTTTGTATACTATATTTCACCAGGTCCTCACCAGATATATCTAGAATTTGTTGCCAACTTCTATCCAAATTCTGTAAATTAGCTTCACCTAAGTTAGAAAGTATCAACTTATACCAAAAATTAATGGAGCGAATACTATTTTTGAATAATAATAATCCCATTTGCAAACCCGGTTGTATCCGATTGAAATTAAAATTATTAGTGGACTCATAAAACCAATGTCAGATTTGCAAATAGGCATAGAAATCTGTATTAGGGAGATTATATCTGTTTTTTAGATCTTCAAAGGTAAATACTCGAGAGGTGCCCGGTTCATTAAGCTGAAATAAATGTAAAAGTCCCAAACTACTTCATCTATTAAATAGTTTACTATTAACGCTGGGTAGGAATCGTGGGTTACCCGTTATGGGTAAAAGATTTGACATATGAGGGTCCGTGTTTAATAACGATCTTAGACGTTGCCATGCGATAATAATATAGTATATAGTGTACATCCTTTTAATTCTAACCGGTATATGCCGAATAGAACAGTGTAACAAAGCAGTTAAAGAAAATGGAAAGACTAGCTTTTTTCAGCCTTTAAGTAAGCGATATAGTTAACCATCCGTAAGCCAATCCATTGTGATTTTCGCTAGACATACGCTATTGTATATAGATAGAGAAGGGAAGGATAGCCCCCCGAACTGTCTTAAATTCGTTAGTTTTTCCAAAGCCATTCAACTTTTACCCATACCCCAAAGAAATCTTCTACAAATTTTATTCAGATGGTTAATATCTTTTTTTTTATTTAGTGGAATGGGTAAATTTTGTATTAGGTATAAGCATTTTGGTAATATAACAATTTTAATTAGATTGATTTTAGCTGTTAGCAAAAGCGGAATATGGGACCAATTAGTTAAGATTTGTTTAATCTTCTCAAATAAAATACCGAAATTTCTCGAATACCAATATTTCAGGCAATTAACTATATTGATCCCTAAGTATGTAAGCTGATCACTTACAATTTTGAAAGGTACAAAAGATTTGTCTAATGGGGGATTATTAAGCCATAAAATTTCTGATTTGGTAGCATTCACTTGGTAACCAGAGAGCCAAACTCATAAACACATTTTAAGATATATTGGATTTCTAATTGTGTATTATTAGGAATAGTAACAGATCATCAGCATAAAGTAGGAGTTTAAGCTTCATATCCCCAAGGGAAATACCTTGAAGTTCCATTCTAAATAATAATGCAAGGGACTCAATAGCTAAATTGAAAAGTAAAGGAGAGATTGGACACCCCTGCCGTGTACCTTTCGCCATAGAAAAACTATTAGTTAAAGACCCATTTACCAATATTGAAGAAGCTTCTGAATATATTAATTTGATACATTTTAGGAATAGACCTTTAAATCAAAATTGACTCATTGCATGAAAAAGATGGTCCCACGTAATTGAGTCAAACGCCTTCTGGGCATCAATTGATAAAATAGCTTGATCATGTAAGATTTTAGTTTTTTTTTTGTTTATCAAGATTCCAGTAATTATGTCTGAAAATTGTGCAGGCTTCAAAAGCCTAACTCTGCCACAAAGGATTGTGTTAAACACAATGACAGTGTCTTCTCCAGGCTCAATCCAGATTGGCTCCTCTAGATAAAATAAGTGCTGGGTAGAGTTGCACCACTGAAAAACAAGACTGTTGTTATTATAAGGTGTTTACTGTCCCTTTAAGAGTAGCTCATTATTGTAATGTTTATGCTGGATGCTCATAAGAATAATGTGTTGCATGTGAAAGTGTATTTACTCTGTATATGAACCTTTTGGTCTCACCAGTAGCACTTACACATTTTTTCTTAGTTAATCAACAAGTTTCATTGTAATCTAATCCTGCTACAGGGCATAACCTATAGACCCCATTGAAGAAACTCCAGAAGTATAAGTTTTGTTCCCTTGAACCTGTCTGCCTGGCACTGTGGCTAGAGGGTAGCAATAGGCTGCCTGCATTTAAGATTGCACAAGTAGCTGCTTGTGCAATGCAGCCCACAGCTTGCAAATAAGCTGTCAATCATCCTGGTCAGACTAGTACTGAGATATATTTAAAACATTTAAATTTAAAAGAATTAAATGTCAGTGTTCCATCATATGTTAGAAACATAGATATTGACGGCAGATAAGAGCCACAGGCCCAGGAAGGCTGCCCGTTATTACCTAACAGTATAAACTTATCTAGTTTGTAGGATAGCCTTATGCTTGTCCCAGGCATTTTTAAAGTCCCCCACAGTGTTTGTCATTACTACCTCTTGTGGAAGTTTATTCCATAAATCAATCACTCTTTCTGTAAAGAATTGCTTCCTCAAATTACTCCTGAATCTACTACCCTTTAGCTTGAGATCATGACCCCTTGTTCTTGAATTTTCCATTTTATGTAAAAAAAAAAAACACAGCCTCAGTTTTACTTAGCCCTTTAACGTACTTGAAAGATGTTATAATCTTATTATTTCATTCCATCAAAGTTTAATGTACATCATTTCATGAATGTTTTGGCCCTCCCTGGAGCCTTTCTCAAGGTGTCAAAAATACATCCAAACTACATTTAAAAATCCCATCAGATTAACATCAACTGCTTACTGTAATATGTAATTTCACTGATTAATCAGAAAGTCTTACTTTCCATTATCATCTTCTGGGCATTTCTTTAACTGCATTCTTTGCTTCACTTTAACAAAATTTAACTTGCAGTACTGTAAATGGAAAGTTGTTTGTCATAGAGAACACCAATTAGCACATTTTCTACAATGTTTATGACAAAACTTGAGGCTACTTGATCAATTACACCAAGTTACAGAAAAATAATCATTTTAAATCATCTCTTTATTTTTTTATTTTTTTAAAAGCTTGCAAAATATACATAAGTATAGAGGCTTTGAATCTACAATGTATAAAAAAAATTCCACAATTCACTGGGGATCTCTGTGCAATAACAACCTCTTATGTAGTCCTCCCCTTCCCAATAGTGGTATATGATCAATTGGACAACACAGTAATTTGATACGGTGTGTCCATTATCCAAAAAAATGTTTAGCAACAAGTTGTTCTGTCTTACCTGTTTCTATACCTAATCTAATTCTAGACTTGTGTGCCAAGATCCTTTCCTTCAATTTACCTTCCATTTTGACAACATAGGACCACCCACATGTGCACTTTATCAAATAATTCACATATTTTGATTCACAATTGAGGGGAAACTTTATATAATGACTTTTACCTGTACTACTGTTGGTAAATGTATTCCCTGTGATTAAATTACTACATGTCACATAACCATGACACTTCTGCATTCCCAGTTTTTTTAGTTAGAAAGTGAGTTTTATTTTCTTTATACGTATCACTGGGATAGGCCTGTATTGAATACTTTTTGAAACTTTTCCCTTTCCTATAAGAAAAAAATGGTGGTTCATGTATGAATGGTATTAAACTTTCCTCTGCTTGTAATACTGTACAGATATATTATTTTTCCTAACTTACATATATTAGTTGTATAATCAGTAACAAAATACAATCTATCCAATTTCTTAGTTTCTAGTCTCCTCTCACATACCTCAAAAATTTCCTGGTTCCCTTTATCAATACCTCCTCTGGATAACCTCTCTCCCAAAATCTAGATCCCATGTGAACAACCACTTTCTTCTTATCAATATCTATAGATGTCAATCTGTAGGCTCTCTTCATCTGTGCTTTGGGTATTAAATTCAACAAATGTTTGGGGTAGAAACTTTTGTATCTCACTAAAGTGTTCCTATCAGTGGGTTTTCTATATAAAATTTTGTCTCTAATCCACCATCTTCCTTATAAAGTTCTTCATCAAGAAATGTAATACTTTCTTTGCTCCACTTCACAATTAATCTTACTGGCCCTTCAATTTGATTTAAATCATTTAATAGAGTCAATCAGTCCTTGATCCCTGTCCAAAGCAAAAAAAATATCATCAATGGAACATCTATAGAAACCACAATATTGTCTAAACAAAGATGTGACAATGGGGCCGATTTAATAAGCAGTGGATGCTGCTTATTCTGTGTGAGCTTTCTGGCTTGCTGGAAACAGGAGTTAAGAAACAGTAATCTTACGATCACTTCATCTTAACTCGTCTGCCACCCCTGTGGTGGCGGACTGCAATCATCACGATCAGATACGATCAGGATGATTGACACCCCATGCTAGTGTCCAATTGGCCGCGAATGTGCAGGGGGGCGGCATTGCACAAGCATTTCACCAGAAATGCTTGTGCAACGATAAATGCTGACAGTGTATGCTGTCTGCATTTAGCAATGTTGGGCGGACATGATTCGCTACAGTGAATCATGTCCACCCGACATTTGATAAATCGGCCCCTGCATATTTGTTTTTTCACACCTATGCATAAAATCATAAGCATAGCATTGGGCCACATTCAACCCCATAGTTGTGCCCGTCAATTGTAAATAAACCTAAAAGAGATTTTATGTAGCACAAAATGCAACAATAGTACATACTCAGATGTAGGACCCTTATATTCAGTATAATCTACCAAAAGGGATCAAGGCCCTCATCATGTGGAATACATGTATATAGGTTAGATACATCACATGTGACAAAAAATACATTATCATCAAGAGTCTCAACCAATCTCAACCACTGTACAAAATCATATGAGTCCTTGCTGTATGATGGAATCTTTTTCACACTTCCTTCTACAAGTTTGTGAATATACATAGCTACCAGTTGACTTAGGAAGTCCATATAGGGTATAATGTGACCGCTTGGTGGTTATTCTAATGAACTTTTGGCAATATATAGAATATTGGAGTATGCAGTAGTCATGAAGGCTCTCTGATATTAATTATCCAATGATTATCCACTGCCATCTCAAGAATTTCATCCAATTCTCATTTATATTCATATGCCGGATTTCTAGACAATTCCATATTACTATTATTACCTGAAAATTGTCATTCCACCTCTTGTTTATAGTGTTTATATCCCAGTATCACTATACTTTTGCCCTTATCAGCTAGTTTTAATATGATGTCCCTGTTATTTCTCACAATTTTCACTGCCTGCCACTTTATGGGGTTAAAATTCACAAACCTCTTACTTGGTGACATAATCAATACAGTCAGATCATTTTGGGGGATAGAACTTACTTAAAGATTCAAAAAATGGAGTGGCAGCAAAAGTGAAATATAGCAGGTTTATTCAGCATATAAAGTTAAAAAAACACGCAACGTTTCGGGAACTCCTTCCCTTAGTCATGCAATAAATAGAACTTACTCCTAAGCTTGCATTCAGAAACTTTCTCTCTAAAAGTAGAACTTTTATCAGCAAAAAAATATTTTATTCTCAACAATCTCCAAAATTGGTACAAATCTATTCCCATCCGGAACAAATTACCACTTGTTCATGGTACAAAATGTAAACCTTTCCTTAGCACTTGCATCTCATTCTTTGTTGGTATATGTGTAGATAAACTGAAGATTATCTGCTCTCTTGTTACCAGTTCAGACTGGCTCTGTTGCTGAGGGTGACACTTTCTGGCATGTCTCCCTCTCCTCCTGCTTCCAAATAGAAAGTAAGACTTGATGATTTATCAGTGAGATGACGTATAATACAGTGAGCATCTGATATTAATTTACATGTAATTTGGATGTAGTTTTGAAACCTTGAGAAAGACCACAGGGAGTGATGAAACATTGGTGACACTATGTACATTATGAGTTGAAGGAATAAAAATAGTATATGAACATATGTTGATATACTAAGTTTTATTAAGTGGTGGGTGCAGCTCCGGAGCCCATGTAGTGCAGGACCATTCATGCAGTCCTGCAAATAGTGAGGAGCAGCAGCCATTTAACCAATGTATCCTAACCTCTGAGGTGGCAGAGTTAAATCACTATGGACTTGATCATCTCCATTGTTATTGGCATGCCCAGCTCTAATGTGTTTGGTGAGAAGAGGGGACGGGGATGCACAAGCAATTTGGTTGCGTAATAATTAATGCGTGCTACTGCATGTCTTCTGCCACTGCCAGTCACCCAGAATATAGGGAGACAGCTTTGTTACACATGGTTAGATGTGGTTTTTGATGATATCATTATTGATATTATATAATCAGTAATCCCAGTAATGACATAATTTATGATTTAATGTGATGTGTGACTAATGATGTCACTCCTGGTGTTACGTATTATGGGCCAGATTACAAGTGGAGCAGTATTTAATGCTCTCGCTCGTCCGCTTATTCTGCTAGAAGTAAGCTTCTTGCGTGTGTCGGGTAGCACACATATTACAAGTTAAAAGTAAAAAAAATTCTCTTGCGCGCTAACCCAATTTGTGAAAAAGCCAAAGATTTATTCCCCGATAGAAGTCAATTAAGCAAAAATACTGGGGGAAAACCTAACTCCCTTCTTGCATGCAATCCTGATCCCATATTCACATTTCAATGTTCTTCACAGAGCAGAATATGGTCTATTTATTCATAAATACATATTTCTACAAATCTGATGTTCTTTTTGTTACAACATATATCTACACCTATATATTTAGCTAATTATATATAGGTATAGATATATACAGATATATATGGAATATGTATTTATAAATACAGAGAACATATTCTGCTATGTGCAGAACATTGGAATGTGAAATATTTACAGTAACTACACAGTATAACACTTTATTAAATAGTAATATTGCATACATATGATTTTAAATGTTTTCATCTACTTGACTGCAAAGGGCTCCAATGCACTTATATATATATGTCTATATATGTATACTATGTATGTATGTGTTTATATGTGTATATATGTCTGTAAATACATATAGAATACAAAAGAAAGAGTCCAATATCAATATATGAAAAAGTTAAAACTTTGCTTTTATTCCAGTAAATTAAAAAACATCATCATCAACATGGAAGGTAGAAGAAGGTTGAAACGCTTAACAGAGAAGGCCTACATAGACATATTTAGACATATGTATGTATGTATGTACAGTATTTCTATGTTAAATCCCTTTGCTTGCCTTTTTTTTTCTAACATCTGAGACTAACAGGCCCATTTATCAAGCTCCGTACGGAGCTTGAAGGGCCGTGTTTCTGGCGAGTCTTCAGACTCGCCAGAAACACAACTTATGAAGCAGCGGTCTAAAGACCGCTGCTTCATAACCCTGTCCGCCTGCTCTGAGCAGGCGGACAGGAATCGCCGGAAATCAACCCGATCGAATACGATCAGGTTGATTGACAGCTCCTTGCTGGACGGCCGATTGGCCGCGAGTCAGCAGGGGGCGGCGTTGCACCAGCAGCTCTTGTGAGCTGCTGGTGCAATGTTAAATGCGGAGAGCGTATTGCTCTCCGCATTTAGCGAGGTCTTGCGAACCTGATCCGCAGTGTCGGATCAGGTCCGCAAGCCCTTTGATAAATGGGCCCCCTAATATCTTTGAGCCCTTATAACTTTTTTTGTGCATTTTTAAAAAAATAATTTGTATTAGATGGTGTTATTATGAGTGTAACTTTACTTTTAAATGAATTTTTGATGTTTTTTGTGCCATTTTTATGTTTCGAGAACCTGTTAACCAGAGCTATGATGATGCATGTTAACTTTAATTGCGCTCAAGCGATCACGTTTACTTTCAGCTTGTAACATGAGCGCTACATCCAACGAGTGCAAACAGCCGCAATAAACCCTTTTTCGCTTGAGCGTAACATCTAAACTGGCCCTATGTTATCAGATCAGATCATCAATTATATTATCAACACACAAGGTTTGGACAGTTTTGCTGACACTGTGTCAGTGGCTAGTTGCAATTTTTAAAAATATTATTAATACAAAGTGAAAGTAATCTGGTAAATTATTATTTATTTATTTTTGTCATTGACAAATCCCTTTCGAGTTTTGAAGTTAATTTTTCCAAAACTTCCTGTTTTTAATGAGAATGTAATCATCTTCTTAAATTACCTTTTTTTTTTTTTTTTTTTTTTAAAGAAAGATGGAAATATTCACTAGACTTAAGTAAGAAATTAGGTTGGTCATTAGTGGAAATTAGTGGACTAGTAATTATATTTGTGCTATTATATTTTATTTATGCCATATTTATTCTAACATAACTATTCATATTTGATAATCTATTTCAGCAATAAAGATAGAAGATAGATTATAGATATATATATATATAGATAGATAAATAAATAGATAGATAGATAGATAGATAGATACCCCAGTATTGTGCAAGGTGCAAAAAAAAATAATTTGTAAACTGTAAGATAGATTAATTGTTAGATAGATATATAGATAGGCAGATAGACAGAAAGATAGTTCGATAGAAAGATAGATAGATAAATGATAGATAGATAGATTGATAAATAAATGATAGATTGATAGATGATAGATAGATAGATAGATAGATAGATAGATAGATAGATAGATAGATAGATAGATAGATAGATAGGATAGATAGACAGGCATAAATATAGATAGACAGATAGATAGATAGATAGATAGATAGATAGATAGATAGATAGATAGATAGATAGATAGATAGATAGATAGATAGATAGATAGATAGATAGACAGATAGAGTAACATTTAAATGTAACATTAACCCCCAAAATATTCTTTCATGATTCAGATAGAGAATACAATTTTTAAAACATTCCCAATTTACTTCTATTATCAAATTTATTTCATTCTCATGTTATTCTTTGTTGAAGAGATACCTAGGTAGGTGGCGTGCACATGCCTGAAACACTACATGACAGGAAATAGTGCTGCCATCTAGTGCTCCTGCTAATGTATAGCATTGTTGCAAAACATATAGTGCTGCAGACACGTGCACACTCTTGAGCTTACATTTCTGCTTTTTAAATAAAGATAACAAGAAAACGAAGAAAATATGATAACAGACGTAAATTAGAAAGTAAATTAGAAAGTTGTTTAACACTTTGAGTGCTAAGCACTTTCCCACCTGGGTGTTAAGATTTTTTTAAGGTTTTTTCAGACACCCAAGACTTACACCGTTGGAAAGGTTAGGTGATTACCTTTCCAATGGTGGGTCTTGGGGGGTCTGTAGCTGCTTAGATACTTGAGATACAGGCTTTTAAGCAGCATGCCCACTGCTCCTATACTTAACATTGTTAAGTATAAATAAAGTTGCGCGGTGACGTCATCAAGTTATTGCGCGTGACATCACCACGCAAAACGGGAAGCCCCGGCGATGCCTGTCACTCTACAGGCACGATCACTGGGGTAGGAGCGGGTGGGAGCCCCCAGATCTCCCTCAAGGTGAGAGAGTGCTAGTAAGGGCTCTGAACCGTCATTAGCACCAGAGTGGGAAACCCTGTGATGGCTCAGAGCACTCAAAGGGTTACAATTGTATGTTCTATCTAAATCATGAAAGAAAGATATTGGGCTTTATGTTTAATATTGAATTTCAGTTGCCATTTAATCAACATACAAGCCTATTCTGCGGACTAATTAAGTTGATTATGAAAGTGCTCCATGATGCTTTTTTTTTTTTTTTTTTGATCATTCACAATGAGGGGCTAGTGTATAAAATCCCTAGAGGGTTTTGCTTGTGGCATTAAAGGGATATTCCAGCCAAAATAGGAAACCACATGGGTGCATTTCGGTATTGAACAGAAACATTTTTGTAATATACATGCATTAGCAAAAATGCTTCTAATAAAAGTTATAGCTGTTTCAAAAGTGTATTTAAGTATGCACCGTGCACCAGCATTTTAAACACAGCACTTGCTCAGAGAGCCTAAGGTGCTTATACTATCTGGTAATTACTCAATTTGTTAATTGCTGACATGATTACAAGCCCCAGTGATGATCTGAGCAGCTGCATTATTTAACATGTGAGTGCAGTAACAATATCTAGCTATGCTTCACATGCACTTGCAGAGAAAAATGCTAACACTAAAACAGTGATAATTTTTACTAGAAGCATTTTTGCTAATACATGTATATTGCAAATATGTTTCTATTCAAAGATGTAATTTATCTATGTGCATTTAAATTTTGACTGTAATGTCCCTTTAATGCTAAACTGAATCATAGTACTGGAGCTGCTAGTGTATTAATCACTCATTCTAGTTAGTTTTGTATATACACCCAGCAGCTAATAATGCAGCTAGTCAGTGTGCTTAGCATCAATTTATATTTTCCTTGCATTCCTAAAGAAGCATTGCTCATGTATCCAACATTTAAGTTTGCCAGCGGGCATTTGGCTACATTTCACTTTACAATAATGTCATGATGATATATCATGTTTGAATACATAGTTTTATAAAAAAAAAAACAAAAAAAAACATAAGCACACAATATATATATTTGATTTAAAGCATAACAATGAAAAATATTAATTAAAATATTTCCCTAAATGTTTTAATTTATTAGATACTTTCATTTTGTTGTTATTGTTGTGTTAGTCAATCATGTCAGGCATGAAACATTTTCTGTTATGGATTCTCACAACATGTTCATTTCTATTATTACCAGCCCAAGGAACATTAGTTAAGACTATATTTTCCCATGTTGATCATATTGAGTCCTGTTATATTCCATCTAAACATTTTATCATAAATTTCTTGTAATATTTACTTTTAATTAAGTTATGTGCTATACAAACTATTTACAGGGACAAAATATATATTTATCATAATGTACAAGAAAACAAAACTAATCCAGAACACAGCAAATAGTATGTGTCAGATTTTAAGCAAACATGGAACAGATGTGTTTTTATTTCCTTTACAAATAGATTGCTAAATGGCATATCACATCTGTGAGAGTTTTAGTAAAACCCTTTTTAGATATCTAAAGATCATTTATTTGACTACCTGAGTATTTATGGAGGGCTAGATTACAAGTGGAGCGCAAATTTATTGCACGCAATAAATAATCAGCCTTTACATGTGGCTGGTTATTGTTACCGTGAGTTTGTGGTAGCAATTACTGCATATAAAATTAACCAGAGATCAAATCTCTGGATAATTTTATAAATGTTGCACTTTACATTGTGGTCTATGGGAACTGTGTGTTCCCTTTAAATATATATGTATATGCTTATATACATATATATTTATTAATATGTGTATATACACATATTAACACATACATATATATATATATATATATATATATATATATATATATAATCATATACATATATACTTAAGATTGCTGCCATCGCTGCACTACTTACCCGATTCGCTGCAATTTGGTTTTGTGCCGTGCATGAAGACATCAGAACGAGGCTCCTATTGGAACCTATGGAAGCACGCGCTTGTGAGCGCAATGCTTCCCAGCAATGCGAACGCAAGCTCAAGTTTGCATTGCTATGAACTTGTAATACCAGCGCACATTAGCGTGCACTGGTATTACTCAGTCTAGCGCAAATATCGCTTTCAATAAAGCGAAATTTAACGCTCCACTTGTAATCTGGCTCGGAATGGGCAATACATGGATTTTACAAGGTGAAATTAGACCATTTCTAATAATAAACTAAGAAGTTGTCATTGATAAAGCATTAGGGCTCATGGGAAATATCATGGTCCTTCATTTCACAAGTTATGCTACTAATTTAACAATAGCTTTCCAATCTAATTATTGAAAAAATGGCTCATACTCAGTTAAGTATCTCAATAGTGGCCACAAGCCCTGACTTTATTTTAACAAGCTGCTAATTATAAGGCTAACAATTAGGTTTTTGGCATTTAACATGAATCTTAGTTCTCATTGTTGCATCGTGCCTGACTATTCATTTTATTAATGCTTGGTTCATTTTTAACAATCCAGTTCCTGAATAACCAAGTGTCAGTTTACAGGCTGGTTATCCGAAATACAATTACTTAAATAAACAATATTTTTTAAAGATCTATAAGACTTTGTTAAATGTTTCTGTGCTTTTATTTTACAGACAATGCACATCCAGATTCATTGTTTTTACATTGAGACTTTGTAGATAAATATGTCTGTACATTCATAAAATGTATTAAGAATCTACTCAGTAATGCTATTTCATTGAAGCATATTGAAAAACAGCATTTTTTTCATAAAACAAATGTGCTACACATGCATTAGCTCTTGTAATGTGACATAATACAGGGTGTATTGAAAACTGGGCATTCATATTTGTAAATGGTACAAAAATGAGTCACACTTTCTAGAAGTCCACTTTTCAATATCATCTGAATTCACAAAATAATTATATTAAAAAATGTATTGAATTATGGAAAGCAAATCAACATTCTATTATACTACAGCTAAGGGCTAGATTATAAGTGGCACAAGCGATATCAGGTTTATTGTGGCTTTTTGCATGAGTAGACTGTAGCAAGTGAATTACAAGTTGAAAGTAAACGTGATTGCTTGAGTGCAATTAAATTTAACGTGTGTCAGGATAGTGCAACCTCAGAGCCCTGCTTAACTCTTACGCTTCAATAAAAAGTTTTCACAAAACACATCAAAAATATATTTAAAATTCAGTCTTGCTCTTAATAAGACTATCCAATAAAACTTATATTAAAAAAATTACATAAAAAGGTTATAAGGGCTCAAAGATCCTCGGACATTAGAAAAAAAAAAGATCTGCAAAGGGCTTTAACATAGAAATTCATATATATAACTAAATATGTATATGTATGTGCGTACAGATGTATTTATTTGTTTTTATGTGTATATATTTATTTACAGACATATATAAAAACATATCACATTAATACAAGCTAGTTGGCCCTAGGATGACTTGCACACAATTAATAGTTTAAGACTATTATTATCTTACAGCGCTGCGTGTGGTGACCTCTAGCTCCTGTCTATAGTGGGCCCCCCAAGGCACCCACTAGGTGAATAAGAAGTGTGAGAATAGATAGATAGGAGCGCCACAAAAAGGCAAGGTCTTATATGAGTTTATTTGTAGGTCTAATGTTATACCATGGGTTTAGCATATGTTATCTGTATAAAATTATGTAGCACAGGGATAGGCTCAAATGTTTGATATAAAATGTTATAAAAATGTATTACAATTTGCACGGAATGTCATATAATTAGAAACAATTGAGTACAATTTGCACAAAATATCATATAGTTAAAAACAATTAAGTACATGGATCCATGTTAACAAAATCCTATTTCGTATAAGTATGTCCTAAATAGTCTAAAATGAATTTAACTGTCTGAATGTTAAATTATGTATGAGTCTCACACATATATTGGTGTGGTCGCTCTGATGGGTGACTTCTCTAATATAGTTTACACAAAAGATACAACAATACAATGTCATAAATAGATGAAAACGGTAATCGATATAATGAACAAAGGTGTTAACGTAGTGTTCAAAAATATTAAAAAACAGGTCTCAAAAAATGAGATCTACAGAAGCAGTTGAAACAAACATGTGAATACAGATGCAAATCAAAAATTGTGATCTACAAAAACATATATATATATACTCAGTCGAAAGTTGTGAAAACAAATCCCAAAGATTGTGAAAAATGTGTTAAAATAATGTTGAAAAAAATCTCTGTGAGCAACTAGTGTGTACACAAACTAGTAAACGTGGTTAAAAAGTCGTTTTGGAGATGTGAAAGTTCCTGGAATTTACTCCATTTGGTGGAATGTTCCTTTATTTGTAATCCTAAAAATTTTGATGGTCAAATATAAAATTGTGTAAAAGAGTGAAAAAAAAGAAAAAATGTGACCAATGTATGGTAAAAATAAAAATTCCAAAAATAAAAATAATAATAAAAATGATGATAAGAAAAAAATGAAATACTCTGGGAATTCCTCAAGACCTGTAAATAGAAAATACTGACATAGTGTAATACTGTTTAGGTATTTTAAAATTGATAGGAATAAAACTCACCATATATCTGTCAACGCGTTTCGGCCTGCCAAGGAGGCCTTTTTCAAGACTAATATATGGTGTTGTTGAGCCAAGACTTATATACCCTTGTCTGACCAATCATCTCTACATTAATGGTGCCACAATTTTGCGCCAAAAAACGTCAAACCGGAAGTTGTTGTCTATTTAACCGGATGTTGTTCCTTGTTAACCTCTATCTCAACAAAGTTGTTTATTTGGGAGATGTAATGTCTAATTGTGCCACATTGTTTCTTATTGATGTGACTTTATGTCTCTTTGTCACCTGTCTGGTGTTTCTATTGGGCTTTCAATGTATTATCGGGTGCCGCGATTTCGGAAAACCAGAAGTACTTAAAATAATGTGACTTCCGGTGTCGTTCTTTACAACAGGAAGTGAGAGAGAAGAAAGCTTCCGGTTTCTCCCGGATGTTTACCTTGTGTCTAATTATGTGATCTATTTCACCCAATTGGTTCCTATTTGTATTTCTTTAACACCTATCTGGTGTCTACTTTATAGGCTTCCAATATTGGTACTGTAATTCCGAAAAAATCGGAAGATCGTGGGTCAGTCGATTTTTCTAAAACCGGAAGTGGAAAAATAAAATATCCGGTTTCTCCCAGATGTTTACATTATATTAGTATAATGTGAAGTCGATTGATCAAGACCAGGATATATGATTCTAAAGTTCATATATGTATAAAACATACACATCAAATTGCGATATATTTGGCATACAGTTAATTGACGTGTATCGTGCTAGATTGTCATGTTGAAACACATGCATTTGATTGCATGTGAATGTAAAGTAAGTCTCACATATGAAATTAATGTAATAAATATATATCCTTCTAGGTTCGTATAATTCTAAAGATTGGATATTTTATGTGTGGTATGTTTCTTAGATTACACTATAGTGGACTGGTGTATTTTTTAAAAAAGGAGGTAAATTATTTATATCATAACCCCTCTAAGTTAGCCTACTCTGTATATGAAGTATAGAAAACTAGAGTAAATAGAATTCTTACTACAAGATAGATTTTCTTATGTATATTACATATACTCTATAAGAGGTTACATGATTTATTATATATATTATGTAGATATTGGAGCGATGGAGAGACTTATCTACCAATCTTAAGAATATGTTGGAAACATGTTAGGTCGATTGGTGACTATATGGAGGATTGATCTGTGCTTATTACTACTTTAAAAGGTAGTCGAGCAAGAAAGAATTTTCTACAAATGGGATATTTTAATCGCTTGTTGGTGGTGCCTTTAGTGGAATCTGGGGTATTATGTGAAAGGGTATGTATATATAACCCAAGCGTGAGAACATTGTAGCGAGATGGAACTTTTTAGCTAATGGATTTCATTTTGATCATTTTGTGGTAATGTTTCGAGTGAGATGTGGGACATTACAGAAATTGTTGAGGACTCAAATAATGAAATTGGTTAGTTGGACAAAACATACTATCTATGTCAGGTGGGATCTTAACATCTAAACTATCTAAAATTATAAAAATATATATGTTTTGTCTAAATATATATTTAGACAAAACATATATATTTTTATAATTTTAGATAGTCTAATTATATCTAATTAGCAGTATTGCCATCATATATATAATAGAACTTCAGGTGACAATAACAACGGAGTCACAGATCACAGATAGTAACACTTCAGACCCAAACCAATAAAGGGATGATATAAATCATAACAACCAGTTCTTTCTGAGATGTTAAGATCCCACCTGACATAGATAGTATGTTTTGTCCAACTAACCAATTTCATTATTTGAGTCCTCAACAATTTCTGTAATGTCCCACATCTCACTCGAAACATTACCACAAAATGATCAAAATGAAATCCATTAGCTAAAAAGTTCCATCTAGCTACAGTGTTCTCACTCTTGGGTTATATATACATACCCTTTCACATAATACCCTAGATTCCACTAAAGGCACCACCAACAAGCGATTAAAATATCCCATTTGTAGAAAATACTTTCTTGCTCGACTACCTTTTAAAGTAGTAATAAGCACAGATCAATCCTCCATATAGTCACCAATCGACCTAGCATGTTTCCAACATATTCTTAAGATTGGTAGATAAGTCTCTCCATCGCTCCAATATCTACATAATATATATATAATAAATCATGTAACCTCTTATAGAGTATATGTAATATACATAAGAAAATCTATCTTGTAGTAAGAATTCTATTTACTCTAGTTTTCTATACTTCATATACAGAGTAGGCTAACTTAGAGGGGTTATGATATAAATAATTTACCTCCTTTTTAAAAAATACACCAGTCCACTATAGTGTAATCTAAGAAACATACCACACATAAAATATCCAATCTTTAGAATTATACGAACCTAGTAGGATATATATTTATTACATTAATTTCATATGTGAGACTTACTTTAGATTCACATGCAATCAAAAGCATGTGTTTCAACATGACAATCTAGCACGATACACGTCAATTAACTGTATGCCAAATATATCGCAATTTGATGTGTATGTTTTATACATATATGAACTTTAGAATCATATATCCTGGTCTTGATCAATCAACTTCACATTATACTAATATAATGTAAACATCCGGGAGAAACCGGATATTTTATTTTTCCACTTCCGGTTTTAGAAAAATCATACCGGAAGTCGACTGACCCACGATCTTCCGATTTTTTCGGAATTACAGTACCCATATTGGAAGCCTATAAAGTAGACACCAGATAGGTGTTAAAGAAATACAAATAGGAACCAATTGGGTGAAATAGATCACATAATTAGACACAAGGTAAACATCCGGGAGAAACCGGAAGCTTTCTTCTCTCTCACTTCCTGTTGTAAAGAACGACACCGGAAGTCACATTATTTTAAGTTATTCCGGTTTTCCGAAATCGCGGCACCCGATAACACATTGAAAGCCCAATTGAAACACCAGACAGGTGACAAAGAGATATAAAGTCACATCAATAAGAAACAATGTGGCACAATTAGACATTACATCTCCCAAATAAACAACTTTGTTGAGATAGAGGTTAACAAGGAACAACATCCGGTTAAATAGACAACAACTTCCGGTTAACAACTTCCGGTTTGACGTTTTTTGGCGCAAAATTTTGGCGCCATTAATGTAGAGATGATTGGTCAGACAAGGGTATATAAGTCTTGGCTCAACAACACCATATATTAGTCTTGAAAAAGGCCTCCTTGGCAGGCCGAAACGCGTTGACAGATATATGGTGAGTTTTATTCCTATCAATTTTAAAATACCTAAACAGTATTACACTATGTCAGTATTTTCTATTTACAGGTCTTGAGGAATTCCCAGAGTATTTCATTTTTTTCTTATCATCATTTTTATTATTATTTTTATTTTTGGAATTTTTATTTTTACCATACATTGGTCACATTTTTTCTTTTTTTTCACTCTTTTACACAATTTTATATTTGACCATCAAAATTTTTAGGATTACAAATAAAGGAACACTCCACCAAATGGAGTAAATTCCAGGAACTTTCACATCTCCAAAATGACTTTTTAACCACATTTACTAGTTTGTGTACACACTAGTTGCTCACAGAGATTTTTTTCAACATTATTTTAACACATTTTTCACAACCTTTGGGATTTGTTTTCACAACTTTCGACTGAGTATATATATATATATATGTTTTTGTAGATCACAATTTTTGATTTGCATCTGTATTCACATGTTTGTTTCAACTGCTTCTGTAGATCTCATTTTTTGAGACCTGTTTTTTAATATTTTTGAACACTACGTTAACACCTTTGTTCATTATATCGATTACCGTTTTCATCTATTTATGACATTGTATTGTTGTATCTTTTGTGTAAACTATATTAGAGAGGTCACCCATCAGAGCGACCACACCAATATATGTGTGAGACTCATACATAATTTAACATTCAGACAGTTAAATTCATTTTAGACTATTTAGGACATACTTATACGAAATAGGATTTTGTTAACATGGATCCATGTACTTAATTGTTTTTAACTATATGATATTTTGTGCAAATTGTACTCAATTGTTTCTAATTATATGACATTCCGTGCGAATTGTAATAAATTTTTATAACATTTTATATCAAACATTTGAGCCTATCCCTGTGCTACATAATTTTATACAGAGACTTTTTTAGACATATAACATATGCTATTCTAAACCCATGGTATAACATTAGACCTACAAATAAACTCATATAAGACCTTGCCTTTTTGTGGCGCTCCTATCTATCTATTCTCACACAATTAATAGTTTGTCCTGTTAGGTACATACAAAAGTGCCATGCATAAATATCTGGTGCAGACCCATAAATTATTGTATATTTCTTACGGTAAAAAAAGAGAAGAAAAATAAGAGTGAAAAAAAAGGGTAAAAAAGAGAAGAAAAAAAAAATACCTTGCAAACCACAATATGCTCACTTCAAAAGACAGGGAAATCAGTACTCATAATAAATATGGCACAAAAAAGCGGAAATGTATTTATTTATAAAATATTTTACCAGGAAGGATACATTGAGATTTCTCTCGTTTTCAAGTATGTCCTGGGAAATGCAAATTTATCATTTATTCCAAAAATATTTTAATAGAGTACACACTGTAAAAATCCCGGCATATAAATGCCTCCAATAATAGGTTCATACAAAAAAATTAAATCATAGAAAGAAAAAGAAAATAAAGTGCAATGATAGAACATAGGAAGAAAAGACCGGTCACAAATGGGTAGTTTAAACTGCAGTATGGTTATTAAACTTATATCACAATTCAAAGCATGAGTAGCCGAAGTCTCTTGACCAACTACATCCCTACTGTACACAAAAAACCCCAGCTGCATATACAGGAAGGTATAACCTGGACAGTATATTCATGGGGATCTAAGTTGTCAGAGATTATGTGCCACACCTATACAGTAAATACACTTAAGGTTAACCATGCATGGTGAGTTTTAACTCTTGGATATTACAGTCCTTTTGTGCTTCCTGTATATCGGACAAAATTACAGAGGCCCTCCTATTACCTTAAGTGTGGGCAATATTAACTCTTATCCAATTGTGATGTGCAGCATTTAGCTGTTTTCCAACATGCATCCCAGCAAAATGGCACATATGTAAAGAGTTAAACACAGTTCCTTGTCCCCTCAAGGAATGAGACTTTCAATAAGCTGTAATACTTACACCTTTAAAGGCATCAGACCCTCTGTTACCTCAGTGTCTTCATACTGCAGATACTGGGTGAGTTGTTAGAGTTGTGATGTCTTGCCTTCGAGCAGCTGCCTGTAGACACGAGTTGGCAAGCACGTTCCTCATGTATTCCTCATTTATGCCACAAGTCACGTAATAGACGCCAGTGTTCCAAGCTCCAATCTGCATACAGAGATTTAGCGGTTATCTTCACACGGATTCAAACACCCTCACGTGATTCAGTCAGCCAATGCCGACACGCATTTCACTCCCACGTCATCTGGCATCAGCGGGGCTTCCTCAGGGCTATGTTCCTCTATACGGACTGCTGGTTTTTATTCAGAACCCTTTAGCTCCACCCTCGAGAGTAGGTGAAGTATTGCTCATTATATTTATGTACAGATATTGATGCACTTCACTCACAGAAACCCATGTTATCCGCTTCAACAAAAACTGTTGAAGCAGTTAACGTGGGTTTCTGGAGCTGAAGGCATGTTTAATTTGGAGTGCTTTGCAGTCAAGTAGATGAAAACATGTAAAAGCATCCCACTTTTTTTGTGTTTCATTGACTTCTATGGGGGAATATGATAACATGGTCACAATATTCAAAGTTTGGCTTTTTGCGTGCATCAGGTTAGCATGTGAGCGAAAATGTTTTACTTGCAACTTGTACTATGAGCTCTATCCAATGCATGAAAAAAGCTTACTTCTAAAGGAGTTTACGTGGGAGCGATAAATAGCACTCCACTTGTAATCTGGCCCTAAATGTTTTAGCTTTTTATGCAAATTCTAATACATCAAGACAACATTAAATTGAAATAATAAAGTATATAGTAAAAAGGTAGCAGAAAGAAAAATCTAGATAGTACTACTTTTAAGCATTAGCATAGTTACTGCACTAGTTAAAACAAAGGCAATCATCTTAACATTACATGTAAATTTACAGAATATAACGAATATGTGAACAGTGCTTGTTGATATGTGATTATTATATTATTCTATGATCACCTTAATTTTTAAATTTAATGTATGATTAATATAATGATTACACATTCTGACTGTTGGTGTTTGCAGCAATTATTTTATACTGATACAATTCAAAAGAGCACATACATAAAAGTATGACATGAATGATTTCAATGTTACCGCAAAGATCAAGCTACCTGAATTAATATGTGTAACCCTAAAATTAAGGAGCTATAAATTTTAACACTGACATTTGAAGTACAGCATTATTGAATAGTAAACTATTATTCATTTACTTTTTTTTTTTTTTTTTTTAAAGAATATTATGTTTGGATGCTTAGGGCGAGAAAAAAAAGACTGTGTAAGTTTTGTTATCACTACAATTTTCACATGATGTGTTCTGTAAATAAAGAATTACCTAGTTCCTACATACCTGATGATCCAAATCAAATCACCAATCATATATTGTCTTGTTTTTCAATTTCAGGAGTTTATGAAGCATAAAGTGTACGGACAAAGACTATCTAACTACAGTAATAGTCTGGCTGAGAGTGAACAAAATACATTAAAAATGAAATATTTCCTTTGGTAGCAAGTCAGTTTCAGAAATCATGTAATCTAGCATGTTGTCAATCTTATTCTCATTAGATGTGTGGATGTTGGGATGCTGGCTGGACTATTGATTAGACATGTGCGATTTGGTTCGGTTCGATTCGGAAATTCGGAAAATTAAAATAGTGCAGAATCTACCGAATAAATCCGAATAACTTCGGATTTATTCAGATTTATTCGGTAGATTCGGATGGCCATGGATTACACTAGTATTGTACAGTATATTAGGTTATATCGTTCTGCTATGGGTTACACCTAATGTACAGTACATAATACTAATCTAATACACAGCACATCCCACCTAACACTTACAGAAATTCCGAATTTCCGAACCGAACCAAATCCAGCCAAATTTATTCGAATCCGAATGAATCTGAAACAAATCCGAACCGAATTTATTCAAATCCGAATGAATCCGAAACAAATCCGAACCGAATTGATTCAAATTTTTTCGAATTTGAATCGCTCTGAACCGAAATTCGAAAAAATCAGAATCGATCCGAACCGAACCGAATTTTTTCGCCATGCACATGTCTACTATTGATATCAAGGGAGCCGAGGTGGTTGGGAGTGATTAGGTTACTTGCGCGGGCAGCTCAGGTAGTCTGAGAGTCAGGGGTATGAGCATAGGCTTAGTAGGTGACTGCATCAGAGTGCAGCTACAAATATGTTCCAATCGCCTCTGTTTGACTTTCTAAAGTTAAATAATATGGCAATAAGTTTGTACTGATTCCTTTTAAGCATTCTCATATAATTCTTTCTTCATTTACCGGTGAAAGCTTTCCCCTTTGTGCGCCTGTGTTTAGACTTAAATTATTGTTAGTTGCTTATATCAGGTGTTGCAGTTAGAGTGGGAGTGAGGTACTTCTCAAAGATACTGGATAACCCCTGTAAAGGATGAACTGCTAGTCTATATTCATCAACATATGCTTATTGGTTATGATAAAGTCTTATATAGGATGTCACATAAAGGTTAAGCTGTTCCTCCTTGTTACACAGTAATAACAATGCGTTAATCAGTTAACCTTAAACAATGTTCATGTCACAAGTGTTGCTGATTCCTAGAAAATGCAAATGTATCAGTTAACTGTTAAAAGATAAAGCCACAATTTCTTTATATTTGTTGTAAGAGACAAGCATTACTAGCAAAGTTATAATATTTTTCACGCCTATTTTTCTGGTATTACAAATTACTTGTATCAGACTGTGAGGCTGATTGTGTTCTGAACCTGGGTTGAATCCAATGTTATTGCCAATAAATGCAGAGATAGATGTATCAGCTTGGTTTCCTTTCTTTCATAAATGATTCACATACTGCAACACTTTTAGCAATCCTACCCTCTACTCTTTAACAACCAATTGTGTGATAGCAGTGCCTGACAATAACCCAAAACAAGTGAGTTTGGGATACTTTATCTTTGCCACCTTAATGATGGTGGAAACGATGGAATGCAGAAACCACAATGTGTCAGAAGCAGCTAAATACATTTTCCCTTAAAGGGACACTGAACCCAAATTTTTACTTTTGTGATTCAGATAGAGCATGCAATTTTAAGCAACTTTCTAATTTACTCCTATTATCAATGTTTCTTTGTTCTCTTGCTATCATTATTTGAAATAGAAGGCATCTAAGTTTTTTTCTTGGTTCAGAACTCTGGACAGTAGTTTTTGATTGGTGGATGAATTTATCCACCAATCAGCAAGGACAACCTAGGTTGTTCACCAAAAATGGCCCGCCATCCAAACTTACATTCTTGCATTTCAAATAAAGATACCAAGAGAATAAAGAAAAATTGATAATAGGAGAAAATTAGAAAGTTGCATAAAATGTCATGCTCTATCTGAATCACGAAAGAAAAATTTTGGGTTCAGTGTCCCTTTAAATCTCTCATTTGGATGAGACGTTTCTGGTAAGAACTAGATATGTACTAACCTCCTTTTTAGAACTATTAGGACCCAATTCTCTAAAGTATTCTGGTGAGATGACCGAAGAAGCCTCTGATAGAACTTTTGGAAAGCAATTTTTTAGCAAATGTTTTCTTACTATGTAGGTTCTGGATGTGAAAGAAAGATTATGATTATTATCATTTATTTGTATAGCCGCCATATTCTGTAGCGCTGGAACAGTGATAGGGGTATACAATGACAAGGATTTGTGATAAAATACAAAACATAACAAAACTAAACAAATCTGGTACAGGAGGATGAGGGCCCTGCTCTGGAGAGCTCACAGTCTACAGGTTTAGGGTGCAGGGACATAAGGTTTGGGGTAGCGTATCACATTGGTTGTAGTTGCAGCAGTGAGTCAGGCAGTTCATGTATTTGTTTGGTTAGGATGAGAGATAAAGGAGAGATGGTAAGCCTCTCTGAATAGGTAGGTTTTCAAGAAACGTCTGAAGCTATACAAGGTTGGAGACAGTCTTATGGAGTGGGGTATGGAGTTCCAGAGGACAGGAGCAGTCCGTGTGAAGTTTTGGAGACAGGAGTGGGACGTAGAGATAGCAGGAGTGGAGAGACGTAGGTCAGAGGTTGATCGAAGAGGACGGGATTGGGAATAATTCACGATGCGAAAGGAAATATAATTTGGAGTTAGACTGTTTAGTGCTTTGTAAGTTAGGGTTAATACTTTAAATTGTATTCTGGAGTGTATGGGGAGCCAGTGTAGCGACTGGCAAAGCGGAGCAGCTGATGTAGATCGGAGACTTAGGTGGATGAGTCTAGCAGAAGCATTCATAATAGATTGGAGGGAGGAGAGGTGGTATTTTGGAAGGCCATTTAGAAGTAGATTGAGTAAGGAAGGGATGAATTCTGGAAATGTTGCGTAGGTGTGAACAGCAGGATTTGGTAAGCACTTGTATATGTGGATTAAATGTGAGTTCTGAGTAAAGTGTGATCCCAAGACAGCGAACCTGGGGTGAGGTGTTGAGAATAGAGTCTCCAACCATCAGAGAAATGTCAGGTGTTGGATACCTCGAAGAGGGGGGAATAAGAAGCAGCTCAGTTTTGGACAGATTGAGTTGGAGGTAGTGTGAAGACATCCAAGAGGAAATTGCAGAGAGGCAGTTGGAAATTTGGTTAAGTAAAGAGGGAGAGAAATCAGGAGAGGGAAGAAAGATTTGGATATCATCAGCATATAAGTTGTACTGGAATCCAAAGGAGGCTATAACTTTTCCAAGGGAGGATGTATAGAGAGAGAAAAGCAAGGGACCCAAGACAGAGCCTTGTGGTACTCCAACTGAGAGAGGCATAGGATCACAAGATATGTTGTTAAAGGAAACTGAAAACAATCGTTTTGAGAGATATGAGGCAAACCAGGAGAGGGCTGTGTCTCGGATGCCAAATGAATGTAGTATTTTTAGGAGGAGAGGATGGTCAACTGTGTCAAAGGCAGTGCACAGGTCAAGAAGAATTAGTAAACAGTAGTGGCCTTTTGCTTTAGCTGATAAAAGGTAATTTGTTACTTTAGTAAGAGCAGTTTCTGTTCAGTGCTTAGGGCGGAAACTAGATTGTAGTGGATCAAGTAGGTTAGTTGTGAGAAATTGAGTTAGATGATTATAGACCAGTCGTCCCAATAATTTTGAAGCAAAAAAAGATACCTACATTACAATATAAATCTAAAAAAAAAGGATTTATGTCAGCAGCTTTTTAATTATTGGGACTTTGTGCCAATGGTGAATCCAGCATAGAATAAAACAAATCATAGTAGAATTAAGGTAGGCCATTAAACTTATTTCAAATGTCTAGACTATTAAAAAAAAAAAAAAAAAAAAACCTTGCAACATTACTTGTATTAAAACAGGAACAAAATCACATTAGTATACCAGTGTGCTGGTGCCTGCTTTTTTAAATTCCATTAATCTTTATATAAAAGTATTGTAGTTCTACTTTTTTTTCTTATTAGGTGCCATTAGCTCATACATATTCTTGTTATGAACCAGTACTGCAGCTCTAATTAGTTTGACCATTGTATATGGGGAAGATAGTCTCAAGAAATGTCATCCAATTGCTGAGTCAAATGTATTTTCTTTAAAACTGATTAGATATTTGCAAAAAAAAAAAAAAAAACCCTCAGGAAACATCACACCATTCTGCTTCTAAAAGATATACTGTAGCTTTTTCTTGAGAATTTTTTTTTTAAAATGTCCTTTAAACTTACAAGGTTATTTGATCTACAATTCAAATTTTAAATAAGTAGCAAGCTCTATTCCTATTCATTTGTTTTAATGGTATCATTTGTTGTAGACAATACCTATGGCAATAGTGTCTTCAACAATGTATAACATCATTACAGACATTATTGCAAGCACTGCTGCCATATAGTGCCCAAAGATATGTGCTTACTCTTTTGCCTACATATGAATGCTTCTCAACAAAAGATACCAAGAGAAATGTCATATTAAAAGGATATTATGTTCTAAAAATGTGTATCGTCAGACAATCACAATCATCAGAAAGCACATTTATGATTGCAATCATGTATGTGCACATTTTAAAAAATGGTAATTACAAAATTGATCACTCTAGGTTAAAATTGGACAAAAATGTATTATAAACTCTGCAGGCAAAGCTCCAGCGTTGAATTTTTTTGGTGTACTTGAGAATGATAAATCACTTTTTATATAGTAAATTACAGCAGTAAATCTCCAGTTCATAAAGGCAGCAAACATACCTATAGTTTAGTATTCATTTCTGTTAGGACAGATCAATTATTCAGTTTTCGATGCCATGATTAGGATTAAATCTTAAAAACCTAATCTGTTTGGAGGATGGGAACAAAGATTTTTCCCCCTCAGGAAAGAAATACATATTTCTCTTTAAGGCACAATTGTAAATCACTTAATATTTTTGCCTTCTTTTGATAAAGAGTAGTAACAGGAATGTGTCAAACATTGAACTTGATTTGATTGACTTGTTAACCTATATTGCTTTGTACCTATCACTTTAGTTTATAAGATCATGTTATAAGATTTCATGTGTGTTAGATAAATTGCATGTGATAAAAGATCAACTCTTAAAGGGACATGACACCCACACTTTTTCTTTCATGATTTAGAAAGAGAATGCAATTTTAAACATCTTTCTAATTTACTTATATTATCTAATATGTTTTATTCTCTTGATATTCTTTGCTGAAAAGCATATCTAGATATGCTCAGGAACTGCTGATTGGTTGCTGCACATAGAAGCCTCGTGTGATTTGCTCACCATGTGCATTGCTTTTTCCTCAACTAAGGATATCTAAAAAAATTAGCAAAATAAATAATAGAAGTAAATTGTAATGTTGTTTAAATTTCTATTCTCTAATCTCTATCTGAATCATGAAAGAAAGATTTTGGGTTTAGTGGCTCTTTAAGGCTAAACAAAAGAAAATTTCACCTTCAACAAAGAAAATGTTTTCATTGAAAAAGGAACAGTCAAGCTGTAGAATTCACTGCTTAAATTGGTTGTTACTATCAATTTGGCTAATGTTTTAGTATAAAAATATTTAATCTAAAAAAGATTTTACTTCAATTGATTACTGTCTTTTCAATCTCATCTGCTATTTCAATTAATATAATATCATGGACTTTTTTTTTTCTCAAGTGTAAAAAAAAATAGATTGTAAGGTAGGTCTCTAATTTGGACATCAACCTAGAGAAATGTTTTAGCTAACAAGGCATATTAAGAAAGTATTTATTTCTATTTTGTGCATTTTTAAATAGCACACATCTACAATATTTGCCAAACTGTAGTTGCTATCTAGTGGGTAGCAAATGGCTTTCTGATATGGTATTTGAAGAAAAAGTGTTGCCAATAGATTAATGCTTTAAATGAGGCCAATCTATAATATTGCTTTCCTTACCATAATAAATGTGACAAAGTACTCACTAAACAAGCTCTTCTGACAATACTGATATGTTAGAAAGTTCAAAACTCAGCAATTCAGACTGTATTGAAAAGATACAAAAAACACCCCAAAAGTCTTGATTCCATGAAAATGTGTTAGTCTGTCATAAAATATCAGAGACAATAATCTTTAAAATAGGTCTTAAAGTGTGTGCCACTTCACATTAATGCCTGTAATTCTGATGTACATGCAGTACAGACTTAAAAATTAAAACATTCATTTTATTGCAGTTTTTTAAATGTGATAAAAACTTGTATAATATATTAACATACTCAAGGGAATTCACCACTTTTTCCTCTTAGTATCAAAGAAACACAATTAAACCCCTAAAAGTCTTCCTTCTTTTGTAAACCTCAAATTTAAAGGGACAGTTTTATTGTTTAGATAGATAATCCCTTTTTTACCCATTCCTTAGTTTTGCACAGCAAACATGGTTATATAAATCCTTTCAGTACCGGGATTTCCAGACAAAAACTTGCGCAAAATACCAGAGCATTTTTAGCATTTTTGCTATCACTCCATTTAATGAGAAATAGAGCCTTGTTTTTTTATTTACCTATCAAATATATATATATATATATATATATATATATATATATATATATATATATATATATATATATAAAAGCAGACAACCCAAGGTATTGATCTAGGCCCATTTTGGTATATTTCCTGCCACCCATAAAATAAAATGTGTGGTACTTTTTTCACAAACTTTTGGTTTCTCACAGAAATTATTTAAATATTGTTTGTGCAATCATGGCACAAATGTTTGTAAAAGTTTCTCTGGGATCCCCTTTGTTCAGAAATAGCAGACATATGGCTTTGCCATTGCTTTTTAAGCTGCTATTTGCAGCTGTGCACCACACTTCTATTATTCCCAGCAGTGAAGGGGTTAATTAGGTAGCTTTAAAAGTTAATGTTAGCTTTAGTGTAGAGATTATCCTCCTACCTGACACTCCCCACCCCCTGATCCCTCCCAAACAGCTATCTACCCTCCCCCACCCCCCACTTGTGACCCCCATCTTAGGTACTGGCAGACAGTCTGCCAGTATGAAAAAATTAAGGCTTTTTTTTTTTTTTTAAATAACCCCCCAAAAAAGCTCTCTAAACCTCCTCCCTCTGACTGTTAGGCGCCATATTAGGTACTGGCAGCTGTCTGCCAGTACCTATAAAACAGTTTTTTTTAAATAAAATATTTGTTTTTATTTATTTATTTTTTAATACTTATAAGGCAGAGTATGCCCCCACCTCCCCCACCCACGATCTTTAGTTAGGGGGCCCCCACATCCACAGATCCCCTTTACTGTAGCATAGCTGCCCCATTCCTCCCTGTCCATTTGTTTTTTTATGTTCCATAGCGTAGGGCCCCTCCCACTTCCTCCTGCTCCCTCCCGCCTCCCCTGCTGGGTTGCCCACCCGCCACCCGACTTCCGCCCACACCTCCCGCCGGCTCCAGCGGAAGATCGTTACAGACTGTGACACACACAGTGTCACCGTCTGTAACGATCAGGAATCTGACCTCATATGGAGCCGGATCACTAAGAATACCAATCTCTTGGTATTCTTAGATGAAACTAAAGCTATGTATGCTTATATGCTAATTTCTAAGCCCTTGAAGGCTGCCTCTTATCACATGCTTTTTAAATTGCTTTTCACACTTTTCACAACAAGAGACTGTTAGTTCATGTGGGCCATATAGATAACACTGTGTTTAGGCACGAGGAATTATTTAAGAGTTAGCACAACACAATACTAAATGCAAGTCAATAAATAATAAATACAAAGTCATGTGATCAGGGGGCTGTCAGAATATGCTAAGATACAAGTTAATCACAGAGGTAAAAAGTATATTAATATAACTGTGTTGGTTATGCAAAACTGGGGAATGGGTAAAAAAGGGATTATGTATCTTTTAAAACAATAACAATTCTATTGTAGACTGTCCCTTTAAGCATAGAGGACTTGGGTTATGATCACCCAAACAGGATTTGACACAACCATGAAAAGAGTGCTGCTGATATACAATAAACATGGCTGATTTATATGCATATAATTAGCAAATTATAGATTGTGTTCACCCCCTTGATTGGGCAGACATATTTTTCATCACATATTTCAAAAATAATTTATTTTATCAGTGGCTCAAAATGCAAATTGTCAATATGCAATTAGAACAATTAAATCCCACCATCTTTATGAGGGTTTATAGGTTTTCTTTTGACCAGTCAAATCTTAAAATTTACAGTCTCCATATATCATTTATATGTGCCTGTTAAAATAACAATTTGTAACAAAATTATCAAAAAAATAATTAATAATGCACTAGCTATATGGCCTTGTTTGGACTCTAAATAAACTTGATACATTTATTTCCTAACTGCACACGGAGCATCTGCTTTCCTTTAGTAAGAACTAACGAAGAGCAAGCCTGACCCAAATAACTGGTGATGGGTCACCAGAGAAAAGCTGGAGCTTTAAGATACCTATTTTTGGCAGCTTTCTAAAAACTTGGTACATTCCTACCCACCTCTCAAGTTGGTATGCCCTACCCACCTCTCAAGTTGGTATGCCCTACCCACCTCTCAAGTTGGTATGCTTCAATTGAGATTTTGTTTGCAGAATGATAGTCTTGTATGTAATATTATTTGTCTTCTTGAACATATTTTTGTAGGTGAATTTAGAGACTTTTTGATGATAACATGAAATTCCAGCTGAGAAAAATAGAGACACTGAACACAGTCACAGGTGTTCAAGCACCCCAATCAAGGAATTAATACATTTTTACATACTGGCTTCAGTTATTTAAAAGAACAATTGAATGCAAATTGCTACAAAAATATTCTGTGGCGATAAAGAATGTTTTGCGAGTAAGTATGCAGTTGTCAGTTCTTTACCTACCAGATGCATAGACTTCTAAAAAGTCTGAAAATAATTAGGGCAGCGTATTTTAGTAATACTATGCTGCTTATTAATGTAAGACGGTTAAGTTTATATGCTAATCACATTTTTAATTTCTTGCTGCAGTGGTGTGTATTTTTTCTCCACTGAAGCAAAGTTGCAAGAGTATGCTATGATTAAAATTACTTTATTACTTACTTTATTTAATTAATAATATAAAAGGGATGTTTTTTTGATTAAAAATTATAATTGTATTCTGCATTATAAAACAACGAATAAAGACATTCTTATAATTATTATACTTCATTACTGAATAAAATAGCAACATATTCTCCAGTGTTACGCAATGTGCAATAAAAACAAAATATACGCCTAGATTATGAGTTTTGCTCTAAATAGGGTGCGAAAATAATGCCAACAAATTTGCATTATTGCACTCTCCATAGCGCTGCCATTACGAGTTACTGAAAAGCCTCCTTGTGCTGTGCATTATGGTGCGTTAAGCTCCATACCGCACAAAAGCCAAGGGCTGATTTAACGTGCTCGTGCACGCTTTCCCCCATAGACATCAATAGGGAGAAAGTAAAGAAATAACACCTGAAGTGCGGAATGGAGATCACCATAACGCAACCCCATTGATGTCTATGGGGAAAAGAAAATTACATTTAAACCCAACACCCTAACATAAAACCCAAGTCTAAACACCCCTAATCTGCCGCCCCCCCGAGATCGCTGACACAAAATAAAGTTATTAACCCCTAATCCACCGCTCTCCGACATCGCCAACACTAATAAAAGCTATTAACCCCTAATCCACCGCTCCCCGACATTGTTGCCACTAATAAAGTTATTAACCCCTAATTCGCCAACCCCCTACATTGCAAAACACTAAATTAATCTATTAACCCCTAAACCTATCACCCCACTAACTTTAAATTAAAATTACAATATAACTATCTTAAAACAAATAAAAACTTACCTGTGAAATTAAAAAAAACTAAGTTTAAACTATAAATTAACCTAACATTACTATTCTAATAAAAAAAAACTACCAATTAAAAAATCTAAATTACAAATTTAAAAAAACCTATCGCTACTAAAAAATTAAAAAAATCTTAAATTACAAAAAAATAATAAACACTAAATAACGAAAAATAAAAAACACTAAGTTTACAAAAAATAAATGAAATTATCAAAAATAAAAACAATTACACCTAATCTAATAGCCCTATAAAAATAAAAAAGCCCCCCCAAATAAAAACACCCCTAACCTACAATAAACTACCAGTAGCCTTTAAAAGGGCCTTTTGTAGGGCATTGCCCTAAGTTAAACAGCTATTTTACCTGTAAAAAAAACAAAGTCCCCCCCAACAGTAAAACCCACCACCCAGCCAACCCAATTCTAAAAAAAACCTAAGCTACCCATTGCCCCTAAAGGGGCATTTGTATGGGCATTGCCCTTAAAAGGGCATTCAGATCTTGTTCACTGCCCTTAAAAGGGCATTCAGCTTTTATACACTTTGCCCAAAAAAAAATGTAAAGGACAAAGAGAAAATGCAGCACTCGTGGGACACTGACTTGTAGTTAAAAGACAAAACTTTATTCCATATGTATAAGTATAAAATCACAGGTCAGAAAGATTAATTACAGTCAATGTTTCTTGTGTCCCTTGGATTTTCTTGTTGACTTTCTTCTGTCGTCTGCCTGCCCTGATGGTTTAAACAAAGAGTGGGATATGAGTCTATTCATAGACTGATATCTATTTAATTTTCAGTTTATAATGTCACACCATGCTATTTGGATATCGATTTATCCCAAGACATATACCTTATATATCATTACTAACCATGTTCAGTGTTATGTAACATTCTGCTAAGGTTTTCTTGTATTTATTAAATAATATGGTAATAACTACAGTTCTTACGTAGCACAAACGTACTAGGTCAGTTAAAAGTTTAATGTATTGGGTAAAGGTTTTTCTATACACAGGGTGTCTTTAGTATATCAATGTCATTGTTACAATATCAATGTTTATGATGTTTTTTGTAGTAGAGTGTTGTTGCATACAATACTACGGAATTATGATATGATACAAAATTGTTTATTTTTGCATCTAACATTCACTGATGTTTGGCTAATTCATGCATTCATATTGCAAGATGATCATGTTCAATGTTAACATGTTTTTATATTATTGTTCTTTTAAAGTTTTCTGAAACATTGCTTGATTGGACACTGCGCCTTTAAATAGGCCATGTCCGGTTTAAGCAAATATCCCTATGACTAAGTGCTCAGGCGAAGCACGAAACGCGTAAGGGGTTAATTCCCTGATCCTACCTGTGATTTTATACTTATACATATGGAATAAAGTTTTGTCTTTTAACTACAAGTCGGTGTCCCACGAGTGCTGCATTTTCTCTTTGTCCTTTACATTTTTTTGCGGCTTGCGCTTAGCCGCGTTTGATTTGCACCTCACGGGGCTGTGAGCAACATACCTTATCGGCTTGGCAGCAATAGGTCTCTCCCCTCTACGTCACGCTCTGCAGCGGCCTTGTCTTTCTTACGCCCCCAAAAAAATACCTAACACTAACCCCAGAATATCTACTCACAGTTCCTGAAATCGAGACATACATCTCCATCCAGTTGGCGAGAAGCATTCATCCAGACGGAGACAAGGCTTCACCCAGGCGGTGAGAAGTCTTCATCCAGGTGGCAACATCTTCATCCATCATGGGGGCGTCTTCTATCTTCATCCTGGTGGTGCAGAGCGGAGCTATCCTGCACCGGTGATAACATCCTGAGCGAAATGTCCTCTTCATGCGGTCACCGCCATACACTGAAGTTGAATGCAAGATACCAGTTTCAAAATGGCAAACCTTGCATTCCTATTAGCTGATTTGATTTTTCAAATTCAAATCAGCCAATAGGATGAGAGCTACTGAAATCCTATTAGCTGTTCAAAACAGCCAATAGGTTGAGAGCTACTGAAATCCTATTAGCTGTTCAAATTAGCCAATAGGATTTCAAAAGCTCTCATGCTATTGGCTGATTTGAATTTGAAGAATCAAATCAGCCAATAGGAATGCAAGGTGTGCCATTTTGAAACAGGTACCTTGCATTCAACTTCAGTGTACGGTGGTGACCCTATGAAGAGGACACTCCGCGCAGGATGTCATAGCCGGTCCAGGATGGCTCCGCTCCATGCTGCCGGGATGAAGATAGAAGACGCCCCCGAGATGGATGAAGATGTCGCCGCCTGGATGAAAACTTCTCGCCGCCTGGATGAAGACTTTTCACCACCTGGTGATTCTGGGGTTAGTGTTAGGTATTTTTTTTTTAGATTAGGGCTTTGGACAAAGTGTAAAATAGCTGAATGCCCTTTAAAGGGCAATGATCATACAAATGCTCCTTTAGGGGCAATGGGTAGCTTAGTTTTTTTTTAGAGTTAGGTTTTTTATTTTGGGGGGTTTAGTTGGGTGGTGGGTTTTACTGTTGGGGGGACTTTGCATTTTATTTTACAGGTAATAGAGCTGTTTAACTTATGGCAATGCCCTACAAAAGGCAATTTTAAGAGCTATTGGTAGTTTATTGTAGGTTAGAGGGCGTTTTTATTTTAGGGGGGCTTTTTTATTTTTATAGGGCTATTAGATTAGGTGTAATTGCTTTTATTTTTGATAATTTCGTTTATTATTTTTTGTAATCTTAGTGTTTTTTATTTTTCATAATTTAGTGTTTATTATTTTTTATAAATTTTTTCGTAGTGTTAGTTTTTTTAAATTTGTAATTTAGATTTTTTAATTGGTTTTATTTTTATTTTACTAGAATAGTAATGTTAGGTTAATTTATAGTTTAAACTTATTTTTTTATTTATTTCACAGGTAAGTTTTTATTTATTTTAAAATAGTTATATTGCAATTTTAATTTAAAGTTAGGGGGGTGTTAGGTTTAGGGGTTAATAGTTTAATTTAGTGTTTTGCTATGTGGGGGCCGGCAGTTTAGAGGTTAATAGGTTTAATCAACAAGAACAACAGGCAAGTGAGTTGCACACTAGTAATTAAATTAGAAAAATACAGGTGCTTCCTAGAAAAATAGATATAAAAAAACATAAAGTAGAAAGTAGAAACTCCACAATAAGGAGTTTCTAAAAGTCTAGGCAAACTCAGCTCAACTGTCTAATAAAAAAACACACTAGAGATTTATTATGTCACAAAATGAAAAAAGTTTAATAAATAAGCATGCATTCAACCATACACATCACATTCATACAGGGGATCCCATAATAGCATATGTGAAACACACTGGCCGAGAGTTAATCTGGTGCACCAGTAATCAAGGGACTAAATGTCGTTTATAAATAAATATATATTATTTGTAATCCAAAAGAGGGAGAGCGTCCCCAAATAATCTCGAAACCAGGCGAGTCAGATCTATACCCCTGTTCATTAGAGTAGTGCAATACGTTAGAGCTTTTAGAATCCGCATATTTTTCACAGGTATATAATGCCGATAACCAGAGTTAGTTATAAATGACAGTTCATGTCGGTACCTGTCTTGTTTCACGCGGCCGCTCCTCCCTTATGAGTTGCTCCCATAACGTTGCATCTTCTGGGGTAGATCAGGTCAAACGGGGGATCCACTGGTAGAAGCTGCAAGACACCGACGAGTCTTAAGGCTCGTTTCACTCCTTTCCTTGAAGCAGCATGGAGCTTCTTCCGGGTGCTGACGTCATGTCAGTTACAGGGCCATTTTATTGGAGATCGGCCCCATGTGGTCTTGATGCAATTCGTTGAAAGATTTGTCAATCACAGCAACCCAAATGCCGGACTTACTAGATACTTTTTGCAACAAGTTAACACACAATAATCGAAAAGTATCTTTTGACAATTGATTTGTATAAATACAATATTATTAACCCTCACATACCCATTCATTCTTATAATTAAAAACTGCAATCAATCTATAACTTTATTTTTGAAAATGTATAATATCCTTTAAATTTATGAATTATACTATGTACATTAAGGATGTGTATCTTATTTATTTAAGAATTGATAATCACCAATACTTATCATGTAATTAATCATTTCAAACAAAATTTGAGAATCCCATTTTTAGAAAAATATAAGGTTTTGATGGAAGTTGTGCAGACAGAAGCAGGGATTAACCTAAAAATGAAGCAAATTCTAATTTTTCATTTAAGCCATTGGGAGATAATGTGTTTAATTTGTGCATCCATCTTGTTTCTTTTTGTAACAAGATTTTATCAATGTCACCTCCACGCATGCTCAGTTTGACTGATTCTATTCCGATGAAACAGAGATCATCTATTTTGGACTCATGAAATTGAGCGAAATGTCTCGCTACTGGGCTGTCGATATTAACATCAAAGTCAATATATGATGACAAGAAACCGCTTGAGATACAACTAGAAGAGGGAAGTGAGTCACTATTAGGTCCCCATCCCAAATCTTTTATATCATCCCTATGTTCTGTAATTCGGGAACGTAGTTCTCTAAAGGTTTTTCCAACATAAAAACTTTTGCAAGAGCAATAGAGTAAATATATCACCCCTTTAGTAGAACAATTAATGATGAATTAATTTTGTATGTAATCCCTGTATTTTTACTGAATATCTTAGTTTTCTGCATAAACTGGCAACAGACACAGTGGCCACAAGGCGAACTACCCACTATTTTTTTAGCGTTACGTTCTAACCAATTATATGTAGGAACTTTATTAAACTCACTTCTAACAAGAAGATCTTTTAAATTGCTAGGCCTCCTTGCAGTCATCAATGGGTAGTCTCCCACATATTGATGTAATGTGGAATCGTTAGTAAGTAAGTGCCAGTTTTTATTAAGGACATTTTCAAAATGAAAATGTTGTTTTCTAAAACAAATTTTAAAAGATCAATCACAAACTTAGTATGTTTTTTATAGCCCAAACCTCTTGTGTTTAAAAAGTATTCACATGTTGTCAGGCCAATGGAATGAGGAATCGACGAATATAGGGATTCAACGTCCAAAGAGACTTAAAAAGTCTCTTTGGAAACATTGATCCCATCAAGTTTTTTAATTATGTCTGTTGAATCCTGTACAAATGTACGTAGATCATTCACAAATGGCTGCAGAAATCTATCAATGTAATTGCTAATTCCTTCAGTGGGACCCCCTATCCCTGAAATTATGGGACGTCCCGGTGGGTTTTTGATGGATTTGTGTAGCTTTGGTATCCAGTAGAACACTGGTATTTTAGGTTTATGATTGTACAAAAATCCAAATTCCTGGCTTGTAATTAAGTTGTTTCTCCGTTCATCATTTAACATAAAGGGTAGTTCATTATGGGACTTATAAAATTCTTCAAGTGATGATTAGGCGTATTGTGTTTGGTCCAATAGTTGTCTCATTGCCTCTTTAATATAGTAATCTTGATTGAGGATAACTACATTTCCGCCTTTATCGGCCGATTTTATGACCAATTCAGGATGATTTGTTAAAAATGAAGAGTATAGACTGTAGGTTAAGGAGGGGAATGTGTAGCTCACCTGATAAAACTTAATCCCAATAGTTTTAGAAAATTACGATATGTTGGAGTAGGTGGCGCAAAAAGATGCTATTCCCAGAGTATTGCGTTGGATAATGTTATATTTCCTATATCCTAAATATGAATAAAATATATTTAGCGAATGCCGCTATTACCTATGTGTATAATCTATTACCAAAGATGTTTATTTTTCTAGAATTCTGTTCCTAAAAAATATATTCTATTTTTAAAAAAATATATACAGGTAGCCCTCAGTTTACGCCGGGGTTAGGTTCCAGAAGGAATGGTTGTAAATCGAAACCGTTGTAAATTGAAACCCAGTTTATAATGTAAGTCAATGGGAATTGAGAGAGATAGGTTCCAGGCCCCTCTCAAAATTGTCATAAGTAACACCTAATACATTATTTTTAAAGCTTTGAAATGAAGACTTTAAAAGCTAAACAGCATTATAAACCTAATAAAATAATCACACAACACAGAATATATAATTAAACTAAGTTAAATGAACAAAAACATTTGCTAAACAGCATTATAAACCTAATAAAATAATCACACAACACAGACTTCACTTGCATTTTTCTGCAAACAGTTCTTTCTATGCATTCCAATCTGGACTGATTTATAGACAGGAAGATCTTGTTCCTTTGAAATCTGCTCGATAGCTCAAGTCTGGTTAAACTGAATAATTTCAGCTTGTTTGGCTTTGCTGCAACACAAGCGGACAGCTCCACCTACTGGCTATTTTAATAAATGCACTGCTTCTCAATGCTTTTCAATAGCAGTCAAATGACTGGAAAAAAAGGTTGTTATTCTGAAACGGTGTAAATTGAACCATTGTAAAATGAGGGCCACCTGTATATATATATTGAAATACTCCTTATAGTGAATGTGACCACAAGACAGGATAGTTATAAAGTTTCCAATTTTATTAAGTATAATAAAAACATAAAATTACTAGTGGTAAATTGACATGCAATTGACTTAAAATATACTGGACACCGGTGTCGGTTTATATTTTATACAGATGATATTTAAAATATGGTAACACAAATCTAAAAATCCAATAAAAATGTATATATACAAATCAAACGTGTGCTTGTTTCTTCTAGATAGGACTCTGTTATTCCTGTTTACCAAACAATGGGCAGAGTAAGATTAAACACACTTATGTAAAATATATTAAAACAGTACCTTTATAGTGTATCTGTGTGATATCACTATATTACTTGAGACCGGTAGGATATTTGACCTGGTTAAAGATATGGCCAAGCTTATAGTGTGCAGGATAGTGCGGTTAAATATATGCCGCTATGTAGGTAAATTTCTTCAATGACCTGACCCAATGTAGCAGCTGTATGGTCTCTTCTGTAAATGGATGATGCGGTTAAATATATGCCGCTGTGTAGGTAAATTTCTACAATGACCTGTCCCGGTTTAACAGCTGAGTGGTCTCTTCGGTATGTGCGGTTAAATATATGCCGCTATTTCTCTTGCCGGTCAGTGACTGATCTGGTTGCCAGGAACAGAAGAGCTGCACCAGAAGTAAATGGGATGATTTGTTAATTCTTTAAGGGCTCTATGTTCAGATTTTGTAAGATTATCATTTACAATACCTGTAGTCTGAATTTGTGTTAAATCATGAGAAACATTTTGTACAAAAACTGAGATGTTAGGGATCGAAGAAAAAGAGGACATGTAAGTAGATTTTTTTCTTTAAATTAGTTTTTGGAAGGATATCAATAATTTCATTGCTTTGTTCAAAAAGCAGCATTTCTAGACAGTCAAGGGTTTCACTCTCTTGTCTGCAAGCCAGATCAATTTGGATTTTCGGTGTCATAATCTTTTTTAAGGCAAGTTTCCTCGCGAATAAATTTAAATCTTTTGTAACCTCAAATAAGTCTAAACTATTAGAGGGGCAGAAACTAAGTCCTTTTTCTAATACCTTGATATGTTCAGAATTTAATGGAAAAGAGGAAAGGTTGACTATACTCATCTTTTGAGGGAGGGGATGGTCTCCCTAAGAGTAAAAGGGGGAAACCAGATGATGGACTCCTTGCACACATGCCCTAGAGATATGCAACTGCACCTCACTGATGAGGCCAAGAGAGGCCAAAACGTACGTCTGGGGTTTGTTGTTTGTCTTGTTCAGAGAAGAATTGCCTGGTATTTCGGTGCTGGACTGTCATTGGGCAGGATCAGACTGATATGCTACAGGATATTTTTTCTCTGTGAAAAGGCATAGTGTGCAAAAAGAGACTGCACCCTGAGTGGCACTGGCCTTGTGGACAAGCACGGAAGTTTTTCTAACTATTGTTCTGTCTCAGTGAGTGCGTCTCTCTATTCTCTTGATTTTATGTAAATTACTCTTAGGTCTCCCTAAGAGTAAAAGGGGGAAACCAGACGTTGGACTCCTTGCACACATGCCCTAGAGATATGCAACTGCACCTCACTGATGAGGCCCAAGAGAGGCCGAAACGTACGTCTGGGGTTTGTTGTTTGTCTTGTTCAGAGAAGAATTGCCTGGTATTTAGGTGCTGGACTGTCATTGGGCAGGATCAGACTGATATGCTACAGGATATTTTTTCTCTGTGAAAAGGCATAGTGTGCAAAAAGAGACTGCACCCTGAGTGGCACTGGCCTTGTGGACAAGCACGGATGTTTTTCTAGCTACTGTTCTGTCTCAGTGAGTGCGTCTCTCTATTCTCTTGATTTTAAAGGATATTATAAATTTTCAAAAATAAAGTTATAGATTGATTGCAGTTTTTAATTATAAGAAGGAATGGGTATGTGAGGGTTAATAATATTGTATTTATACAAATCAATTGTCAAAGCTACTTTTCGATTATTGTGTGTATAACTTGTTGCAAAAAGTATCTAGTAAGTCTGGCATTTGGGTTACTGTGATTGACAAATCTTCCAACGAATTGCATCAAGACCACATGGGACCGATCTCCAATAAAATGGCCCTGTAACTGACGTGACGTCAGCACCCGGAAGAAGCTCCATGCTGCTTCAAGGAAAGGAGTGAAATGAGCGTTAAGACTCGTCGGTGTCTTGCAGCTTCTACCAGCGGATCCCCCGTTTGACCTGATCTACCCCAGAAGATGCAACATTATGGGAGCAACTCATAAGGGAGTAGCGGCCGCGTGAAACAAGACAGGTACCGACATGAACTGTCATTTATAACTAACTCTGGTTATCGGCATTGTATACCTGTGAAAAATACGCGGAGACATATGGCCCTCCCTTTTTTCTAAAAGCTCTAACGTATTGCACTACTCTAATAAACAGGGGTATAGATCTGACTCGCCTGGTTTCGAGATTATTTGGGGACGCTCTCCCTCTTTTGGATTACAAATAATATATATTTATTTATAAACGACATTTAGTCCCTTGATTACTGGTGCACCAGATTAACTCTTGGCCAGTGTGTTTCACATATGCTATTATGGGATCCCCTGTATGAATGTGATGTGTATGGTTGAATGTATGCTTATTTATTAAACTTTTTTCATTTTGTGACATAATAAATCTCTAGTGTGTTTTTTTATTAGACAGTTGTGCTGAGTTTGCCTAGACTTTTAGAAACTCCTTATTGTGGAGTTTCTACTTTCTACTTTATGTTGTTTTAAATGGTTAATAGGTTTATTTAGTGGCGGCGATGTGAGGGGCCAGAGGTTTAGGGGTTAATAGGTTTATTTAGTGTTGGCGATGCCGGAGAGCGGCAGTTTAAGGGTTAATATATTTAAATAGTGTTGGCAATAAGGGTGGGCAGCAGATTAGGAGTTAATAACATTATTTAATAGTCACAATGTGGGTAGATGGCAGATTAGGGGTTAATACGTTTAATACAGTGTTTTCGATGTGGGAGGGTGGCAGTTTAGGAGTTATTAGGTAGTTGATGGGTGTTAGTGTACTTTGTAACATTTTAGTTATGAGTTTTGTGAAACATTTTTGCTACACAAAATACATAACTACTGGTCTCAGATTGCGGTATTGATCATGTCAGTATAGGCTGTAATGCAAGAATTTTAGCCGGACCGCACAACCTGTAATACCAGCACTATGACAATCCCATTCTCAAACGTAATTTTTTGTAGTGCGGAATGGACATTGCGTTACAGGCTAAAATGCTTGCGGTATCAGCGTTAAAAGCCGTACCGTAAAACTCGTAATCTAGCCAATAGTTTCTAAACTCTGATAGATACAAAAAAAGGGAGAAAATCAGAACAGCGCTAAAAAGCATACAGACAGAACCAGTATAAGGAAACAACTGTGAAGTTATATGCGTGTGTATAACAATATTTATTATTAAAATATCATATATTAACAACTATGCAAAAGCTAAAAAAGTGACGGGTCACATTAAAATCCACAAATCTAGGAATGAGTATAAAAAATTAAAAAACGAGTGAGACCTGTTAAAAAATATATATGTCTACAAAAGTTCATAGCAAAGCCACTTTATGTTTAGGTTTTAAGCCAGAGTGTAAATCCTCCAAAGGTAGTTTCGTATATAGATTCTGTATTCCCACATATATTCAAATGTTACTTGAATGCGTTAGATGGTAGCCATATAGTGATACCTTATTCTTATAGTTCTTCTCCCCAGTCCTGACCAGGCTTGCGCTCCAAGCTTCCTAGGACTTTTACACTTGCAGTTGGAGAGGATCGGTTAGCCCAAAAACCTCTTTCTGGTGTTCAAAGGCTTCCTCTGAATCCAGCTGATTGCAAAGTAACTGTAGATAGTCACGTGTGTAGATTGCCCAATTACTGCTTCCAAAAGTCGGCTCGAGTTTACACACACAGGGGGGTGAGAAATGAAACGTCTCTCTGTGCAGAGATTTAGCAAGGATATTTTTGCCTTGTCCTCACCGTATGGTTATGCCAATAAACGTGTTTCACCTCCTCTCAAGGCTTTTTCAGGATGGATAACAAACAACAAATGCTTCCTTAAAGGGAAAGTCAACTCCAGAATTGTTATTGTTTAAAAGATAGATAATCCCTTTATTACCCATTCCCCAGTTTTGCATAACTAACACGGTTATATTTATTTACTTTTTACCTCTGTGATTACCTTGTATCTAAGTCTTTGCAGACTGACCCCTTATTTCAATTATTTTGACAGACTTGCATTTAGCCAATCAGCACCCTCTAGCTGTAAAAAATGGCAACTTCATTAAAATAAGGGGCGGCCTCCAAGGTTTTAGAAATTAGCATATGAGCCTACCTAGGTTTAGCTTTCAATAAATAATACCAAGAGAACAAAGCACATTTTATGATAAAAGTGAATTGGAAAGTTGTTTAAAATTGCATTCCCTATGTGAATCATGAAAGTTTAATTTTGACTAGACTGTCCCTTTAAATACCCCTCTTGTTTAAAGGGACAGTTTACTCAAAAAATTTCTCCCCTTTAATTTGTTCCCAATGATCCACTTTACCTGCTAGAGTGTATTAAATTGTTTACAAGTAGCTCCTTTACCCTTATATTGGCATTTGAAATTGTTGATTTAGCATGTGGTATCCCCACCTATTCTGAAAGTTTGTGGCCGCGCATACCAGCTATAGATAAGCTTTGTAAACACAGCCAGCAGAAGAAATTACACTCCAGTGGGATATAGCAGAGATAAGGTAATACAATGTTGATTTTCCATTGTTCTCTCAAAGTACTGGCGATTGTTTTAAGGACAGATATAAGATAAAGAAGCAGGTATATTTCCACAATGTGATACAGTAATGAGATCTGATTATACCTACAAGCTCAACCCATTTTATTAGGTTGTGGCTTCAAAACACAAAATCAGAGCTTTAATATACACAAATAAGCCTTAAAAAGCAATTTTTCATACATTTTTTACTCTGCAGTTGGCAAAAAAAGCAATTGTAAACACATTAAGGGAAAAACTATTTTACAGTATACTGTCCCTTTAAATTGATTGGTCTGTAATTTCACATGGTCTGTGTTAAGGTAGACTTATTAATTAAGGAGGACTCACTGGTTTAATGTGGTTTTAAGCTTTTTTTAAATGATAAATACTCCTCATCTTCTCACTTCCATTTAAGACACTTTAACAATGTCTTATCCTTGTTATATAAAACATTATTTAAGTTAAAAAATATAATGTAAAAAAATGTAAAGGTAATTTCTTAAAAATATGTATGTAATTTCTTAAAAACAAAACGGCAATGCTGATAAATACAAATATATAATCAACATTTATATGTTGTGCATATTATAAATAGGAATATATGATATTATATTTGAATCGAAGACATGATATGTTATAAAGTGCAAGTGCAATAAATACTATTTACATAAAAATATGTATGTACAAAAAAATAAATTTATGAGGTATAAAAGGGGATAGTTATAAAAAGATACTTTCTCAGTCTAAGATGAAAGGGTTCAGATCAAACTCTGAATTTTTAGGCCCAGGGGATACAAGGTACATAACTCATGTATTAGCTCTGTTTCCTTTCTAAGGATGAGTTTTTTCAATTCTAATAGATATGGTATATAGATAGATAGATAGATAGACTATAGCTAAATTAAATAGCATGATAACATAAAATACATTGGGGCCTAGTTATCAAGCCGTCAACCTCAAATACGCTGGAATTCCGCAGCGTATTTGTGGCGAGGCTGATTCGCCTTAGTTATCAAAGGCTTCAGACCGGCAAAAGTAGAATTTTGTGACGTAAACTTCGATCCGCCGGACTCCGTCCGACACAGATCGATTCTTACGTCACTCCAGATCTTCCGCACACAAGTGCGGCACAATCTGACTACTTTAGCTAGTTATCAAAAAACTAGCAGGTACGCTCGGCACTTTTACGGCCCAGCGTACCTGGTTTTCAAACCGCCAGCCTGGAGGCGGCGGATCCCATAGGAATCAATGGGAGTCTGACCATAGCGAAAGTACAAGTTCGCTGCTGACAGACATCCCATTGATTTCTATGGGAGATGTCTACACCTAACACCCTAACACGTAACCCGAGTCTAAACACCACTAATCTGCCCCCCTACACCGCCGCAACTAAATAAAGTTATTACCCCCTAAACCGCTGCTCCCGGAGCCCACCGCAACTATAATAAATGTCTTAACCCCTAAACCGCCGCTCCCGGAGCCCACCGCCACCTACATTATACCTATTAACCCCTATCCTGCCCCCCCTATACCACCGCCCTCTGTAATAAAGTTATTAACCCCTATCCTGCCGATCCCGCACCTCGCCGCTCCCTGAACCTGCCGCAATCTATCTTAAATTTATTAACCCCTATCCTGCCCCCCCTACACCGTCGCCACCTATAATAAATTTATTAACCCCTATCCTGCCCCCCACTACACCGCCGCCACTGTAATAAAATTATTAACCCCTAAACCTAAGTCTAACACTAACCCTAACACCCCCCTAACTTAAATATTAATTAAATACATCTAAATCATATTTATATTATTAACTAAGTTAATCCTATTTAAAACTAAATACTTACCTATAAAACAAACCCTAATATAGCTACAATATAAATAATAATTATATTGTAGCTATCTTAGGATTTATTTTTATTTTACAGGTACCTTTCAATTTATTTTAACTAGGTACAATAGCTATTAAATCGTTATTAACTATTTAATAGCTTACCTAGCTAAAATGAAGAGAAATTTACCTGTAAAATAAAAACTAACCTAAGTTACAATTACACCTAACACTACACTATACTTTAATAAATTATTCCTATTTAAAACTAAATACTTACCTGTAAAATAAACCCTAATATAGCTACAATGCAATTCATAATTACATTGTAGCTATTTTAGGATTTATATTTATTTTACAGGTAACTTTGTATTTATTTTAGCTAGTTAGAATAGTTATTAAATAGTTATTAACTATTTAATAACTACCTAGCTAAAAGAAATACAAAATTACCTGTAAAATAAATCCTAACCTAAGTTACAATTAAACCTAACACTACACTATCATTAAATTAATTAATTAATTAAACTACCTACAAATAACTACAATTAAATTACAACAATTTTAAGCTACTTACACCTAATCTAAGCCCCCTAATAAAATAACAAACCCCCCCAAAATAAAAAATGCCCTACCCTATTCTACATTAAAAAAGTTCAAAGCTCTTTTACCTTACCAGCCCTTAAAAGGGCCTTTTGTGGGGGCATGCCCCAAAGTTCAGCTCTTTTGCCGGTAAAAGAAAAATACAACCCCCCCCCCAACATTAAAACCCACCACCCACATACCCCTAATCTAACCCAAACCCCCCTTAAAATAACCTAACACTAATCCCCTGAAGATCATCCTACCTTTAGTTGTCTTCACTCAGCCGAGCCACCGATGGAACTAAAGAGGACATCCGGACCGGCAGAAGTTATCCTCCAAGGGGCGCTGAAGAAATCTTCCATCCGATGAAGTGATCCTCCAAGCGGCGCTGAAGAAATCTTCCATCCGGGCGAGGTCATCTTCCAAGAGGCGCTGAAGAAGTCTTCTATCCGGGCGAGGTCATCGTCGAAGCCGGGTCTTGAATCTTCATCCCGCCGACACGGAACATCCTCCTTTCCCGACGAACTACCGACGAATGAAGGCTCCTTTAAGGGACGTCATCCAAGATGGCGTCCCTTCAATTCTGATTGGCTGATAGGATTTCATCAGCCAATCGGAATTAAGGTAGGAAAATTCTGATTGGCTGATGGAATCAGCCAATCAGATTCAAGTTCAATCCGATTGGCTGATCCCATCAGCCAATCAGATTGAGCTCGCATTCTATTGGCTGTTCCGATCAGCCAATAGAATGCGAGCTCAATCTGATTGGCTGATTCCATCAGCCAATCAGATTTTTCCTACCTTAATTCCGATTGGCTGATAGAATCCTATCAGCCAATCGGAATTGAAGGGACGCCATCTTGGATGACGTCCCTTAAAGGAGCCTTCATTCGTCGGTAGTTCGTCGGGAAAGGAGGATGTTCCGCGGGATGAAGATTCAAGACCCGGCTTCGACGATGACCTCTCCCAGATAGAAGACTTCTTCAGTGCCTCTTGGAAGATTTCTTCAGCGCCGCTTGGAGGATAACTTCTGCCGGTCCGGATGTCCTCTTCAGTTCCATCGGTGACTCGGCTGAGTGAAGACAACTAAAGGTAGGATGATCTTCAGGGGATTAGTGTGGGTTTTAATGTTGGGGGGGTTGTATTTTTCTTTTAAAGGCAAAAGAGCTGAACTTTGGGGCATGCCCCCACAAAAGGCCCTTTTAAGGGCTGGTAAGGTAAAAGAGCTTTGAACTTTTTTAATGTAGAATAGGGTAGGGCATTTTTTTATTTTGGGGGGGGGGGTTGTTATTTTATTAGGGGGCTTAGATTAGGTGTAAGTAGCTTAAAATTGTTGTAATATGTTTTTAAATGTTTGTAACTTTTTTTTTTTTTGTAACTTAGCTTTTTTTAATTTTTGTACTTTAGTTAGTTTATGTAATTGTATTTAATTGTAGTTATTTGTAGGTAGTTTAATTAATTAATTTAATGATAGTGTAGTGTTAGGTTTAATTGTAACTTAGGTTAGGATTTATTTTACAGGTAATTTTGTATTTCTTTTAGCTAGGTAGTTATTAAATAGTTAATAACTATTTAATAACTATTCTAACTAGCTAAAATAAATACAAAGTTACTTGTAAAATAAATATAAATCCTAAAATAGCTACAATGTAATTATGAATTACATTGTAGCTATATTAGGGTTTATTTTACAGGTAAGTATTTAGTTTTAAATAGGAATAATTTATTAAAGTATAGTGTATTGTTAGGTGTAATTGTCACTTAGGTTAGGATTTATTTTACAGGTACATTTCTCTTCATTTTAGCTAGGTAGCTATTAAATAGTTGATAACTATTTAATAGCTATTGTACCTAGTTAAAATAAATTGAAAGGTACCTGTAAAATGAAAATAAATCCTAAGATAGCTACAATATAATTATTATTTATATTGTAGCTATATTAGGGTTTATTTTATAGGTAAGTATTTAGTTTTAAATAGGATTAACTTAGTTAATAATATAAATATGATTTAGATGTATTTAATTAATATTTAAGTTAGGGGGGTGTTAGGGTTAGTGTTAGACTTAGGTTTAGGGGTTAATAATTTTATTACAGTGGCGGCGGTGTAGTGGGGGGCAGGATAGGGGTTAATAAATTTATTATAGGTGCCGACGGTGTAAGGGGGGCAGGATAGGGGTTAATAAATTTAATATAGGTTGCGGCGGGTTCAGGGAGCGGCGGTTTAGGGGTTAAACAATTTTTTTATTTGCGGCGAGGTGCGGGATCAGCAGGATAGGGGTTAATAACTTTATTACAGAGGGCGGCGGTATAGGGGGGGCAGGATAGGGGTTACTAGGTATAATGTAGGTGGCAGCGGTGTCCGGGAGCGGCGGTTTAGGGGTTAATACATTTATAAGACTTGCGGCGGGGTCTAGGAGCGGAGGTTTAGGGGTTAATACATTTTTAATAGTTGCGGCAGGGTCTAGGAGCGGCGGTTTAGGGGTTAGTAACTTTATTTAGTTGCGGGGGGCTCCGGGGGCGCCGGTATAGGGGTTAGAGCAGTGTAGTTTAGTGTGAGTGCTTAGTGACAGGCTAGCAAGAAAGCTGTCAAACAGCCGAAGAGCAGCGAGATCGGATGAGTGATAACTCTCACAGTCCGCTGCTCATCGCCCCGCGGCTTTTTGACAGCTTTTTTTGATAACTTAGGCGTATTTTTTCAGGTCAGCGGCGGCGAAGGTAGGCGAGCTTAGGCGGGCGTATTGGGCCAGCGAAGTCAGAAAAGTTGACGGCTTGATAACTACCCCCCATTTACTGTAAAAACATTTTGACACAACACAAAGTTTTTAGTTTCATTATGGAAACGGGCAATACAATTTGCGTTGAGTGCTCCAATTATCTTAATGTTTCATGATGATTGGACTGTTGGGCCTCACTGTTCATTGTGTTCTTTTCTATTTTAAAGCCAACAGAGGAGGCAAAGCAACACAATAAATAATATGGCGTCACGCAGGACCCAAACAAAAAACATGATACATCAAATATATCACGAGCCCAGAGCAGATGGTGCAAATAGTCCATCTGTCTCCAAAGTTGTAGTTTTTTTAAATTATATGATAAGAAATTATGACTTCATGATAATTTACATTATGATCTTTTCCTTGTCGGGGGAATACCAATTGTTCTTTCACAATATGGGATCTATCATTAACAAAAAAATAAAAAGGGGGAAACAGAGAGAAGAGAAAAAAAAAAGACTGTTTATCGTGTTAAGATAACAGAAGAAAGCATTTTGCATGTCGTAGTTTGGTTAACCTGTTTCTGGGTCTGCAGTGCAAAGATAATTAATTGCTTGATACAACAAACTTCCACTGCCTTGTAACAATATTTGCTGCTGTTATGCTAAAATACAAATTTCCACCAAGTTCTAACAACATTTACTAAAACATGGAGCAGAAAGTGTGCATTGGTAAAAGACAAAGCACCATGTTATCACCAGTCACCAAGTCCTAGGAAATAAAGATGGAGAACTAACCGTGTGCTTAATCCCGATGTGCCGCTGAATATGAAGCTTTCAAATAGTGACCGCAAAGACATCACTTCAAAATCAGTTTCTTTATTAGCAGAACATATCCACATTTTAAAAAATGTAACATTTCAGATCAAGTTGGTCCTTAATCATGCATGATTACGGACCTAACTGTCCAAAATTCTGAGGTATGTCATTCTAAGAAACTGAATTTGATGTTTTTTTGTAGCAGACACTCCAAGTGCTGTGCACAGTTAATTATTTAAAAGGTGCTGAGCTACATTTAGTGATATCCTGAAGATGGAACTGTACAACTTGCCGATGCCGCATGATCCTGATAAAGGAAGATGAGGTGAAATGATGCACAATTTATCCTTTACTTCTCGGAGTCACATGAAAAAAAAGTTAACTTTGTAAATCACCTAATGTCAATTTTACATTTTATTTCAAATAAATGACCATAGTGGTTCCATATGGGGTACCACATGTCTTGATTGAGCATTAATGGTATTTGCTATAAGTTAATGTCTCTTGTCTTTATCATGTACACAAGTTTCAGTCTAAATTTTTAAGCTTTAGGTGAACACAAACTTTATTTAGTTTTAGACACATAATGCTCAATAAAATAGGTAGACACAGAAAAAAAGTTTTAACAAAGTCCCAGTGACTGGTAGTGTATTATATAAGGTAGAATCATTAATCAGCCCAAGAGTTGTTTCATTCTTCTTATTGTCCGCAGCAGGGGCTGACAGCTGACAGTCTAAGGACATTATTTGGCCCTTTAAGTCTTCTCATGCAGTCCCCTTTCCGGTTCTCTGGAGTAATACAGGATATACTATATATAGTATGTAGCAAAAGGGCATTAACTGGGCAGCAGTGCTGAACCCAAACTGATATAAGTGAACCCAAATATCTGTGTCCAGCTTATATACTATTCAAAAATTCATTATGACTGCAACAAAAAACACTGGCAATTGGGTGCTCTTTTTATAAAGTTGGACACTGTTTGACATGTTAAATACCTATATAATTAGATTTGGATTTACTTTTTGCCCTTTGGGAATACTTATTCTTGGGAATTTTGAAGTACAGTGCTTATACTGGATAACTTTTGAATTTTGATTTTTAATTGTATTTATTGTATGCTAAAAATAGTTAGTGCAATGTCATCTGATTTCCACAGACCATTTATTTATTTATTTTTTATATTTATTTCTACCAAAAGAGCTGGTGTAAAGTTGTCTGATTTCAGTAGACCTTTTAAATTTGTCCTATCATTTTCAGTATAATCTGTGTGCTGATGACACCCATATCTACCCCTCTGCCATGAACCATATTACTCTTTGTTTATCCTGTATATCTTCTCATTATCTTCAGCTTAACCTCTCCAAAATTAAGTTCCTCCTATTTCTTCCTTCATCCAATATCCCACATTCCAAATCTCAATAACTGTTGTCAACACTGTGATCAAATCTATACCTCATGCCTGATGTCATGGAACAATCATTGTTCACCACATCCAATCTTTAACCATATTTCTATAATTCAGTACTTCCTTACACAAGACACAACCAAAATTTGTCATATCTCACCTTGACTATTGCAACTTCATCCTGATTTTTTTCTTCTTCTCTCATCACTTCCTCACATTTCCACCTTCAGGGTTTTTCTAGAGCTGCATTTATGAAACTATTTGCCTCACTTCACAAGAGTTGCTAAAGCTTTCAGACTCGCAGAACATTCAATGTTCAGGGATGCTTGTAACCTACATTAACAATTCCCTCTGCTTCCTTACCTCAGAACCTTGTCCTTTTATAAAAGTTCCCCTTGAACTCCCTTTAGCATTTAAGCTCTCTTGCATATAACTTCTATATGCAAGATGCCCTACATTATAAGGTGATCTACATTGGGTGGAAGGTCACTGGCATCTCTCTTCACCATTTTTGTGTTTACCTTTTGTAAATTTTACCAAGGCATAATGTAACTATGTTTTATTGCTGCAGAATTTGTTAACACTCGACAAGTAAATGATAATAATACAAGTTAAAATAATAATAAAAATTATCTTTCTGGGAACTGTTATAACATCTGGTTTAGCAAGCTGGGTGCTTATACGTATTTATTCACTATTTTTGTCTTTATATTAGTTTGGAAAATAGTATACTATTGTAGTGCCCCTTTATCTTTTTTCTTATATTAGGCAATTTGTGTCACTATTTTTATTGTCAATTTAAATAATAATAATTCAGAAACGTATTTGAATATTTATTTTATGCTAATTATAAGCATTTTGGATATAATCCATGTGTCTGGAAAGTGGGTAGCAGATGAAGATAACTAACCAGACCATTAAACATTTCTTCAGTTGCCATATTTTATGAACAAATCTTTAAATAATTATGTTTGCCACAATATGTATGAGACATTAGATTCACCAAATAAAGCAATTTATATAAAATTCAAATGAGCTTAAAGTACTGCTATTTTCCTTCATGTTGCAGTTTACGATATTTTCTAAATTAATAAGTAATTAACATATAAAATGTGTAGCAAAAATAAAAAAATTAACAAAAAACAATGATCCTCTGTATACAGTATGTAGCAATTTAAGGTGGGTGCAAGACCATGCAACTTTTAGGCCTCTCCAGGTCTCAGTCTAACTATTAGATGATGAGGTGTTGGGGAAATCTGAAAATTGGATTCATTAAAGAAGACTCCCTTACGTCAGTCCTCTATGTGCCAACCCTTATGGTATTTTGCAAACCTCAGCCTGGCTCTTCTTTGCTTCTCATTGATGAAGGGCCTTTTCTAGCTTTGCATAACTTTAGCCCTGCCCCTAACCGCCTGTTTCAAAATATCCTCACCGTACACTTTTCACCCGGCTGCCATTTGCCATTCTTTGTGTAGGGCACTTGATGTCATCCTATGGTTGTTGAGTGACATTCAAATGAGTTGGCGGTCATCCCGGGAAGTGGAGAAACGTTTTCACCCTCTGCCAGTCTGTAGCTTTGTTGTCCCCAATGTCTTCTACTTGACCTTGTTCTTATGAACCATAATCTTTAAAATTTTAAGGATAGAAACAACCTGATGCTCATTGTATCCCTCTGCCAGTAAAGCCAGAATTGAATTATTATTTCCCTTATTAAAAGCTTTACTTTTCAACTCTTTTGGCATGGTCAATAGTTATTTTTTTTTTATTTGAATTACCAGCTGGTCCTGTTGCAAGAGGATAGTGATGACAACAGCACTGTTTTTTATACTTTTCCTTATTAAATAAGATTTGTTTCAGGTGATTACCTAATCAGTACCTCATTGAGTAGATTGAGGGGTGCCTGTGTTGGAATTCAACAAACACAGACACTGGAATAGAATGGCTGCCATACATGTAGAGATGATGACTTAAAGGGACACTGAACCCAAATTTTTTCTTTCGTGATTCAGATAGAGCATGACATTTCAAGCAACTTTCTAATTTACTCCTATTATCACATTTTCTTCATTCTCTTGCTATCTTTATTTAAAGTGCAAGAATTTAAGTTGAGATGCCGGCCCATTTTTGGTGAACAACCTGTTTGGTGGATACATTAATCCACCAATAAAAAAAGTGCTGTCCAGATTCTGAACAAAATAAAGGCTTAGATGCCTTCTTTTTCAAATAAAGATCAAGAAAGAAAAAATTGGGGTTCAGTGTCTCTTTAAGAATAAATTGGAGTGGTCTCTTAATTTTTTCAAGATATGTATAGCTGGACTGAAACTATTTTGCTGATTTCCTTTTCACAGCCATATGAGTGTTAGAGCTTGAATATCTACACTAAAGTCAAAATCAATTTAACAAGCCAGGGTAATAACATGAAGAACAGGTAAGGATCAGGACTAATACAATATTTATATGAAATAACCAAGAGCAGAATTCTTTTTTAAAAGGCCTTTTAAAAACTTCTTGTGCAATTATCGGTGCTAATTCAGTTGCAAAGCCATTTCTCAAGTCAACATTACAGATATTGCTATTGTAATGAGTCACACTATCCAAGTTATAATTAAAGGGATAGTAAACCCCCAAATTTTATTTTATGATTTAGATAGAACATACAATTTTAAATAACTTTCCAAATTAAATTTTATTATTAAATTATCTTCATTCTCTTGTTATCCATTGCTGAAGGGACAGCATTGCACTTCTGACAGGAAGCTGAAAATATCTATTTAGCCAATCACAAGAGACAAATGTGTGCAGGGACCAATTCGCAGCAACTCCCCCTAGTGTATGATATGTGCATATTTGTTTTTTAACAAGGGATACAAAGAGAATGAAGCACATTTGAAAATAGAAGTGAATTTAAAAGTGTATTAAAATGACATGCTCTATCTGAATCATGCAAGTTTAATTTTGACTTTCCAATCCCTTTAACTAACACAAGCATGAGCCTCAATTGCTCCAAACTTAGCTCACAATTAAATACCTCTGGCCTTAAAGCAGTTCAGTAGGTTTTCCTCCTTTTAAAGTAGGATTTGCAGATGTGACATATGGTTAATTTAGTACTAAACATTCAGTCCTGAATATTATATTATAAAAGTATAAAGGAAATCTAGAATAATATATTAAATGAATACATTTATTGCTATTAAAAATATTATTCATATAAAAAAAGGCCTTCTGGGCATTTTTACTTCATGGTTAGAAACATATACTTCTCTCCACATAAGTCTAACTTGTCTAAATCTGTTCTGAAGTTAGTCAGAAAGGGAAGGAGTTTCTAACTATTTACATTTAAGAAAAGACTATATAATCTTTTTTTTTAATATATTCTTACTTTGAGCAAGAAGAGATATTTTTGATCATAACTCTGAAGATGATTCCAAAACAGAAAAAAAAATTATCATTTTGTAATAGGAGAATTTCATATGCCTATAATTTAAATAATTATATACTGCTGCGAAAAAATATGCCACAGACAAAATGGAATTATTTCTTCTTTTTTTTTGGAGATGCCAGTAATAATTCCAAGTGGCAATATCTACCTAGATTACATAGTTTGAGGTAAGCATTTGAATATTCAACAAGCACATATGGCTTCTTGTTCTCCTCTGGCAATTTAAGGCCTTTCAATGCCTATAACTATGGAATAATTGTATTTCTTTCCAGTAACTATGGGTTTGGAATACCTGACTTGACAATGATCAGCTGTTTCATATTCCAGTCTTGGCTTATGAAATATCTCAATATAGACCTAAAAGCTTAAAGGGACAGTCTGCACTCTGCATCTTAGTCATCTTTAAGTCTTACCTTAGATTAAGCTGCAAATACCCTCCTGCACCCTTTCTATATCATGCAGCAGGCACAGTAAAAAAGATATTTTAAAATGACTAGTGTTTCTGGCCAGTTTGAAATGGCTGCCAAGCTCAGCCCACTGATGACATCATGATCTGGGCTGCATCTAGGCACTTGTTGAATCCAAACTAGTGAGCCTTTTGTGATTGGATGCCATATGCAGCCCAGATTGTGATGTCATACGTAGTCTGAGCTTGGCAGCCATTTCAAACTTGCCAGAAACAATATTCATTTTAAAATATATTTTTTTACTCTTCCTGCTGCATGATAAAGAAAGGGTGCAGGAAACTATTTGCAGCTTAATCTAAGGTAAGACTTTAAGATGACTGTTTTGCATGAGCAATATTGTGCTTATCTTGGCTGTTTGCACGTGTCAGAAGGGACACATGTATTACAAGTTGAAAGTAGGGATGGGCGAATGTGTTTATATCCGAATTCGAATGTTAGAACGAAAGTTATTGTAGAAATTCGATTTGCATAATAGAATGTTGATAAGAACGAATATTCTTAAAAATTCGATTTTCGAATGTTATTTACAGTTTTCGAATGTCACATTCGAATTTAGAATGTCACATTCGAATTCGAATGTTACATTCGAATATCACATTCGAATTCAAATATTACATTTATAAAACACAATTGTAGACTAGAAACACTATTTCGAATGTCACATTCGAATCGAATGTCACATTCGAATCGAATGTCACATTCGAATTCGAATATTACATTTATAAAACACAGTATTAGACTAGAAATACTATTTCGAATTTGAATGTCACATTCAAATCGAATATCACATTCGAATCGAATATCACATTTAAAACACAGTATTAGACTAGAAATACTATTTCAAATTCGAATGTGACATTCGAATTCAAATGTAGCATTCAAATTCGAATATTACATTTATTAAACACAGTTGTAGACTAGAAATACTATTTCAAATTTGAATGTCACATTCGAATTCGAATGTAGCATTCAAATTCGAATATTACATTTATTAAACACAGTTGCAGACTAGAAATACTATTTCAAATTCGAATGTCACATTCAAATTCGAATATTAATTTCGAAATTGAATGAATACATTGCTAAACATTCTATTATTCAAACGAATATTTTCGAATTTTATTGAAAAATTTGAAAACGAAAATTCGAAAATAGAATGTTAGAATGTTATATAAACATTCGACATTCGATTCGAACGAACGAATGTATCAAAATTCATTTTAAATTTTTCAAATTTTTAGAAACATTCGCCCATCCCTAGTTGAAAGTTAATGCGAACACATGAGCGGAATCAGGATTTACGCTAGAATGATTACCACTACCTCAGAGCTCTTTCTGGTTAACTGCTACACAAGACAAAAAAAGTTTCACAAAACCCATCAAAAATACATTTAAAAGCACAGTTAAAATCAAAATAACGCGATCTAATAAAAGTTATTAAAAAAAATTGCTCTAAAAAGTTATAAGGACTCAAAGACATGAGGTCTCAGTTGTTAGAAAAGAAAGGCAGGCAAAGGGCTTTAACATAGACATACATAAAAATACATGTGTAACTATATATATATATATATATATATATATATATATATATATATATATATATATATATATATATATATATATATATAGAGAGAGAGAAGAAAGTAAAATGTGTTCACTCAGTATACTGGGTAGACACAAGTGATACTCTATAGTTGGCGCTAGTCAGTATTGTGTATGGTATAGTGGCAGCTATATAAGACAAATACTGGTTGAGATGTGAGGTCCCAGTCAGTAAGTGAAAAATGTGTATACAAGAATAGATACAGCGCCTATATATCTATTTAAAATATGGATGGTGTATGGGAATATGAGTGAGAACTAGAGCTGATTATTAGAAAAATAATAGCAATTAAAAGAATATTTAAAAAATATAAATTATTAGAATCAATTATGCTTGAAGAATGATGAATAGATTATGAAACAGTGTTCATATGAGTCTTTAGACAATATATAGTCCGTAGTAAATCTTCATAAGCAGTTATACATATATATACACACAATGGACCCAGCACTCACTCTTCACCTGTGTATTTATTAGTGACATTTCGGGGGAACAACCTTCCCATTCCTTTATCTAAGGAAGTTCAAGGTTGTTCCCCCCAAACACCACTAATAAATACACAGATGAAGAGTGAGTGCTGGGTCTATTGTCTTTATTTGAAATAATATCCACTCATGCAACCTCAAGTTGTTTGAAATAGAGTGAGTGCCTTTAAAGGGACAGTCAACATCAAAATTGGTATTGTTTAAAAAAGATAGCTAACGCCTTTACTACCCATTCCCTAGCTTTGCATAACCAATATTGTTATATTAATATACTTTATCAAATTTAAAAATCTAAATTTCTACCTGTTTCTAAGAGACTACAGACAGCCTCTTATCACATGCTTTTTTATTTGCTTTTCACATCAGGAGACTCCTAGTTAATGTGGGCCATATAGATAACACTGTGCTCATGCCTGTGGGTTGTGGCAGACACTGTGACTAAGATCCCAATTTTATTTAAAAAGAATAGTTGTCTCTTGATGTTGTTTGCAGGCAATCTTTTGTAGCAGTTCAAATAATATGTTGTGCTTTTAAAAATGGATGTGCGACAATACCTTTTTTGTTTGTGTATTGACTAGGTCATATTGGCAGCACTCCCAAAGATGTGTATATAAACTTTTTGTAAGGTGTGCTAAACCAAATTTTGTATGTATATATATATATATAAATTTATATATATATATATATATATATATATATATATATATATATATATATATATATACAGGTGGCCCTCATTTTACAATGGTTCAATTTACACCGTTTCAGAATAACAACCTTTTTTCCAGTCATGTGACAGCTATTGAAAAGCATTGAGAAGCAGTGCATTTATTAAAATAGCCAGTAGGTGGAGCTGTCCGCTTGTGTTGCAGCAAAGCCAAGCAAGCTGAAATTAATCAGTTTAACCAGACCTGAGCTATCGAGCAGATTTCAAAGGAACAAGATCTCCCTCTCTATAAATCATTCCAGATTGAAATGCATAGAAAGAATTGTTTACATAAAAATGCAAGTGAAGTCTGTGTTGTGTGATTATTTTATTAGTTTAAAATGCTGTTTAGCATTTAAAGTCTTCATTTCAAAGCTTTAAAAATAATGAATTAGATGTTATTTATGACAATTTTGAGAGGGGCCTGGAACCTATCTCCCTCACTTCCCAATGACTTACATTATAAACTGGGTTTCAATTTACAACGGTTTCGATTTACAACCATTCCTTCTGGAACCTAACCCCGGTGTAAACTGAGGGCTACCTGTATATATATAACAAACAGCAGGAATGTTCAGTTGAAAAATCTGTAGTACAATGTCTTTAAGCTGTTATAGCCTTATGAATGCCCCAAGATGCGATTGCCCATAGACCCCCTATGCAGAGGCAAAGTTAAATAAACATATAATACACAGTCTTGTGTATATTGACGGCTCTAAAATGAACCGGATATGATTCAAAGCCACAAAAGTGAGAAAAACATCGGTATGGGTCTTTTCTCTTCACACAACTGAATCCAGGTCAGTGTAGAAACCGCTATGCGGCTGTGTCCACTTACCGGTCTCACAATCCTTTTCCCCGATCCAGGTGAATGTCCTGCAGAAATATCCGCTTGTTTGGCGTTAGTTCCATGCACCTTGAGCGCTGTATATGCGCTCTGTGTGCGTATCACACCACATGATCCAGCCTGTCCAATCGGATGTGTAGAAACTCGAAGTAAATCCAATGAGCTGTGAGCCTCACACAAGCTTGAGCATAGGAGTCTAGCTGTCGATGCTATCCAGGGGCCATAGGAGCAAAAAAATGCAAAAGCACCACTGCTATCCTGGTAATGTAGTAGAAAGTAGCAAAAAAGTTCAGCAGGTACGCAATTTGCAAATTTAAAACTTAGAAATTTATTGTATCCAAAATCATGGTAAAACAAAGTATGGAGGAAAATATATGGGGAACATTTATGGATCATTATTGCTCATAACAACAACGTCAGAATAAATACATCCTATAGAAAGAACAATTTTAAACCTTCCAAAGTAAATAACATTAAATTTGAACCTCTTATTTAAGAGTTGAAAATATAGGAACCAGTTTGTCATATTGGAACCCAGTTGAGGATATCTGTACACATACATAACATTATATGTTTAAACACATGTGAATATATACTTGCATACATATATCCTCTTTTCAAGTCACATAAGACTCTCCTCTCATTTCCAATAATTAATTAATTAGGTCATATTCGGAATTCATAGAACATCATTGCTCATAGCAACAACATCAGGATAAATACATCCTATAGAAAGAGTAATTTTAAAACTTCAAAAGTAAATAACTTTAAGTTTGAACCTCTTATTTAAGAGTGGAAAATATAGGAACCAGTTTGTCATATTGGAACCCAAATGAGGATATCTGTATACATAGCATTATATGTTCAGACACATATGAATATATACTTGCATACATATAAACCATATATATCCTCTTTTTAAGTCACATAAGACTCTCCTCTCATTTCCAATAATTAATTAGGTCATATTCGGAATTCATACCAGAGGGAACTCGTGCCCAATCTCGTGCCCAAACTTTACAGAAGTATTTTAAACATTCACCTTTAAATGAGGGAAATATCGATAGAGATGATATTTCATGCTCTCAGGATATAAACAGTACCTCATGTAGAGATGCATGTGATGTTAACATATTAAATACATTGTCACTGGAGAGTCTTAGAGATCAAGAACAACCTTCTGTGAATGAATTTAGTGGTTTCAAACAAGCATCTGAATTTTACCCCATACAACATAGGGATACAATATTGGAAATCTTTTACAAAAGGGTGGAAAAGGATCTCTTGACTCTAAGTACCAATGTGGGGCAATCAGATAATTTATCACGCAGAGATAGAAAAGCCCTAAATGAACTTAAACGTATGGATGACATAGTAATACGTAAGGCTGATAAAGGGGGTTCAATAGTTGTTTTGAGTAGGATTGATTATGTTAAAGAGGCTTTGTGCCAATTACAGGATACCAACAACTATGCCCTCCTTCAGGGTGACCCCACTATGGTGTACCAAGGAGTATTAAAAACTCTTTTGGATGATGGATTGGAAGATGGACACATCAATTTGTCCACAAGGGATTATCTTTTTGTTGAACATCCCGTGGTTCCCATCTTCCACCATCTTCCTAAAGTGCATAAAAGCATTGACAATGTACAAGGCCGCCCTATCGTGAGTGGCATTGGTTCCATATCAGAACATTTATCTGAGTGGTTGGATGCTATTTTGAATCCTCTTGTGCTTGGATTGCACAGTTACTTGAAAGACAAAAAACATGTCATAAATTTGTTGGAGAAACAGGAATGGATTGAGGGCCATTACAGATGGGTAACGATTGATGTGGCGGCACTCTATTCCTCTATATCTCATGAGAAAGGGCTTGAGGCGATATCCTTTTTCTTGAGAACATGTACAGATTTCACAGATAATCTAAGAGATTTTGTATTAAGAGTCACTATGTATCTCCTGACAAACAATTACTTCAAATTTGAAGGACAGTTTTATCTCCAAAGGTGTGGGACAGCGATGGGTGCTAAGTTCGCACCCTCATTTGCCAACCTTTACATGGGATGGTGGGAGCTGTCCCACATCTTTGGAGATGAAAATAGATATAAAGATAATATTGTGTTTTAAAGGAGATACATAGATGACCTGCTTCTTATATGGCAGGGTACTGAAGAAGAGTTAAAATCTTTCATTTTTGAAATTAATGACAATGCCATGGGCCTGAGTTTTACATTTGAACATCTGGATTTGACCTTAATGGGTAATAAGAATGGATACATTACAATTGATACCTATCGAAAACCAATTACACGAAACACACTTTTGCATGCCAGAAGCTGCCATCCTCCACATGTGCCATTTTCAGTGGCTAAGGGGCAGTATGGAAGATTGAAAAGAAACTGCACTGAGGATGGAGCTTTTAACAGACAAAGTGATGATCTGAGAAAAAGACTAAAAGAGAGGGGCTACTCTGATACTATTTTAGACAAAGCGCAGAAACAGGTAGCTAGTTTAGATAGAAGGACACTTCTTGACAACAAAAGGAAGAATATGGGACACTCATCAAAACAGAATAGGGGAACCTATTTTGTTACAGATTACAGTGGCCAATACAAGGACATCTGTAAGATTGTCAAAAAACACTTTAGACTCCTAGTTGCTGATGATGGTCTGACAAATAGTGTTGATAGGGGCTTAAAATGCTCTTATAGAAAATGTAAGACCTTGGGGAATTTTTATCCCCTTCTTGTTTGCCTAAAATTGATAACAAGCCTCAGAGCTCATGGCCCCAGCATAAAGGAATGTACAGATGTGGTAAGAAAAGATGCAGACCCTGATCTCTGATAATTTTCAATCAACGAGTACAGGGTAGGTTTTTCAGATTGAATCATGCTGAAACTGTACTATATATTATGTTATTTATGTAATAACATGTACAGAATGTTTGGTTCAATATGTAGGGTTAACCTCTAATGACGTGAATACACGGATTAGAAGCCATCTGTCTACTATCAGTTCAGGAGAAGCCACTACCCCTCTTGTCCAGCACTTTGCACGAAGGCACAATAAAGCCTTGACCACTTTTCGGTGGCAAGCTATTGAAAAGGTGGTAACCCTCCCTAGGGGAGGGGACAGAGATAATTTGCTGGGCAAGAGGGAAATGTATTGGATTTTCAAATTGGGCACGAAAGTTCCCTCTGGTATGAATTCCGAATACGACCTAATTAATTATTGGAAATGAGAGGAGAGTCTTATGTGACTTAAAAAGAGGATATATATGGTTTATATGTATGCATGTATATATTCATATGTGTCTGAACATATAATGCTATGTATACAGATATCCTCATTTGGGTTCCAATATGACAAACTGGTTCCTATATTTTCCAATCTTAAATAAGAGGTTCAAACTTAAAGTTATTTACTTTTAAAGTTTTAAAGCTACTCGTTCTATAGGATGTATTCATCCTGATGTTGTTGCTATGAGCAATAATGTTCTATGAATTCTGAATATGACCTAATTAATTAATTATTGGAAATGAGAGGAGAGTCTTATGTAACTTGAAAAGAGGATATATGTATGCAAGTATATATTATCATGTGTTTAAACATATAATGTTATGTATGTGTACAGATATCCTTAACTGGGTTCCAATATGACAAACTGGTTCCTATATTTTCAACTCTTAAATAAGAGGTTCAAATTTAATGTTATTTACTTTGGAAGGTTTAAAATTGTTCTTTCTATTGGATGTATTTATTTTGACGTTGTTGTTATGAGCAATAATGATCTATAAATGTTCCCCATATATTTTCCTAGTAGTAACAATTACTTATTTAGTTACTAAGTTGATTTGTGGAATTTCACAATTTGTTACTATTTCACATGAATAGAGGTTCACTAATAGTTATTCAGGCATACGTTTTAAGAATAAAATAAATGAACATATATTCTGTATTTAATAATAAGTGTTAAATATACCTTTAAATTGGGTTAATAGCAGAATATAGCATATGTTGATTTTAACCAATGAGAGAATAGTATAGGGTACATAAGATCGTGTTACAGGTGTACCTGTCAGCTATGATTACGGCCTTGAGCCGAAACATGTCAGCAGCATTCACTCATGCTTGATTTGCTTTCTTTGCTAATCATGTTACCTCCTACTTTGTTTTACCATGATTTTGGATTTTGGACAAATAAATTTGCAAATTGCGTACCTGCTGAACTTTTTTGCTACTTTATATATATATATATATATATATATATATATATATATATATATATATACAGGGAGTGCAGAATTATTAGGCAAGTTGTATTTTTGAGGATTAATTTTATTATTGAACAACAACCATGTTCTCAATGAACCCAAAAAACTCATTAATATCAAAGCTGAATATTTTTGAAAGTAGTTTTTAGTTTGTTTTTAGTTTTAGCTATTTTAGGGGGATATCTGTGTGTGCAGGTGACTATTACTGTGCATAATTATTAGGCAACTTAACAAAAAACAAATATATACCCATTTCAATTATTTATTTTTACCAGTGAAACCAATATAACATCTCAACATTCACAAATATACATTTCTGACATTCAAAAACAAAACAAAAACAAATCAGTGACCAATATAGCCACTTTTCTTTGCAAGGACACTCAAAAGCCTGCCATCCATGGATTCTGTCAGTGTTTTGATCTGTTCACCATCAACATTGCGTGCAGCAGCAACCACAGCCTCCCAGACACTGTTCAGAGAGGTGTACTGTTTTCCCTCCTTGTAAATCTCACATTTGATGATGGACCACAGGTTCTCAATGGGGTTCAGATCAGGTGAACAAGGAGGCCATGTCATTAGATTTTCTTCTTTTATACCCTTTCTTGCCAGCCACGCTGTGGAGTACTTGGAAGCGTGTGATGGAGCATTGTCCTGCATGAAAATCATGTTTTTCTTGAAGGATGCAGACTTCTTCCTGTATCACTGCTTGAAGAAGGTGTCTTCCAGAAACTGGCAGTAGGACTGGGAGTTGAGCTTGACTCCATCCTCAACCCGAAAAGGCCCCACAAGCTCATCTTTGATGATACCAGCCCAAACCAGTACTCCACCTCCACCTTGCTGGCGTCTGAGTCGGACTGGAGCTCTCTGCCCTTTACCAATCCAGCCACTGGCCCATCCATCTGGCCCATCAAGACTCACTCTCATTTCATCAGTCCATAAAACCTTAGAAAAATCAGTCTTGAGATATTTCTTGGCCCAGTCTTGACGTTTCAGCTTGTGTGTCTTGTTCAGTGGTGGTCGTCTTTCAGCCTTTCTTACCTTGGCCATGTCTCTGAGTATTGCACACCTTGTGCTTTTGGGCACTCCAGTGATGTTGCAGCTCTTAAATATGGCCAAACTGGTGGCAAGTGGCATCTTGGCAGCTGCACGCTTGACTTTTCTCAGTTCATGGGCAGTTATTTTGCGCCTTGGTTTTTCCACACGCTTCTTGCAACCCTGTTGACTATTTTGAATGAAACGCTTAATTGTTCAATGATCACGCTTCAGAAGCTTTGCAATTTTAAGAGTGCTGCATCCCTCTGCAAGATATCTCACTATTTTTGACTTTTCTGAGCCTGTCAAGTCCTTCTTTTGACCCATTTTGCCAAAGGAAAGGAAGTTGCCTAATAATTATGCACACCTGATATAGGGTGTTGATGTCATTAGACCACACCCCTTCTCATTACAGAGATGCACATCACCTAATATGCTTAATTGGTAGTAGGCTTTTGAGCCTATACAGCTTGGAGTAAGACAACATGCATAAAGAGGATGATGTGGTCAAAATACTCATTTGCCTAATAATTCTGCACTCCCTGTATATATATATATATATATATATATATATATATATATATATATATATATATAGTATATGTGGTTATATATTTATGTATTTATTTGTGTATATATGTATTTACAGATTTATGTACTTATTTATGTATTTATTTGTGCATACATGTATTTATAGAATATATATTTGTGTGACTGGGGTGCGTGACTGACCGAGTGGTCCTGTTACATATATACATTATGATCTCGCTTACTATGAGCGTGATAGCCCTATTGTTTCTTGTTTATTTATTTTTTTCAGTTAGGAAAGTTGGATGTTAGTGTATCACTGCGAAGTAAGATCTGAGTGACACTGTCTGGCACCGGCCGCGTTTGTTTGCTTATTTATCTCTTCAGATGACGAAACGGTGAGATGGTAGTGTCCTAGACGGTAAGCTTTTTAGTGGATTGGCTATGGTGCTAACTGCTTGACGTGGCATCCTGAGTGATATTGATACTCGTACAGTGGGTATGCACTGATTGTGAGTCTAGTAGCCGTAATGGAGGAGATTAATACGGTGGGACTTTTGTATTGGTCCGGTGTTGCCATTATTCTCACTGTTCTTTGGTGATCGGGTTTGACCACAGTGGGAGGCGTATATGTTTTGACACTCTACCTTATGTGTTAGCCTATTAGAGTGATGGGTGGCGGGCAGGAGGGCCAATAGGCTTCTTTGTTTAGATGTACATATGTTAGTGTCGTCATGGTACGACGATGCGTGTTTAGACACATTTTTCTATGGATCGTTAACATCCGTAGGGGACGCATTGGTTCTTTTTTTTTTTCACCTCTTGGGCGCGCATAACACTCTTCACATATCATTATATCAGCACATTGTTTCACTCTAATTATGTTATTGACATGTATACATGCACAGCTGGCTATCAGTGATTGGTAGCCCTGAAAGGAAGGGGAGGGGTCACATGCCTTTAAAAGTCAGCACTTTTTCACTTGTAGTTTGTCAGAGGAAGGGACGCTGTTTGTCCCGAAACGTAACGATTGAATAAACAATTTTTGTCACAGATGCCAGAAGACCAGTGAGTGCTTATTTCTACTAAAGTTTATCATTTATATAATAGCACCCTGGCAGTTGTCACTGATGGTGAGAGTGCATACACCCTTTTTTGACTTTATATATATATAATTCGTGCAAAGAAGGGGAGGTCCAGAAGCAGTTTCACTTAAAAGTCCAAAATTTATTATAAAACGTTTTAAAAATGCATGTAAATGTATGAATGTCACGTATTGTGTCCACGTGATCCTGCTGATCCAATCCAAAGACAGACTCGGCTCATCAGCTGTGGGCGTCCTCCGGTCTCATGCACTGGCTCTCAGCTGTCAAAGCTAACGGGGGCTGGCGAGCGATGAATACAAACTGCCTCTGGGGTTCCTAGAAATAGGTACAATTTGTGCAAAAAAGGAGAGGTCCAGAAGTAGTTTCACTTAAAAGTCCAAAATTTATTATAAAACGTTTTAAAAACGCATGTAAATATATAAAAAGTGAAAACATAAAAGCATCACAGCAAAGATAGTGCTAACATGTTTCGTCGCTAGGCTGTATTCATAGCTAAAGTATACACTAATCACGTGATTTATACACCCCATGCCTGTTTCTAATAGGTTAAAAGAATCAGTGCTGTTAACCCCTCGTAAACCTTATTATTTACTATTTACCATTCTAATACCCTTGTGTTACAGTCAGCAGAGTTCACAAATATGTGGAACCTCCAACATCATAGTGTTATGCATATAATTCAATATGTAAAGACATCAGCAAAAAACGGAAAACAATATTGAGTACAATGATACAAAATAAGTACATAGTTTAATCAAATGTGGGAGAGCAAATTCCCCAGTTCAAAATTCTGAGAAACCTTTAACATCATAGTATTAAGACACCAGAAAAAAGCGAAAAACATTACTAAGTGCAAAACTACAAGATAAGTACATAGTTAGATCAAATAGGGGAGAGCAAAATTCTCAAATATAAAATCCACTCATGCAGACTCCAATACATTTGTATCAGTATTAATATGGTTATATTGTGTGACTAAGATCCCATCTTTATTTAAAAAAATTTAAGAGATATTAAGAAGGCAATTTTTTGCAGCATTAAGAAATATGTTAAAAATATGTGAAAATATGTGGTTTTATGTGTTTGGAGGTGCGCCAATACCTGTTTTTGTCTTATATTTATTTAGATAATTTTGGCAGCACTCCCACAATATGAGCATTAAAATATAATATGTTTTTGTTAGATGTGCTTAACCAAACCCCCCTATTGTATTACTTTAAGGGAGACTGACCTAATCCCCTTGGTTCAAAGCTCTCTACCCTGTTCAGGTTTGTTCCAGACAATGCTATTTTACTGTGTGTATATAAAGCCAGGGAGCCTCATTCTATGCAGTCTTGATTTGAGGTATAGTATTGCAATGTCTTGCCTGAGAGTGGCATCACTACTCACCACACAAGAGAAAAAATTGCTTACAACCTCTCACAAATGGAAAGAAATGCCTTGGAAAACTTGAATAATAATAACAACATCATCATCAAGCCGGTGGACAAGGGTGGATCAGTAGTTATCATGAACACCCAGGACTACACTACAGAAGGTTACAGACAGTTGTCTGATGTAAACTACTACAAAAAACTGGACAAGGACCCCACCAAGGAATATTCAGCTAAACTCACAAAGCATTTCCTAAACACATACAGCAAGAATTAGAAAATCTGGTACCTTCCAATCCTCAGATGGATACCTTCTACATGCTGCCCAAAATCCACAAGCCAGGAAACCCAGGACGCCCCATTATAACAGGTATTGGAACACTCACTGAACAAATATCTGGCCTAATAGAAAACATTCTTAAGCCTCTTGTTATTAAGACTGATAGCTTTATACAGGACACTACAGACTTCCTTAATAAACTTAACCAGATAAATGAACTACCTGGGAACACTATACTAGTTACTATGGATGTGGAATCCTTATATAGCAACATCCCACATAAGGATAGTATTGAGGCCTGCAGTAAATTTCTCTCATCCCACCAACCAACACACAAATATGATAGTGCAACTATTGCCCAGCTTATAGTATTCATACTCACACACAACTATTTCAGTTTTAACAACAATTACTACCTACAAATGACAGGGACAGCGATGGGCACAAAAATGTCACCCCAATACGCTAATCTTTTCATGGCTTACCTAGAATACAGATTCTTATGTACTCAGCCCCACAAACCTTATACACATTATTGTTACATCAATGATATATTCATAATATGGACAGAAGGAGAAGAAAGCCTTTTAGATTTCCACAAATCATTTAATTCATTTCACCCGTCTATAAACCTTAAAATGGACTTTTCAAATCATAGTGTGAATTTCTTGGACTGCACAATAACTGTCACCAATGGCATCCTTCATTCATCTATATACAGAAAACCCACAGACAGGTACAGCTACCTCCAGAATTCCAGCTTCCATCCCAATCACACAAAACAAGGTATCATCTACAGCCAAGCTATCAGATATCACCGCATTTGCTCTGACACAAAAGACAGAGATCAGCACCTGAGTACACTGTCATTTAGGCAAAAGGGCTACAAGGAAAGGACAATATCTAAAATAATCAAATCTGCCCTAAAAACACCACGGGAAGGGCTCCTACAATACAAAGAAAAGGAAAAAAAAACAAGACGCCCTCTAGTCGTCACTTACAACCCTACTCTGGAAGGAGTACGCAAAATTATTAAAGAGCTACAACCACTAATTTCAGAGGACCCCAGCCTCAAAAAAATATTTCCTGAACCCCCCATACTAGCATTCAAACAACAGCCTATCCTGAGACAGAGATTGGTCCGCAGCAAATTAACCACAGAAAAGAAGCTCACACAGAATGGCACTGCATGATGCAACAAATCACTCTTCAAACTGTGTCAACATACAGTATATGTGACAACAACACAGCCAGACACAATAACACATCATACAATATTAAAGGATTCTATCCGTGCCCATCTGCTAATGTGGTGTACATGATACAGTGTACAGCGTGTGACAGAGGTTGCTACATTAGATAAACTGGCATAAAGCTGCATCTCAGAATGAATCTACACAGACACTTGATCAAAAACCACAAGGAAAATGAATATTGTACCCCTGTTGGTCATCACTTCACCCAGACTGGTCACTCCATCCTTAACCTCAGGATTAAAGTTCTTAAAGGGAATATCAAAGACTATCATGAACGAAAGATGTTTGGGTGAAAATGATCACACATTTCAACACCAGAAATGAAGGACTTAATGTAGACTCTGGCTTTCTCACACACTACCAAAACTTTCTATAATCTCTCATCTTATTGTCCTATATTGGTTTATTCTTCATTTTGTTTTTCCTCTCATCTTGCCTATTTACTCTCTGTTTATTTACTCTTTCTGGCTATTCTCAGCTTTTTTCTCCTTCAGACACATCCTTTGCTTTTTATGACAGCCCTCTCACCCCCTCCCTCCCTTCTATTTGTTGTATGTGATGTGTATCTATATCAGATTGATCAGTATTGCTTCAGACATAAGGAAGGGAGGAAAACTCGCGAAAGCTTGTCTTTGAAATATTATGTTAGTCCAATAAAAAAGGTATCACTGCATACTGCAATACTTTATTTAAGCATCATATATATATATATATATATATATATATATATATATATATATATATATATATATATATATATATACACCTATATATAATCATCTATATACAGGTGAAACCCGAAAAATTTGAATATGGTGCAAAAGTTAATTTATTTCACTAATGCAACTTAAAAGGTGAAACTAATATATGAGATGGACTCATTACATGCAAAGCAAGATAGTTCAAGCCGTGATTTGTCATAATTGTGATGATTATGTCTTACAGCTCATGAAAACCCCAAATCCACAATCTCAGAAAATTAGAATATTACAATCAATAAAACATGGATTGTACATAGAATAATATCGGACCTTTGAAAAGTATAAGCATGCATACTGTATGTATGTACTGTACTCAGTACTTGGTTTGGGCCCCTTTTACAGCAATTACTGCCTCAATGCGGCGTGGCATTGAAGCTATCAGCCTGTTGCACTGCTGAGGTGTTATGGAAGACCAGGATGCTTCAATAGTGGCCTTCAGCTCTTCTGCATTCTTCAGTCTCATGTCTCTCATCTTTCTCTTGGCAATGCCCCATAGATTCTCTATGGGGTTCAGGTCAGGCGAGTTTGCTGGCCAATCAAGCACTGTAATCCCACGGTTATTGAACCAGGTTTTGGTGCTTTTGGCAGTGTGGGCGGGTGCCAAGTCCTGCTGGAAAATGAAGTCAGCATCCCCATAGAGCTCATCTGCGGAAGGAAGCATGAAGTGCTCCAAAATCTCCTGGTAGACGGCTGCATTGCCCCTGGACTTAATGAAGCACAATGGACCAACAACAGCAGATGACATTGCTCCCCAAATCAACACAGACTGTGGAAACTTCACACTGGACTTCAAGCATCTTGCAGTGTGTGTCTCTCCATTCTTCCTCCATACTCTGGGTCCTTGATTTCCAAATGAGATGCAAAATTTGCTCTCAACAGAAAAGAGGACTTTGGACCACTGAGCAACAGACCATGTCTGTTTTTCTTTAGCCCAGGTAAGACGCTTCTGACGTTTGTTGTTCAGGAGTGGTTTGACAAGAGGAATACAACATTTGAAGCCCATGTTCAGGATCCATCTATGTGTGGTGGCTCTTGATGTACTGACTCCAGCCTCAGTCCACTCCTTGTGAAAGTCTCCAACACTTTTGAATGGCCTTTTCCTGACAATCCTCTCTAGGCTGCGGTCATCCCTGCTGCTTGTGCACCTTTTTCTTCCACACTTTTCCCTTCCACATAACTTTCTATTAATGTGCTTTGATACAGCATTTTTGGGAACATCCAACTTCTTTTGCAATTACCTTTTGAGGCTTTCCCTCCTTATGGAGGGCGTCAATGATGGTTTTCTGCACAACTGTCAGGTCAGCAGTCTTTCCCATGATTGTGATTCCTACTGAATCAGACTGAGAGACCATTTAAAGGCTCAGGAACCCTTTGCAGGTGTTATGGCTTAATTAGCTGATTAGAGTGGGACACTTTGAGCCTAGAATATTGCACCTTTTCACAATATTCTAATTTTCTGAGCTTGTGGATTTGGGGTTTCATGAGCTGTAAGCCATAATCATCACAATTATGACAAATCATGGCTTGAACTATCTTGCTTTGCATGTAATGAGTCTATCTCATATATTAGTTTCACCTTTTAAGTTGCATTAGTGAAATAAATTAACTTTTGCACAATATTCTAATTTTTCGAGTTCCACCTGCATATATATTTTACCAAATAAATCATATATATATATATATATATATATATATATATATATATATATATATAGGTATTAATGAATACATTGAACATATTCTGCTATCGGAAGAACATTGGAATGTGAAATAGTCATAATTTAATGTGGGGTTAGAGCACTTGAGAATATACAATCGAGTTTGCACGAGTAGGGTGTTTTCTTCAACTTTTCTTGCTCCGTTGACTTCTATGGAGGAATACCTTAAGGGGGTCTTAAAATTCTAACTTCTGCTTTTTGTGCATGTTGGGTTAGGGTTTGTATGAAAACGTTTTACTTTCAAACTTGTAATACGCACGCTACCCCACACGTGAAAAAAATGTACTTCTAGTGCAGTTAACGCATGAGCAGGAGCGATAGTGCTCCACATGTACCTGACCCTTATTTATGTGTTAATCATTATAAGGACATTAAACTAAACATTTAATTTCACTGTGAAAATGTTAAATTGTGCAAAACAAAATAACAATGTCCCTTAAATGGACAGTCAAGTCTAAAAAAACCTTTCATGATTCAAATAGGGCATGTAATTTTAAACAACTTTCCAATTTATTTTTAGCACCAATTTTGCTTTGTTCTCTTGGTACTCTTAGTTGAGAAGTCCACCTCTAAACTAAATGCATTTTTACAGTTTTCACCACTAGAGGGCGTTAGTTCATGTGTTTCATTTAGATAACATTAAGCTCATGCATGTGAATTTACAGAGGAGTGAGCACTGATTGGCTAAAATGCAAGTCTGTCAAAAGAACTGAATTAAGGGGGCAGTCTGCAGAGGCTTAGATACAAGGTAATTACAGAGGTAAAACGTGTATTTTTAAAACTGTGTTGGTTCTACAAAACTGAGGAATGAGTAATTAAGGGATTATCTATCCTTTGAAACAACAACAATTCTGGTGTTGTCTGTCCCTTTAAACTTGCAAATGTGTATCCCTTTCATTTAAAAAAAACTTGTGGTTTGAAAAAAGATTGACAATAAAATGAATAAACTTTGCAGAACCACATAATACAGTGTACAACCTTTCCATATTTTCATTATGTTCAAATTATTTATTAGCTATACTTTAAGGGTAAAATGCATTTCGAAATAAGGCAATTACTTTACTAAAATTTAGCATTTTGGAGTCAAAGGAGTTGTTCATAATACATTTATATACATTATATTTATTTTTAAAGTAATTTTCAAATTGCATTCAAGTACTAATATACAATATTCAAATGACTAGCAAATATGATTATAGATTATTTTCTAAAATGCATGAGCCCATTTTTTTTATACATATATGCAATACAAAAAGGAATCAACATTGTTAAAAGGACAGTTTTCTAGTTTTGTCAAATTGGTTGTGTTTTGCTGTTTTGTACTTTTAGAGATTAAGTGGTAGTAATGTACCTGCTGTTTTCAATTCTTTTCCTAAGTTACAAAATTGATTGAAGACAGAAAAGTAGAGAAACAAAATGAGTTATTTTCAATGCAAAATTTAACTGAGTGGATTTACAGAGCAATTTAACTCAAGCTGACGTAGTTTCTTCCCTGGCAATAATACATTTTTTCTAAATAGTTATTTAGGAAGTAAAAGGGGAAAAAACATTTTTTACGTATTTTACAGAAACGTCTGATTAAAAGACCCACCATAAACACCCAGGTAAGTTGAAAAAAAATATAAATTTTAGGAAATGGATTCAAACTATTGTATATGATGAGCAAAGGCCAAAATGTGCATTTACTTGGAAAGACATCCAGTTGATCAGAGTCCAAATTAATCAAAGCGAAAAATGTTGGTTTAGCGTATACCACTGAAACCCCGTAATACGTGGAACATATGTTACTCCTAAATCCTTTTTTATGTCTCACACATTTATTTAAAATGCTATGTTTAATTAAAACAATCTGTATTTAAAGGGACTTTAAACCCAAAAATTGTCTTTCATAATTCAGACAGAGAATACAATTTTAAACAACATAACAATTTACTTCTATTAACTAATTAGCTTCATTCTTTAAATATCCTTTGTTAAAGAAATAGCAATGCACACAAGTGAGCCAATCACATGAGGCATATATGTGCAGCCACCAATCAGAAGATACTGAGCGTATCTAGATATGCTTTTCAGGAAAGAATATCAAGAGAATTAAGCAAATTATATAATAGAAGTAAATTAGAAAGTTGTTTAAAATAGTATTCAATATCTGAATCATGAAAGAACAAATTGAGGCTTAATGTCCCTTTAAATATATATCCTTTATAAAGGAGAAAACAGAAGCCATATTCCATACAAAAGCTCCTCCATTCCCTAATGAGAGCCCATAAATTAAACTGTGTTGGTATCCTAAAATAAAATCAGGTGAACTTGGTGATGGTATTTGTATATGAGACTAATAGAACCAGAATTGCATCAATGGAAGTCCCAATAGGCCTTAGTGATATCAGGAAGGAATTTCCTTATGCATTTCACCAGCATCATCTATTTGCAAAATCTAACCTTTCTATAAAACGTTATCACTGTTAGAATTATTAGTTTTAATGCACAATTTTATGCTTCTTTGTTTCCACAGCACTAGTGTACCAACTATAACATGCAATGTAGTTGTGCAAAAAACAACCAAACAGATACACATACGATTCCAACCAAATGTATTATAGTACTGCACCAAACATGCATGCAAAAAAAAAAAACCATGCAGCAATATGTTTGCTACAATTTATGGTGGGGATGTGCAGGCCAGAAAATTTAGTTTCAGACAAAATTTTCGTTTCAGATATTTGAGGAAATTTGTTTCCCCCGAATATTCGTTGCCTGCACTATTTGATTTTCATTTTATTAAAAACAAAACAAAAGGGCGCGTGGCTTGGATGAAGCTCTCTGAACATTTCTTTTAATTCATCAATTTTCCACACAGATTGCTATAAGTGATTCCTTTAATTGGGGTGCCGAGTTACCCTACACTGTGGTGGGGATGGCGCACCGAGCTGATCATAACTGTGCTCTCAGGTAACTGAAATAACCAGTTGAGAATCTCCGTGGTGATATCCTATAGAGCTCTAGCGGGCTGCCAGGGTTAGAGTGGCTATTGGTCAATTCACTATAACCATACATTTTAATTTGACCATGGAGAACTACTGATTATCAACATATGAGCTCCTTAAGAAGGTTGAGCTACAGATGCTTAGCAATTACGATGATCTTATAGATACAATGAGAGATCCTTGTGGTCAGGTAGACACCAACACAGCTAAGATGGGGGAGAGATGGGAGGATCACCGGCAGAATGCAACTCCCCAAACTGAAGAAAATAATGCTTAGCGCACAGTAGACAAATACCTGAGCCATCTTATACAGCCTGGAAAGAGCAACACAGAATTGAGCTTTCCCCCAACTATGTGGGAACCAGAAATACACCAAAACAAAGCCAGAGAAGATACCATTGCGCAGCAGACAAACCCACACACTGGAGCCTTCTTTGCTGTAATTCGGATTGGTGCGGCCGACCTCCCGACGCGCGGCAGTGATGGTACAAAAGAGTAAGGTGTGCAGATAACCAGCCCTTAGCTGTGAATCATGAATGTGGAGGCTCCCGACAACCTACCAGGTCTCAACAATCTATGCGACACGAGGCATATACCTATCTGGGACCATCCACTAAGGTGAACGACCGTCGTTTAAATCTACCAGCACAACGGTGGGCCTTAACTCATTGGACTCTGAATTCATCTCCTATGGACGGTCGGTACCTTCTGGCCTCTGAAAGAACAGGTGTTGGTTAAGCTGATAAATAGATTGCTGAAGAACTGGGACTCTATCTTGCTTTATTTTTGAAGATCACTTGTGGAATAGCTGAGTTACCATATCTGTTAGTCATTGTTATATTCCTGCTAGTGCAGATATTTACCTTATTGCAGATTTATTGCAGCAAGATCCAGCTTTTACTTTTGTTTATGATTGGTGAAGTTTAATATCCTGCTGCTTACTCTACTGTTCACAAGATACAGAGCTACTGGTGTTGACTGTATACCTGAAGTTTAAGATATACAGAGCTTACTTGGTAGAAGAGAAATATCATAAGCATATGTTTATTATTACCATCTTAGAATGTTGAGGTCACCCTATTTAGATGTAAGTAGCGTTTTAGATGCATGTTTATATTCTCACCCACTGATATCAACCACTAGCGAATATTAGAAGTATTCAGCTGTGCAGCTTAGACTATGTGAATAGATCACACCCTATGAGCTCTATGATGATACACTCGTTATGTTCTATTTACTTACTGACTCTGTCATAAATATCCTTCATTTGCTCTTTGTGCTCTGAGTCACCCTATATTAGAGTCAATATCATACTTCTGCTAGTGCATATTCTTACCTTATGGCAGATGCTAATGTCAGCAAGACTTAGTTTTACTTTTGTTGATAGTATGTGAAGATTGAACTCCTGCTGCTTACTTTACTGTTAACAAGATACAACCTTACTAATGTTGACTTTATGCATGATGTATGGTGGATACAGACCATACATGGTAAAAGAGAGCTATCATAAGCATGGGTCCATTATCACATATGAACGTTAGGTCATGCTATTCAGATATCTGTAGAGTTATAGCTGCACACTCATACTCTTACCCACTAATACCAACTACTATTAAATACTAGGAGTATAAAGTCTTACATCTTAGGCTATGTGAATACATCACACCATATGAGCTCTATGAAGCTTCACTTGATATGTTCTACTTGCTCTCTTTTGTTCCAGCATCTCAATATGAATAACATTCTTAAAATCTAACTACTCCACTCAAAGTAAAATATATTTAGGATTACTTGTACTATATTTGTTGAGACGTTGTGCACCTGCTGCATCCTACAGTTTGAAATACTTCAGACAATCTCTCCACAGTAGTAAAGTGTTGTCACTATTTTACCCCCTGAACAGAATCTTTTAAATATGTGAGTCTCATAATAGCCCAAGCCCCAAGAGCACTCTAATGGAGATAGTTTTACATTGGGGAATCTATAGATACCCTTAAATATAATTTTGACTTCACCCGATAGTTCTGGTGCCTGTGGAGGGGTCGCCTCAGGTTATTATGCTCCAATGCAACTTACATGCACTTGTTAACACTTTAAGACCATGGTAATCCTTCCATAATATATAGACATTCTCCATGGAATGTTTTCCATTTTTTTTTATAAGGTTGTGTGTTTGGACCAATTAGTTTATAATTTCTCAAGCGGTGCTTACCCGTTGAAAAACTAATTGTTCTCTATTATAAATTCATATTTTGCTATTTGTTCTACAATTATATCTCATATTTATGTGTCATTAGACCCAATAGGGTCATTAGTCTGACTAATACAGGGAGTGCAGAATTATTAGGCAAGTTGTATTTTTGAGGATTAATTTTATTATTGAACAACAACCATGTTCTCAATGAACCCAAAAAACTCATTAATATCAAAGCTGAATAGTTTTGGAAGTAGTTTTTAGTTTGTTTTTAGTTATAGCTATTTTAGGGGGATATCTGTGTGTGCAGGTGACTATTACTGTGCATAATTATTAGGCAACTTAACAAAAAACAAATATATACCCATTTCAATTATTTATTTTTACCAGTGAAACCAATATAACATCTCAACATTCACAAATATACATTTCTGACATTCAAAAACAAAACAAAAACAAATCAGTGACCAATATAGCCACCTTTCTTTGCAAGGACACTCAAAAGCCTGCCATCCATGGATTCTGTCAGTGTTTTGATCTGTTCACCATCAACATTGCGTGCAGCAGCAACCACAGCCTCCCAGACACTGTTCAGAGAGGTGTACTGTTTTCCCTCCTTGTAAATCTCACATTTGATGATGGACCACAGGTTCTCAATGGGGTTCAGATCAGGTGAACAAGGAGGCCATGTCATTAGATTTTCTTCTTTTATACCCTTTCTTGCCAGCCACGCTGTGGAGTACTTGGACACGTGTGATGGAGCATTGTCCTGCATGAAAATCATGTTTTTCTTGAAGGATGCAGACTTCTTCCTGTACCACTGCTTGAAGAAGGTGTCTTCCAGAAACTGGCAGTAGGACTGGGAGTTGAGCTTGACTCCATCCTCAACCCGAAAAGGCCCCACAAGCTCATCTTTGATGATACCAGTGCACGCTGGAGACTGAATGGTATAAAGTGAGTGCTGGATCTATAAGGAACTTTGCTATATATATATATATATATATATATATATATATATATATATATATATATATATATATATATATATATATATATATATATATATATACAGGGAGTGCAGAATTATTAGGCAAGTTGTATTTTTGAGGATTAATTTTATTATTGAACAACAACCATGTTCTCAATGAACCCAAAAAACTCATTAATATCAAAGCTGAATAGTTTTGGAAGTAGTTTTTAGTTTGTTTTTAGTTATAGCTATTTTAGGGGGATATCTGTGTGTGCAGGTGACTATTACTATGCATAATTATTAGGCAACTTAACAAAAAACAAATATATACCCATTTCAATTATTTATTTTTACCAGTGAAACCAATATAACATCTCAACATTCACAAATATACATTTCTGACATTCAAAAACAAAACAAAAACAAATCAGTGACCAATATAGCCACCTTTCTTTGCAAGGACACTCAAAAGCCTGCCATCCATGGATTATGTCAGTGTTTTGATCTGTTCACCATCAACATTGCGTGCAGCAGCAACCACAGCCTCCCAGACACTGTTTAGAGAGGTGTACTGTTTTCCCTCCTTGTAAATCTCACATTTGATGATGGACCACAGGTTCTCAATGGGGTTCAGATCAGGTGAACAAGGAGGCCATGTCATTAGATTTTCTTCTTTTATACCCTTTCTTGCCAGCCACGCTGTGGAGTACTTGGACACGTGTGATGGAGCATTGTCCTGCATGAAAATCATGTTTTTTTTGAAGGATGCAGACTTCTTCCTGTACCACTGCTTGAAGAAGGTGTCTTCCAGAAACTGGCAGTAGGACTGGGAGTTGAGCTTGACTCCATCCTCAACCCGAAAAGGCCCCACAAGCTCATCTTTGATGATACCAGCCCAAACCAGTACTCCACCTCCACCTTGCTGGCGTCTGAGTCGGACTGGAGCTCTCTGCCCTTTACCAATCCAGCCACGGCCCATCCATCTGGCCCATCAAGACTCACTCTCATTTCATCAGTCCATAAAACCTTAGAAAAATCAGTCTTGAGATATTTCTTGGCCCAGTCTTGACGTTTCAGCTTGTGTGTCTTGTTCAGTGGTGGTCGTCTTTCAGCCTTTCTTACCTTGGCCATGTCTCTGAGTATTGCACACCTTGTGCTTTTGGGCACTCCAGTGATGTTACAGCTCTGAAATATGGCCAAACTGGTGGCAAGTGGCATCTTGGCAGCTGCACGCTTGACTTTTCTCAGTTCATGGGCAGTTATTTTGCGCCTTGGTTTTGCCACACGCTTCTTGCGACCCTGTTGACTATTTTGAATGAAACGCTTGATTGTTCGATGATCACGCTTCAGAAGATTTGCAATTTTAAGAGTGCTGCATCCTTCTGCAAGATCTCACTATTTTTGACTTTTCTGAGCTTGTCAAGTCCTTCTTTTGACCCATTTTGCCAAAGGAAAGGGAGTTGCCTAATAATTATGCACACCTGATATAGGGTGTTGATTTCATTAGATCACACCCCTTCTCATTCCAGAGATGCACATCACCTAATATGCTTAATTGGTAGTAGGCTTTCGAGCCTATACAGCTTGGAGTAAGACAACATGCATAAAGAGGATGATGTGGTCAAAATACTCATTTGCCTAATAATTCTGCACTCCCTGTATATCTCACTGATCTTTCCTATATCAAAGGGCCCACAATAGGCCAGAAAATTAGTCGCTTATGGAAGCTTCTAAAAGTATAAAATGGAGTTTTCAATAATTCATAGTTTACCATTTATTTTGTTTGTTACTTATTTCATCACAAATCTTGTCATTTGTCACATGACATCTATTGTATGTTTCCTTTGGTTCAAAACCTCAATAAAAGATTATTTGAATGAAAAACAAAACAAAAATTGATTTTTTGTTTAACATATACATGTGTTTTTGTTAAGCAAATGTAAATGGCTTAAACTTCTAGGTACCCGTACCTGCACTAAATTTAGTGCAAGTCCTGGGAGCTGAGCGCACTAAGCCTCCTGTTAGTACGGCTGGGTGCTCTGGCAAGAAGAGGATATCCAGCATGTTAAGGTAAGTATTAAAACCCTTTAAAAAATTTAAGGAAACTAATGAATACATATAGATAGATAAAAAAATAAGAAATTAGACGTAAAAATAAAAAGTGGCGATTCTTGCTATACTTGTTATCAATACAAGATGCATTCCACACTCGATATTTTGGCGCACTTTTGGGAGTAACACTTGTTTGGTGAGACACTGTTTGAAACACTATAAATTGTGTGATATTTGTTTATTTGTTGATGCTGATGAAGGGGTTGTGAACCCCGAAAACGTTCCATTAAAGAATCTATTGAAAAGACCTGAGAGTGCATCTGACTTTGTTTACTCATATTGCTTATATTTGCACCCAGGCGGTTGCCTCTTGGTGGGCTGAGCTGGAAATTGCTTGAATATCATTTACTGACCAGCGGAACCCCCTGCTTTTGACTTAATTTGTTTCAATTGCTCCAGCGCTCTATTTCTGTGGTTGTAGCTTGCTTTATGACTGTTTAACATCTGGACTGTTATCAATCGTTTTTGCAACTTTGTGTTTTCTCATTCATATGGACATTCTTTTCCTGGGACTTGGCTCCTGACTACACCTCACCACTAACAGTAACAGTTTCTACTCTTGCTCTACACCTGTGGATAAATAATCCTACATACTCAGGAATTTATTGCTCTGTTTATGCACCTTTTTCCCTGATTATATTATGTCTACATCACAGACACAGGAGAAACATATCGAGCTGCAAGTACAGAGTGAGGATTTAACCTGTCAAGCAGTGGAAGCCCAGACTGGAACTGTATCGTATACGCCAGATGATGCTGCCCGGATCTTGTTCGCACCAATCTCCAAGACTGTTGGTGAGACCCCAATCAATTTATATCACACCTTATTAAAATTAAAAAAAAGAGAGGTAGATTTAACTCTACATGGTAGTTACCTTTCGGATTACTTTAGAACAGGGCACTTACCCCGAGGCTTTAGGGTCCATAATGTACCCACCATCGGGCGAGAAAATCCAGAGTTCAGAAAAAAATGGTGCTTTATTCTGAACAAGTGCTCCTTAGACTTAATTCTACTTGTTATAGAGGAAGTCACTTCAATCCTAGGCAAAGTTAAAGTTGAAATACAGACTTTTGAAAACACATACCAGGCTACACTTACTAGTGACACACAAGAAAACTGGTTATCTAAAATTAAATCACAAATAGATAAATACCAGACAGTCTTAATAACCTTTAAAAACAGGAAATTAGAAACCTTAAATCAGGACTATAAACAAGGGAAAGTCTATAAATGGTTAACTACCACACCTGATACAAGAACCAGGAGGAGACAGAGAAATAGACGGGTCCACTTTGATACTGTGGATACTAGTGGGGGAGAGTCCTCTGACACTGATAGAAACCCCGCCAATACTTCTCTGACTCCACCTGGATCATATAGACCTCCAAATCAATTCTCCACACATGCATCTAGGGAACACTCTACACCTAACCATCATTTTTTAGGGGTAACTACCCGCTCCCGGGGAGGGGGCGGCACAATAGACCCCATATTAGGTGGGCGGGGCATAAGACATCGACCGCCAAGACGCCCACGACAGAGGACATAGTAATTAATTTAAGTACACATAGTCTATCTGATAGTGAACGTAAAGTTTTTAACCGGGGATTATCTTTTGTGCCTAGCACAGCCCTTTCTGAGTTTGATTTAAAATTGGACTTGTACAAATTGAACAAATCACTTAAGATCAGGGAGTTTTTTCAAAACTCCACATCTAGTTCAATTAAGACACAGGTAGAACTTAAATGTAAAATCCCCAGTTCTTTTGAACCAACTAATAGCAGCCCAAGTACTAAAACCTTTATCAGACTGGTCACTCAAGATCTTGAAACAGCCAGACAACAATCCCTTTGGACACATAATATGCCTAGGGAAGAACGACAGGCGATAAAGACCCTCCAGGATGACCCAAGTATAGTCATTAGGCCCGCCGATAAGGGCGGTGCTATAGTGATACTTAACCATAAGGATTACCGCACTGACATTCTGACTCAGTTGACAGACATACATACTTATTCTGAATTACATAATGACCCCACTACAAGGTTTAAAACACAATTGGATGTACTGATCCAGATGGGTTTTGAACAAGGCTGGCTGTCCGAACATATTCACGATTTTTGTACTACCACATACCCGAAAATACCTATCCTATATTCCATCCCTAAGATACACAAAACTCTGGATCATCCACCAGGCCGGCCTATTGTGTCGGCAAGGGATTCCTTGACACAACCGGTAGCACAATTGGTGGATATCTTACTACAACCTGTTGTTAGGGAGGTAAGATCATATATCATGGATACAGGTGATTTTATACGAAAGATACGGACTGTTGACATCCAACCTGATGACCTATTGGTCTGTTTGGACGTCAACAGTCTGTATACCATTATCCCCCACACTGAGGGTCTCAAATCAATTGAGGAACATATCACCAATAACCCTCTTTATGAGGGCCCACCAATTAAATTCTTTCTTTCTTTGATAGAATTCTGTTTGTATAAGAATTACTTTAGATTTGAGAGTAATTTTTATTTGCAAACAGCTGGTACAGCCATGGGTTCCTCCATGGCCCCCGCATACGCCAACCTATACATGTCCCAATTTGAAAATTTGTATCTGTGGAATACTACCAATTCGGCAGTAGTATGTTATTACAGATATATTGACGACATTTTCATGGTGTGGCGGGGGACCATGGAGGAACTACAAACTTGGTTTGAAACATATAACATGGCCACAAGCAATGTTAAATTTAAAATGACGGTTGATACACAGTCTATTAATTTTCTGGACTTGACGGTCTTTAAAAAGATACACCAATTGGGCACTACCCTTTATCACAAACAAACCGATCGGAATTCTATTCTGAGCACTGACAGCTGTCACCCCCCTGCCCTCTTAAAGGGCATAGTCAAATCTCAATTTGTGAGAACTATGAGAAATAATTCAGATACACAGACTGGGGTCTCCCAACTGGCAGGAGTGGGAGAAAGATTTCGCAAGCGGGGATATAAACCCTCTATTATTCAAGAAAACATGATCACAGCATCCACCTTCACTCAAGATGAATTGATCAAGCCCACATCAAAGAGAGACACGAGCAATAGATTAATTATGTCCACTACATTCACTCCAACTACCAAAAACACGGGACGTATTCTACATCAATACTGGCCCATCATGACGTCAAAACATTCACTCGGCAGTTACAACCAATGGTGGGCTTTAAGAGGGGTACTAACCTTAAAGACCTCCTAATGCGCACTGATCAAAAATCCAGCTACACCACAGGGGCCAAAATAAATATCAAAGGATCATATAGATGCTTAGGCTGCACAACGTGTAATGGTTTGGTCAGTACTAAAACCTTTCATCACCCACACACTAATCAGAGATATGTGATTAAGCACTCCATTACGTGTACTACCACACACGTAGTGTACCTCCTTTTCTGCCCATGTTCATGTTTTTACGTGGGCAAAACTACAGGCACGTTACGTGAACGAATGGCAAACCACAGGCATGCAATACGATCTGCACTCAAACAGGGAGATTCCGAACAGCCTGTTGCACTCCATTGTGCCAAGCAAGGCCACACCGTTTCTTCAATACGTTATATCCTCATTGACCACATACCCCCACTTGATCGGGGAGGGGTTAGGAGCAAGACATTGCTTAAACGTGAAGCCCAGTGGATCTTTAAATTGGGAACCATACATCCAGGCGGATTAAACACTACCCCAGATTTTAAAAATCTTATTTGATTTCATAAAATAGTGCTACATGCTTGGGGTACAACCCAGGGTCATTGTGGCTACGTTTAGCTCCCAGCTCCATGGCTCTTTTGAGCGAGGTGAGCCGGTCGCTTACGACACACCCGGGTGGAGGAATACTCCCCCATCTAGGGCGTGGAAGCCTGGCTCCTGAGGTGAAATTACCCATTTTTGCACCTTATACCTTATGCTGGGGATAAACCAATACAGCTGCAAATACTAAGGAGTAACAAGATGGACTTTTCCTATATGTCCACACTTGGTCATCTATAAGTTGGACATTGTTATCTGTTCATCTTGGTGTAATAAGAAATTATATTCTAGATATAGTTTAGATACATTTCTATACACCATACAGTATGATCCTAGTATTTTAAATATCACTTAGCTGTATGCCACATTGTGATACATATCCAAATAGAGGGATCATGAATATTGACATGATCTAATATACCTCCCTTTGTTCCAGTATGATAATCTAGATCTCTCTGTGAGTTCACTATATCATTAAGTGAATTTCCCCATTGGGCCACATATCTGTATCATACCACAAATATACAGAGAAATAGATGTACTATCCTGTTTGCAATTTTTGAGCACTAATATAAAAATCTGTGCCTAATCAATTATAGTACATCATTTATCTATTCATATATTTATCGTAAAACACAACAGAATAATGTTGCAAATTGATTTAGTGGATATATTGCCTGCATAGAGTATACTTATTATCCTGCAGTCATTCCACATCTCTAAATGTATTGATAACAAGTATAGCAAGAATCGCCACTTTTTATTTTTATTTTTACGTCTAATTTCTTATTTTTTTATCTATCTATATATATAGATTATTGTGCACATCTATGAATGAATGTGACTTAGAATGTTCAGCACTTATTGTCACTTTACATGTTTGCTGCACTAGACAATCCACTACTGTATAGATACACTAACCTGGGTTTGTATCGTAACCATAGCTACGGTTGCTATGACGACTGGTATACACTACTATACTTAACCTGCCGATCAGAGCTAATAACATAGCGATTTATGGCAGTATTTTCATATACCTATAAGGTAATTTTGTGCACACACTAGATTGTGTTATAATGAATATATAAAAACGAAATACACAACATTGCTTACATGTTTTTGTCATGCTGCGAAACCGGAAGTGACATCACTTCCGGTAGACATGATCACAGTGGAAAGCAAGATGCGTTCCACACTCGATATTTTGGCGCACTTTTGGGAGTAACACTTGTTTGGTGAGACACTGTTTGAAACACTATAAATTGTGTGATATTTGTTTATTTGTTGATGCTGATGAAGGGGTTGTGAACCCCGAAAACGTTCCATTAAAGAATCTTTTGAAAAGACCTGAGAGTGCATCTGACTTTGTTTACTTATATATATATATATATATATATATATATATATATATATATATATATATATACAGGGAGTGCAGAATTATTAGGCAAGTTGTATTTTTGAGGATTAATTTTATTATTGAACGACAACCATGTTCTCAATGAACCCAAAAAACTCATTAATATCAAAGCTGAATAGTTTTGGAAGTAGTTTTTAGTTTGTTTTTAGTTATAGCTATTTTAGGGGGATATCTGTGTGTGCAGGTGACTATTACTGTGCATAATTATTAGGCAACTTAACAAAAAACAAATATATACCCATTTCAATTATTTATTTTTACCAGTGAAACCAATATAACATCTCAACATTCACAAATATACATTTCTGACATTCAAAAACAAAACAAAAACAAATAAGTGACCAATATAGCCACCTTTCTTTGCAAGGACACTCAAAAGCCTGTCATCCATGGATTCTGTCAGTGTTTTGATCTGTTCACCATCAACATTGCGTGCAGCAGCAACCACAGCCTCCCAGACACTGTTCAGAGAGGTGTACTGTTTTCCCTCCTTGTAAATCTCACATTTAATGATGGACCACAGGTTCTCAATGGGGTTCAGATCAGGTGAACAAGGAGGCCATGTCATTAGATTTTCTTCTTTTATACCCTTTCTTGCCAGCCACGCTGTGGAGTACTTGGACGCGTGTGATGGAGCATTGTCCTGCATGAAAATCATGTTTTTCTTCAAGGATGCAGACTTCTTCCTGTACCACTGCTTGAAGAAGGTGTCTTCCAGAAACTGGCAGTAGGACTGGGAGTTGAGCTTGACTCCATCCTCAACCCGAAAAGGCCCCACAAGCTCATCTTTAATGATACCAGCCCAAACCAGTACTCCACCTCCACCTTGCTGGCGTCTGAGTCGGACTGGAGCTCTCTGCCCTTTACCAATCCAGCCACGGGCCATCCATCTGGCCCATCAAGACTCACTCCCATTTCATCAGTCCATAAAACCTTAGAAAAATCAGTCTTGAGATATTTCTTGGCCCAGTCTTGACGTTTCAGCTTGTGTGTCTTGTTCAGTGATGGTCGTCTTTCAGCCTTTCTTACCTTGGCCATGTCTCTGAGTATTGCACACCTTGTGCTTTTGGGCACTCCAGTGATGTTGCAGCTCTGAAATATGGCCAAACTGGTGGAAGTGGCATCTTGGCAGCTGGACGCTTGACTTTTCTCAGTTCATGGGCAGTTATTTTGCGCCTTGGTTTTTCCACACGCTTCTTGCGACCCTGTTGACTATTTTGAATGAAACGCTTGATTGTTCAATGATCACGCTTCAGAAGCTTTGCAATTTTAAGAGTGCTGCATCCCTCTGCAAGATATCTCACTATTTTTTACTTTTCTGAGCCTGTCAAGTCCTTCTTTTGACCCATTTTGCCAAAGGAAAGGAAGTTGCCTAATAATTATGCACACCTGATATAGGGTGTTAATGTCATTAGACCACACCCCTTCTCATTACAGAGATGCACATCACCTAATATGCTTAATTGGTAGTAGGCTTTTGAGCCTATACAGCTTGGAGTAAGACAACATGCATAAAGAGGATGATGTGGTCAAAATACTCATTTGCCTAATAATTCTGCACTCCCTGTATGTATATATATATATATATATATATATATATATATATATATGTTAAAGCCCTTTGCCTGATTTTTTTTTCTAATGCCTGAGAACTCATATCTTTGAGCCCTTATAACCTTTTTGTTTGCAGTATTTTTATTAGAAGGTTTTATTATGAGTGTAACTGTCTTTTTAAATGAATTTATTTGCGACACTTTTTTGTTTTGTGAAATCAGAGCTCTGAGGTCCTGCTATCTCCATATGTGAAATTCAATTACGCTCAAGCAATTGCATTTACTTTTAACTTTTAATACGTGTGCTACATCCGATACGCACAAACAGCCATGATAAACCCGATATCGCTCATGCATAACTTAAAAAACTTCTTAAAACTGCTTTGTATTTTTTAGGTAACAAGATTAAGAAGTCAATTTATTATAGAGCGAGCGGACATGATTCGATGTAGCGTATCATGTCCACTGCACATCGATAATAGCCGACAGCATACGCTGTCGGCATTTATCATTGCACCAGCAGTTCTTGTGAACTGCTAGTGCAAAACCACCCCCTGCAGATTCACGGACAATTGGCCACTAGCAGGGGGTGTCAATCAACCCGATCGTATTTGATCGGGTTGATTTCTGTTTGCTGCCTCAGAGCTGGCGGACAAGTTATGGAGCAGTGGTCTTTAGAAGGCTCGCTGGAAACACAGGGCATCAAGCTCCATACAGAGCTTGATAAATTGACCCCAAAGACCCCAATACTTTCTAAGAAACGGTCTTGTATTGGAAAAAATGACCCTGATTCACTTCAGCCACCCTATATTATGAATATCAGAATTAGTAATACATTAATTATATGCAACCTATTCCTGATAGAGTCCTGTAACATTGCTTCTCAACAGCTGGCTATGAGCTATCATACATGGTCAAAAGACTGAAGACCCAATGGACTTCAGGAATAGCACGTATGTTTTTTATGTACTTTGGGTGAGTGGGTGCTGGGGGGGTTATTGGTAATTGAAGACAACTTACTTATTGGGAGAGCTGTGGGTTTAAATGTCCTGTTTTCGAAAATATTACCCTAATTCACTTCTGCCACCGTATATATATGCAAATGAGTAATACACTGGCAAAAATGAAACCTTGATTATATGTAACCCATAACTGATAGCTCTGTAACATTGCTTCAATGCTATGAGCTATCATACATTGTTTGAGAATGTTTAAGACCCAATGGACTTCAGGAATAGTAAGTTTCAAATTATTTTATTATGTTTTTATGTACTTTTGGGTTTTTGGGTGGATTAATGGTGAAAAAAGAACTTACTGGATGGTAGAGATGTTTGGTGGTTTTAAATGTAGAGATGTTAATCTTTAGGGAGTGATTAATAGATTGTTAGAATTGAGGCAATGTGCAAATGGTTGAAGGTCACAGAATGGGCTAATTGGAATAGGTGATAAGGTGAGGCATTATAGAAAATTGTGGTGTGGGGCATCACAATGGGAGTGACTTGTGATGATAGATGAGGTTGACCATAGCAAGGAATTACTGTAGAAGGTCTCTGGGGAAGATTAAAATTCATATTTTTTTTTTTTTAATGGGGTAAGAACAGTGCAGGGTATTTGCAGTGTGGAAGGTCATATTCAAATGTATACACTTTTTTGTTGTGGAATAGGGACAACAAATGTAGATTTAGCTAGCTGGAGGTCATACATAGATGTATCATGTAATGGGGTGAGGTTTGGATTAATAGGATAAAATACCAGTAAACATTTAGGGCTAGATTACAAGTGAAGCCCTAATTTATTGCGTGCCCGCAAACGGGCAAATTTGCCTGTTCGCGGGCACACAATAAATAACCAGCTATTACAAGAGGTTGGTTATTGTCACAGCGAGCTTGCGGTAGCAATTAGTTTAAAAAAATTAACCAGAGGTCGGATCTCTGGTTATTTTTTTAAATGTGCCCCAACTTGCCCCCAAAAAGATGGCAGCTGTGGGGTGTTAGAAAAAAAAAACGGCACTGAAAAGTGCCTTTAAATTGCGTTCTATGGGAACTGTGTGTTCCATGTAATAGATGTGTGTGCTTATATACATATATATTTATGTTTTATATGTTTATATACAAATATTAAAACAAATATATATGTATATATTCATATACACATATATTTAAAATTGCTGCCCATCACTGCGTGACTTACCCCCTTCGCTGCACTTTGGTTCTGTGCCATGTATTGGAGCCTATGTAATTGCGCTCTCTTGAGTGCAATGCTTCCATGAAATGTGAACGCGAGGTCGCATTCGCATTGCACCTCACTTGTAATACCAGCAAACATTTGCCTGGGCAGTTATTACAAAGTGGAGCACAAATATCACTTTATAGGCCCAAAGAAGGCACAAAGGATCATCTGGGGTTGCCATGTTCCTTGTTTAGAGGGGATTGCCCGTTATTTCTAGGTTTGATTGGCCTTTCTAGGCGGGATCAGACTGATAGCCTTCAGGATTGTTCTCCTCTGTGAAAATCACAATTGGGCTAAAAGAGGCTGCTTCTATGTGATACAACAAGCTGCTAAGCTGTTGTTCAATCTTAGTAGAGAGCTTCTCTTTCTGTATGTATATATATATAATTATTATTATTATTATTATTATACTTTATTTATGAAGCGCCAACATATTCTGCAGTGCAGTCCATGGGTACAATTCACTTAAATAAAACAATGATATACAATTTGTAAGAGACAGGACAAAATTTGACGAACACATACAGGAGGAATTGAGGGCCCTATTCCAGTGGGAACTAACAATATATAGTATATCTTTAAACAATGCCAATAACATAAAAAGCAGAATACAGATTTCTTTATACCAGCTATTTGCCAACATATAAATTATTTTAAATACATTACTCCATATTTCAGATTACGTCTATAAAATGTTCTTGGCAGCTCATTATCTACTTTCTATAATATAGTAGTTTATAATAATTTATCCACTTTGTCTGGATGACAACAAAAAAAAAATATAATCTTTCCTGCTCTGCTGCCAACCCTGCACATAGCAGGTGAATCTCATGGAACTGATCAATCCTCATTAATGCAAAGTGATTGTATCTGTCACTGTTATTGGGTGCATATGCAATTATTTTGTATGATGGATAGCTAATCAAGTCAGCTGATAAATCTTCTATCTGGTTTCAGAACAAACATTAGTTAAACCAGGAAATGTACAAGAATGAAAACCTATATTGTCATATTTGCTTTAGATTAAAAAGGGGCTTTAAGTACAGCCTCCCACATAACATATTTTCTAATATTAAAACTAACATAACATTATAAAAATACATTAACATGCTTCAAAAAACAAACACTACAAGCTAAATGTGTAGTAATATTTCTCAGAAATAAATATGGATGCAAACATCTGATGTTTAATTACATTTTCAAAAAATATCTTTAAAAATATTTTTTAGTGTTTACTATTGATTAATTTCAACATCTGTTTACTTCCAATAACTAATGTAAAAAAAAAAAGATAAATACAAGTCTTCTTAACGGTAAATGCCCTTGCAAAATGGTAGTGTCTAAGTGGCAACTATGTTCTAGCGTTAAATGAGGACTTGAGAGCTTGCCTTAAAAGAAGGTGGCTTCTTGGTTCTGCCCAGTTTTAGCTTCCTATTGATTTCTAGTTTGTCTGAGGCTCTAGCAAGGTTATTTAAGTAATTTGGCTCTCATTAGTACAGCATGCTGGAGTCTATCTAGCTGGAGTCCTACAGATATGGAGTTATTCTTTATTGTGTGCCCTAGCATAGGCAGCTGGTGATGGGGCAGACAGCAGATAGAGGAGTAGAGTGATGGCCATTGTAGGGAGGGGGTGGTGACCTCTGATGTGGTACTGGGGGTGTTCATCACTGGGTATGAGACAGGCTTGTTTGTTTGTCTTTGCCTATTAGGTGGGCTCTGCATTGTCAGTAGGTCTGGGATATGATTGTCTATATAAGGGTTAATTAGGACCTGATTGTCTCTAATTTAATTACTATCAAAATATTTTACCTGGTGTTCTTGGTCTGTTTAAACCCATCTTGTGTTTGTGTTGTTATTGATTATTAGGATGTTTACGATAATGTGTGTAGAAAGGGTAACATCATGTTTATAACATCATGATTTTTTTCTCTGGCTCTTCCTTTAATTTAAATGGACAGTAAACACCTTGAGATTTTAATATAAAGGGCCAGTTTATGAGTGGAGCACTATTTAGCGCTTTTGCTATAGTGCTTATTGCGCTAGAAGTAAACATTTTGTGCGTGTCATGTTGTGCTGGTATTACTAGTTGAAATTAAAATGTTTTTGCGCGCTTAATAATCTATTTCCCCATAGAAGTCAATGGAGCAAAAAAAGTGGGGGGGAATCTAACACCCTACTCACGCGCAAACTCAATCCCATATTCTCATGTGCTCTAACCCGCCATATATGAATATTTCAAACTCAAGCAGAATCTCTTCTATTTATTCCTAAATACATATTTTTACATATATCTGATGGTATTTTGGTACAATATATATGTATACCTATATATATATATATATATATATATATATATATATATATATATATATAATAGTTGATTATATATGTGCAAATATTTGCACTACACTTGTAATCTGGCCCAAAATGTTTAGTCATGCATATAAGAACAACTTTGCTTTATACTTGTATAATTTATTGTGTCCCTTTTTTAAAGTGTTAGCTCTGAAACTTGTGGATTTTCTAATGTCCTGAGCTGGAATTACACACTCCAGACTTCACAACTCTGCTACCTATCATACTCTAACTGGATTTAACTGATATCATCTGCAAAACAATTTACTTAATGCTAACTTTATTACCTTGACTAGCCTTGTTGTCTGCAGAATGAAGTCCAGATTGGCTCCATCAATCCTGTATGCTGCACAATGATTGGTTAAACTGTGTGTCTTGCAAAAGGCCCATTTGGGGTTGAAACAATAAGACATTCTCTCCATGGGACATTGTTATTTTGGTATCAGGACACAGAAGTCCTCACTGAATCAACAGGATTTTTTCTTTTTGATATATAAGGACTTATTTGGGACTTTTTCACTTTACAATTTTTGTGTAGTTTGTAGTTTTGTGGATCCATATATATTTTTATTATAATAATATTTGTGAGAAATAATAAATGAATGTGTGTGTATAAATTGATTAATATTTCATTTGGTTTTACTTTGGTCACATTTTGGCCTATAGTGATGCTTCTGATTTATTATACTATAATCTTTGGGGAATATTCTAAGGACTAATACTATTCAGATAACCCATGTGATTTTATATTGTCTCTAGCACTCGGTACACTTTGGTTTTAAAATAAGCATCAGCTAATTTATATCTGTCCATAATGTACAGCAAAAGAGATCAAATAAACAACACATATGGCTCCATGTACGAAGGAGCGTAAGCTACCCCGGAGCCCATGCAGGGTTAGGTTAACTCATGCGAGTCTGCTTCCCCCAATGTAAGAAGCTGCAGTCATTGGACCTCTGCTTCTTAAATTCTTCCCCTCCTCTGAGGTGCCAAAAAAAGAAATCACCCTGGATTTGCTCACTCTGGGTGATTGATAGACCCTTCTCTCGAGCGATTGGTCTCACAAGAGAAGGGGGTGGGAATTACACACTCATCTGAGTATGTAATGATGCACACGGGTCAGCAGACAAACAGATCCACTGCCCATGTGCAGCAAAGGCGTGCAGACAACTTCTCAGATTGAGAAGCTTTTCCGCATGCTAGTTAATACATGGGGCTCTCAATGTTTTTTTTTTTTTTTTCAAAGGATGTGCTCCTGGTCTGCAAAAAAAATGCAGGTTGTGCTAATAAAATAGTCTTTAAAGAGATTAACAGCGTTTATTTTGCAAGCAGATGCTTTGCAATACAGTGATTCATTTATGATGTATATATTTTTTTTAAGAAAGAATGGACAACATATAATATACTGTGAGAATCTTGATCATGATCTATGTAATCCATTTCCTCTCTTTTTTGCTCTTAAATCTCACTCTGAATTATTTTAATTCAATTTTACCTCTAGGCAGCTAAAAGATTCATAAAAGCAGTGAACTGTATGCGCAGCAGACTCTGACCCAGCTGTGACCGAATTATATAACCATTCTATGCACTCCTTGTATAGCTTAAGGCTTACTTTTAAGTGCAAGTCTTTAATGTCATATTCATAAAAAAAAGATTAAGAAATTATTAACACCATGTTCATTCATTTACTTTTCAGAAAATGAATAGTATTTCTGGCCATTAGGGATACAGGACACCAAATCATTTGTAAAAAAAAAAATAATATAATTTGTTTTTCAGCTCACTGACACAAATCAAAGCTTGTCAATGAATGCAATAGGCATTTTTAAACATAACAAAATACCCATACAGGCTCAATTATTGCGCTTGAAATATTGTTGGTACTTATCAACACACAGATTATACATTTCAATTAATATAATATAATATAATATTCTGACATTGCTTTAAATTCTATTGGATTTTTAAAATGGGGTTAAAGAGCTATGAAACACAACATTTTTTTCTTTCATGATTCAGATAGACAATGCATTTTTAAACTTTGAAATTTTCTTCTATTATCAACTTTGCTTGAAGGGACAGTAATGCACTTACACATCAGGTAAGTCAATAACAGGCATATAGGTGCAGCCACCAAACAGCAGCTAGCGCCAAGCTGCTGAGCTTGCCTAGGAATTGCTTTTCAACACAGGTTATCAAGAGAACAAAGCTGATTAGATAATGGAAGCTAATTTAAAAGTTGTTTAAAATTGTATGCTTTAGCTAAATCATGAAATAACTTTTTTGGTTCATATCCCTTTAAAGAGACGGTAAATGTTTTGAGTTTATAATATTGTATGCATAATTAAGCATAGTACAAAAAAGTTTGCAATATACGTTCATTATTTATTTTGCCCCCTTTTCTTACAATTGAAATGTGAAAACAGTGAATGTTCCAGTCCTAAAAACTGAAAGAGCGCATGGCATAACCCTTACACATATCTGTCCCTGATTTTAGGTTTTTTAACTTATAATTTCTACTTCAATAGAAATATGTATTAGCACAATGACAAGCACTGTCATCTCCAGACTCAAGTCCAGTTTGAATAATTTAATAATTAATTAATAATGAATAATAATTATATAATAATCATTATTATTATTAATAACCTTATTATAACAACCCAAGGTTTGGTTTATTACAAACTAGAAGTGACACAGTTCGGGTAGCACACATTCACAGTGCGCTGCATTTGTGTATTTACCTTTCCTACTAGTATTATTAACTTTATAAACTACTGTATATACCTTGTAAGTTTTAGTCTGGTCACATATTGGACTTTTTTTTTGCTTAAATCGACTTTTAGCAGGCATAACATATTGTATGCTTTTTGCAGTACTAGCACAATGGTTTAGTATTTTTCCATTCAAACATAACGCTTTTTACCAGCCGGGCAAATCTTTACAAGTATTTATCAAATTTATTTCATGAAAGTCCAACAAGTATTGAAGTGTTTCTAAAACTAAGTAGGGCAGCAAACTCTGTATCTCTTTCTGCTGTCTGTTTTAACCAGTAACTAAAATTAAAGTTACATTTTATGTCTTAGTTTTTGTAATTTATTCTAACTTTACCTCGCTTTTGTGTTTAAAGGCATTCTTTTCTACCAATCTCCATGGGTTTTGTATATTTAAGTAAGTCCAGATTGACTCGGATACGTATGACTAGATTACATTCTCATGTCGTAAACCAAGCATTCAATTTAAAAACAAAACTTTCCATTTTAGAGCACGCTTTTGGTTTCTTTTTATTTTACAAATTTACTTTTATTCAGGATAATTAAATTTTGTATAGAAGTATCTTGGGCAATATTTTATAGATAAAATTAGGTGGACTGTTTGCTTGTGTCGGTGTGTTCTGGTATTACGAGTTGAAAATAAAAAGTTATCGCTTCTAGCGCTAAACCGACGTGAGCAAAAAGCAAAAATTACAAAAACCTATTCCCCCATAGAAGTCAATGGAGAAAAAAAACACCTTACTTGTACGCTATCTCGAATTGCCATAAGCCCCAACTCTAATAACCCCTAAACACTATACAAGGCCCACAACAAAGTCCCCACTACACTATTAACCCTTAAACTGTCAGCCCTCACTGAAAATTCCCACTACACTATAAACCCCTAAACTGCCAGCCTCCTAATGCAGATTAACCCACTACACTATTAACCCCGAAACCACAAGCACCCCCAATGCAAATTAACCCACTAACCTAACACCCCCAAAGTTAACCCAAAATGGACTAACCCTACCTCTAAAAAAAACTTTTTCTTTAATAGTAATGGTAGGTTGTTTTTCTTAAAAGGTAAGGTTAGATTTTTTTTTACTTTCACAGGTAAGCTTTTATTTTTTTAAAGATAGTTCAATTTTTTTTTGTAATGGTAGGGTTAGTCTATATCAGAATATGTTCTATTTATTCTTAAATATATATTTCTATATATATACAGATAGCTATATACATATATATATATATATATATATATATATATATATATATATATATATATATATATATATACTGTATATATATATATATATATATATATAAATTCACAGGAACAAACGATAGCGTCAGCACAATGCTTAAAAGATTCTTCTTTTATTTAAACAACATCAGGATAAAATACAGCAACGTTTGAAGTCACTTGGACCCTTAGTCATGCTACAGATTAAGGTTAAACACCTCCCTTATATACCACCTGTATTCAAAATGGCTTCATTGGCTTTCTTAGCGTTCCTAGAAAAAATTATGTTACTACCCCCTGCTAGTCAGATTTCTGATAATAGTATTTCTTTCACAAAAATTCTCTATGCAATATTTAATTTAACATAACATAATAGTTCTTCATATTGTATATTGAATCAATATCATACAAGATGGAATATAATCTTAAAGTACAGTTATTATGTATAAATATAAAAATCATAAAAACAAATGGAGATCATAATCCTTGTTTAACCCATTTGGATATAAAGTTTTAAGGTGTTGTATCCACCATACTTTCCTATTTTTAAGCAACAACTCTCTGTTACCTCCTCTTCTTTGTTTGGGGAGGTGGTCAATCACCTGAAACCTCAACTGGCTTACAGTACGTCCTGCTGATATAAAGTGTGATGAAACTGGCAATGTCATGTCTTTAAATCTTATTGATGATTTGTGTGCAGTTATCCTGTCCTTTATAGGGTTAATTGTCTCACCCACGTAGCCCCGCCCACATGGGCATTTCAAGATATAGACTACATATCCTGTATCACAGGTAAAAAGGCCATTCATTTCTCTTTTTTTATTATCATTGATTTGGGCAACATATTTCCCTTTTATCATTGAATTACACTGCGTGCAGTGCAAACAAGGGTATGACCCCTTATTGGCAGTAGTAAGGTAATTAATTGTTTCCTTTTTATTACTACCCACATCAGCCTTTACTTCAAGGTCTCTGATGTTTTTCACTCTCTAGTATGAATTGATGGGCAATTGGCTAAATTCCACAATATGAGGGTTGGATTTACCTAGCAGATACCAATGTTTCCTGATTATTTTGGAAATATTCTCACTATATTGATTGTATTCTGATGAGAAAATAAGTTGTTTTTTCTCTTTATGTTGTTTTATTTTTATGGTTTCTGCCGTTTCATTTATCACTGCTTGTTCACAGTCTTTAATGACAGCTGGCGGATAGCCTCTATCTATGAATTTCTTAGCCATTTGTTTAATTCTCTTATCTTGTAGTTGCCTATCTTGTACATCTCTTGCTGTCCTAAAAAATTGGCTTTTAGGGATAGAATTAAATACTCGACTTGGGTTATAGCTCTTGAAATGTAACAGCGGTGGGTTTACAGTACAAATCTGTAACTAAGCTACCCCCATTAGTTTATACACCAATGTGTCTAGATAGCTCACACTATTTTTAGAATAATTTAATGTAAATTTTAGACATTTCTTATTGCCATTAAGCTCATCTACAAATAACTGTCTCCAATGGGCCCCTCCACACACCAAAGATATCATCTATATAACGAAGCCAAAACTTGCAATTTGTCTGATAGAGAAGAGGAGGTAACAGAGAGTTGTTGCTTAAAAAGAGGGCAGTATGGTGGATACAACACCTTAAAACTTTATATCCGAATGGGTTAAACAAGGATTATGATCTCCATTTATTTTTATGACTTTTATATTTATACATAACTGTACTTTAAGATTATATACCATCTTGTATGATATTGATTCAATATACAATATGAAGAACTATTATGTTATGTTAAATTAAATATTGCATAGAGAATTTTTGTGAAAGAAATACTATTATCTGAAATCTGACCAGCAGGGGGTAGTAACATAATTTTTTCTAGGAACGCTAAGAAAGCCAATTAAGCCATTTTGAATACAGGTGGTATATAAGGGAGGTGTTTAACCTTAATCTGTAGCATGACTAAAGGTCCAAGTGACTCGAAACATTGCTGTATTTTATCCTGATGTTGTTTAAATAAAAGATTAATCTTTTAAGCATTGTGCTGATGCTATCATTTGTTCCTGTGAATTTATATATAGGAGGGTGGCAGGCCTCCTCAGCATGCATGCACAAGTGTTGAAAAGCTGTGAAAATTTACTACAAACTCTCACTTTAAGAGAGGTATAGTTGAAAAGTGCTGGACTTAACAAGTTGTTGGCTATATATATATATATATATATATATATATATATATATATATATATATATATATATATATATATGTATATATAAACTATTTAAAAATACTTACAACATATTCCCTATGTAAAAAACATTGGAATGTGAAATATTTACAGTAAATACATAGTTAAACACATTTTTAAATATGAATATTGTAAAAATATGCTTTTACGTGTTTTCAGCTGCTTAACTGCTCCAACACACTTTGATATATGTCTTTATATGTATACATGTATTTATGTGTTAACCTCTTAAGGACATATGACGGAATTTTTCCATCATAAAACAATTGAGCAAACTGAAAGCTGTGTCCTTAAAAGGTTAATATATGTATTTATAGACATATATACACACATATAAACACATAAATTGTTTATATAGTGCTATTATTGTTGGTGTAGATGATCTGTGTAGCCATTGTTACTTTAATATATTCTATATGACATATTATATGGTCTCTTAATATTTGTATAATATACACTAGCTTAGTATAATGATATTTATGCATGTATCTAGACATTATGTTCCCTATATGGTAATGACACATTGGTGTGATTCTGAGTGACAGACAATTTAGGTGTCACTTTTCTACAGGGATCAGAGTGACCACTTACGTCTCTCTTTATCGTTCTAATTACTGTTTCTGGTACACCTATAAGAGCTAAGTGGGGGTCCAAAGAATTGGTTGTATAAGATTATCTTGTCCTGTTTTTTTTAAAAGAGAATGTCCATTATATCTATTGTTTAAGGGTGATTATCCTGTTATGTATTTTAATAGGGAATGTGTTTTTATCATCTGTAAACTATTTTAGACCCTTTTGATTGGTAGCGAGAGGCCACTCATGTGACCACTGCCACACATATTATTATTATGTGAGGCATTCTGTACTGCTACCCAAGCATTTGGGATAGTTAAGGTAGGTAGAGTCCATTATACCTTTTGGACATGATATATTTATATAGAATGAAGCAATGTCATATACTCGTATAGAGATTGTTCTGATTGGCTGCTGTCTTTATGAGCGATGAATCAGGTATTTCCTCTGATCTATCTGCTTTTTTTGCAAAGAGCAACAATTGGACAGACTATATGACTATGCATAGCCATTAGATTTTATGATCAGGAATAGAATACTTGTTAATTGGGATATATATGTTATGTCAGATAAGAACATGCCAAAGGACTATTTATGTTTATTAATGTTATAGCTGTGTCAAAAGGTCATATATGTGTACTAATACAATGGTGGATCATATAGCCTATTGCTTAAACACTATGTCAGTTTGACACATTCTTTAGTCTATTGACTGAATACTTTTCGGTATGACACATTTTAACCTATAGGCTTATTATGCCTATGGATGTGATGATAGAAATAACACATAATGATAACACCTTTTGAATAGGTGTGTCCCCGAAACACGTTGAGAATAACAGTTCCAGTCTGGCCAGGCAAGTATTTGTTGTTCCTTCTACTAGTGTTTTTAACTATTTTTATCAATTATTTTATTTATTGCTATCAATTACTTTGGGATTATTTGTGTACACAGACCAGCAATTAATAATGGTCAGTCCTTGTGTTGGAAATAGCATGCCTTTTGTGCATGTAGATTTTATTGTTTAATGCATGATTGTTTGGTTAGCATGTTCAACACAGCCTTTTTTTCAACTGGTAATGTTGTAGTCCCACTATATTTGTAATACAAATAAATATTTTTACAATCTGATTTGTTTTACTTTTTTATATATTGTTGTTGCAACTGAGAAATGGCGCTTTTTTTTAATTTCCTATCCTAAGTTAACCAGAGCTCTGAAATCACACTTACCCAATGTGTGTTAAAGTGAAAGTAAATTTTAGCCCTTTACAACACATCCAAGTATTGTATACACTTCAAATAGTAGGATCGCTATTTTTTTTTTCATTATGTGAATTTTGACTTTTAATTAAAATTTTATTTCTTCTAACCTTATCCGTCATGCTCCGCCCATCTTAGACTTCCTATGTTTCTGTGTTTAGATGTATAGAGCGGTCCCACCTGTTCACAAGCAAAGAACGCATTGCGCATGGGCGAATCGTAGATCTTACCGTTAATGCGCATGCGATTCTGTGATGAGCCTCTTTACAACGCGCATGCATGAATGCGTCCTTGGCTGTTATAAAACAAAAAGGTGTGCGCATGAGCGAATCGTGAACGGGCGTCCTACATAACGAGCACAAACAAGATTTGCCGCATGCACAATTGAACACATAGGCGGATGACGTCGGCTCATGGCCGCCTATCGGCCAGAAAGTCAATTGGTCGACCGATGAACGTGATCAGGAAGTAAAATGAGAGGAGAAAAACGGGTTGAATTGTAAGTAGTAAAATATTGAGTTTATTTGCGGCGAAAATGGCATTTACATGCAAATTTGTACAAACTCATGACTGAAACTCCTATTTATTTTAAATGAACTATGTAACTGAGGAGAGGGGACCACATAACTTTACTTTCACTTTAAATTAAATTGTGCTCATGAAAACACATTTACTTTCAATTTGTAATATGTGCACTGCTTCTGATGCACGCAAAGAATTGCAATATACCCCTTATCGCACTAGCACAGCAGTTAGTAAGCAACTGTAGTCTAGCCCTTAGTAAATAGGAAACAAGTCAAAGGCATACTGTTGTGTAAATTTATTCGCTTTGTAAATTAATTTAACAACCTACTTTGTATAATTGTGTCATTGTAAAAGGATAATGACTTACGGGTCATCAAAATTATTATATAGGGGTCGATCACAATCTATTGTCAATTTGCTTCTTAAATCACTTTTGCCACTCCAATCAAGTTGATAGTTGAGTTTCATATAATCATCATATCAATCAATATAATTTTGATTGTTAAAAACCCACTGCCACAAATGGGTTTTCAATCAAAAAGACCTTTTTATATGTCTGAAGTACCTGTTTCAAAAAGAAACTGGGAGGTCACCAAAAACCGACTGATACAATAGCACATTCACACCTCTTAATGTTACAGGAAAGCTCTATTCATGTAACCCCTTTGTTTACTGTGCAAGGAAAATACTAATTTAACGGTGGGGCATTAACCTACTGTAATCAGAATCCATCCCTAACACTGATTAACCATATGAATGCCATAGGTATCATAGGTATACTGGCATGATGGGCATATTTCTATAGTCACTTTAGGACTCAAGTATATATAGGTTGAACTCTTTTTTCAACTTCATCTACTATGTTACTATAGAAACATAGAAACATAGATATTGACGGCAGATAAGAGCCATAGGCCCAGCAAGTCTGCCCCACCTTACCTAACAGTATAAACTTATCTAGTTCGTAGGATAGCCCTATGCTTGTCCCATGCATTTTTAAAGTCCCCCACAGTGTTTGTTGCTACTACCTCTTGAGGAAGTTTATTCCATAAATCAATCACTCTTTCTGTAAAGAAGTGCTTCCTCAAATTACTCCTGAATCTACTACCCTTTAGCTTGAGCTCATGACCCCTTGTTCTTGAATTTTCCATTTTATGTAAAATACCCACAGCCTCAGTTTTACTAAACCCTTTAATGTACTTGAAAGTTGCTATCATATCACCTCTTTCCCTTCTCTCCTCTAAGCTATACATATTTAGGTCATTGAGCCTATCCTGGTAAGTTTTATTTTTTAGACCATGTACCATTTTGGTAGCCCTCCTTTGCACAGATTCAAGTTTGTTAATATCCTTCTGAAGATATGGCCTCCAGAACTGCACACAATACTCAAGATGAGGCCTAACTAATGATCTATAAAGTGGCATAAGAACCTTACTATTTCTGCTGCAAATACCTCTACCAATACATCCAAGCATTCTGCTAGCCTTACTCGCTGCCTTACTACATTGTTTACTAAGTTTTAAATCATCTGAAATAATAATTCCCAAGTCCTGTTCCTCGTCTGTAACAGTCAGTAAAGTGTCATTGAGTCTGTAATTAACATTTGGATTTTTCTTCCCTAAATGCATTATTTTACACTTTGCTGTGTTAAACTTTAGATCCCAGTCGTTTGTCCAATCCTCCAATTGTTGTATATCACTTCTCATTTTGTCTACCCCCCCTGGAACATCCACTCTGTTGCAAATTTTTGTATCATCTGCAAAGAGACATACTTTCCCCTGTAGCCCTTTGCTGATATCGCATCCAAAACACTGCTCCATATTTATCTAGCATAAGTAATTAAAACATTACATGCTTTAACAAATTAAAGAGAGTCCATTTTAAGTTACAATATTATTTAAAATATTGCGGAACATACAAAGACAAAATAGAGTGAACTTGTAATACAATCATTTAAAATGTATATTGCCATTTAAAACATTGTTACAAATAGAGATGAAAATTCATCTGAATTTTTGAGTCATACGATACACAAACAGTCAAGTACATTATTGGACTAAATGGACCAAGAACGAATGATTGCTTTACAAAATCAACTTTTTTTATTTTCTCTTGTTAAGTGTATCCAGTCCACGGATCATCCATTACTTGTGGGATATATTCCCTTCCCAACAGGAAGTTGCAAGAGGATCACCCACAGCAGAGCTGCTATATAGCTCCTCCCCTCACATGTCATACCCAGTCATTCTCTTGCAACCCTCAACATAGATGGAGGTCATGAGAGGACTGTGGTGTTTTATACTTAATTATTTCTTCAATCAAAAGTTTGTTATTTTTAAATGGCACCGGAGTGTGCTGTTTTTTTCTCAGGCAGTATTTGGAAGAAGAATCTGCCTGCGTTTTCTATGATCTTAGCAGAAGTAACTAAGATCCACTGGCTGTTCTCACACATTCTGAGGAGTGGGGTAACTTCAGAAAGGGAATGGCGTGCGGGGTCTCCTGCAACTAAGGTATGTGCAGTAAAATATTTTTCTAAGGAATGGAATTGACTAAGAAAATGCTGCTGATACCGAAGTAATGTAAGTAAAGCCTTAAATGCAGTGAAAGCGACTGGTATCAGGCTTATTAATGTATGTGCAGTAAAATAATTTTCTAAGGAATGGAATTTGACTAAGAAAATGCTGCTAATACTGAAGTAATGTAGTAAAGCCTTAAATGCAGTGGAAGCGACTGGTATCAGGCTTATCAATAGAGATACATACTCTTTAAAAAAGATGTTTTAAAACTTTTGCTGGCATGTTTAATCGTTTTTTAAGGTACATTGGTGATAAAACTTATTGGGGCATCATTTTTTCCACATGGCTGACCTAATTTCTGCATAGAAACAGTTAACTGAGGCTTCCCACTGTTGTAATAATGAGTGGAAGGGGCCTATTTTAGCGCTTTTTTTGCGCAGTAAAAATTCAGACTCAGTCTTCCTGCTTCTTCCTGCATGATCCAGGACGTCTCTAGAGAGCTCAAGGGACTTCAAAAGTCATTTTGAGGGAGGTAATCAGTCACAGCAGACCTGTGACAGTGTGTTTGACTGTGTTAAAAACATTTTTTTCTCTATTGATTATCCGTTTTGGGTATTAAGGGGTTAATCATCCATTTGCAAGTGGGTGCAATGCTCTGCTAGCTTAATACATTTACTGTGAAAATTTGGTTGGTATAACTGATTTGGTTCATTGTTATTTCAACTTGAGACAGGTTTTGTGCTTCTTAAAGGCGCAGTAGCGTTTTTTATATTGCTTGTAAACTTATTTTAAAGTGTTTTCCAAGCTTGCTAGTCTCATTGCTAGTCTGTTTAAACATGTCTGACACAGATGAATCTGTTTGTTCATTATGTTTGAAGGCCAGTGTGGAGCCCCATAGGAATATGTGTACTAAATGTATTGATTTCACTTTAAATAATAAAGGTCAGTCTTTATCTATAAAAGAATTATCACCAGACGACGAGGGGGAAGTTATGCCGACTAACTCTCCTCACGTGTCAGTACCTTCGCCTCCCGCTCAGGGGGCGCGTGCTAATATGGCACCAAGTACATCAGAGACGCCCATAGCAATTACTTTACAGGACATGGCTACAATCATGAATAATACCCTGTCAGAAGTATTATCTAGATTGCCAGAATTGAGGGATTAGGAGAGATGCAGAGCGTGCTGGTGCTGTAAGAGCCATGTCTGATACTGCGCCACAGTTTGCAGAACATGAGGACGGAGAGCTTCATTCTGTGGGTGACAGATCTGATCCGGGGAAACCTGATTCAGAGATCTCTAATTTTAAATTTAAGCTTGAGAACCTCCGTGTATTGCTTGGGGAGGTTTTAACTGCTCTGAATGACTGTAACACAGTTGCAATTCCAGAGAAATTGTGTAGGCTGGATAGATACTATGCGGTACCGGTGTGTACTGACGTTTTTCCTATACCTAAAAGGCTTACAGAAATTATTAGCAAGGAGTGGGATAGACCCGGTGTGCCCTTTTCCCCACCTCCTATATTTAGGAAAATGTTTCCAATAGACGCCACTACACGGGACTTATGGCAGACGGTCCCTAAGGTGGAGGGAGCAGTTTCTACTTTAGCTAAGCGTACCACTATCCCGGTGGAGGATAGTTGTGCTTTTTCGTATCCAATGGATAAAAAATTAGAAGGTTACCTTAAGAAATCTGTTTGTCCAACAAGGTTTTATCTTGCAGCCCCTTGCATGCATTGCGCCTGTCACTGCTGCTGCGGCATTCTGGTTTGAGTCTCTGGAAGAGGCGATTCACACAGCTCCATTGGATGAAATTATGGACAAGCTTAAATCACTTAAGCTAGCTAATGCATTTGTTTCTGATGCCATTGTACATTTGACTAAACTAACGGCTAAGAACTCCGGATTCGCCATCCAGGCGCGGAGAGCGCTATGGCTTAAATCCTGGTCAGCTGACGTGACTTCTAAATCTAAATTACTTAATATTCCTTTCAAGGGGCAGACCTTATTCGGGCCCGGCTTTAAAGAAATTATTGCTGACATTACTGGAGGTAAGGGTCATACCCTTCCTCAGGACAGGGCCAAATCAAAGGCCAAACAGTCTAATTTTCGTGCCTTTCGAAATTTCAAGGCAGGAGCAGCATCAACTTCCTCCGCTCCAAAACAGGAAGGAACTGTTGCTTGTTACAGACAGGCCTGGAAAACTAACCAGTCCTGGAACAAGGGCAAGCAGGCCAGAAAACCTACTACTGCCCCCAAGACAGCATGAAGGAATGGCCCCCTATCCGGAAACGGATCTAGTGGGGGGCAGACTTTCTCTCTTCGCCCAGGCATGGGCAAGAGATGTCCAGGATCCCTGGGCGTTGGAGATCATATCTCAGGGATATCTTCTGGACTTCAAAGCTTCTCCTCCTTGAGGGAGATTCCATCTATCAAGGTTATCAGAAAACCAGATAAAGAAAGAGGCATTCCTACGCTGTGTACAAGACTTCCTAGTAATGGGGGTGATCCACCCTATTCCGCGGACAGAAGAAGGGCAGGGATTTTACTCAAATCTGTTGGTGGTTCCCAAGAAAGAGGGAACCTTCAGACCAATCTTGGACCTAAAGATCTTAAACAAATTCCTAAGAGTTCCATCATTCAAAATGGAAACTATTAGAACCATCCTACCCATGATCCAAGAGGGTCAGTACATGACCACAGTGGACTTAAAGGATGCCTACCTTCACATACCGATTCACAAAGATCATTATCGGTACCTGAGATTTGCCTTTCTAGACAGGCATTACCAGTTTGTAGCTCTTCCCTTCGGGTTGGCTACGGCCCCGAGAATCTTTACAAAGGTTCTGGGCTCACTTCTGGCGGTTCTAAGACGACATCCTGATACAGGCGTCAAGCTTTCAAATTGCCAAGTCTCATACAGAGATAGTTCTGGCATTTCTGAGGTCGCATGGGTGGAAAGTGAACGTGGAAAAGAGTTCTCTATCACCACTCACAAGAGTCTCCTTCCTAGGGACTCTTATAGATTCTGTAGAGATGAAAATTTACCTGACAGAGTCCAGGTTATCAAAACTTCTAAATGCTTGCCGTGTCCTTCATTCCATTCCACACCCGTCAGTGGCTCAGTGCATGGAAGTAATCGGCTTAATGGTAGCGGCAATGGACATAGTGCCATTTGCGCGCCTGCATCTCAGACCGCTGCAATTATGCATGCTAAGTCAGTGGAATGGGGATTACTCAGATTTGTCCCCTCTACTAAATCTGGATCAAGAGACCAGAGATTCTCTTCTCTGGTGGCTTTCTCGGGTCCATCTGTCCAAGGGCATGACCTTTCGCAGGCCAGATTGGACGTTTGTAACAACAGATGCCAGCCTTCTAGGTTGGGGCGCAGTCTGGAACTCCCTGAATGCTCAGGGATCGTGGACTCAGGAGGAGAAACTCTTCCCAATAAATATTCTGGAGTTAAGAGCAATATTCAATGCTCTTCTAGCTTGGCCTCAGTTAGCAACACTGAGGTTCATCAGATTTCAGTCGGACAACATCACGACTGTGGCTTACATCAACCATCAAGGGGGAACCAGGAGTTCCCTAGAGATGTTAGAAGTCTCAAAGATAATTCGCTGGGCAGAGTCTCACTCTTGCCACCTGTCAGCGATCCACATCCCAGGCGTGGAGAACTGGGAGGCGGACTTTCTAAGTCGCCAGACTTTTCATCCGGGGGAGTGGGAACTTCATCCGGAGGTGTTCGCTCAACTGATTTTTTCGTTGGGGCAAACCAGAACTGGATCTCATGGCGTCTCGCCAGAACGCCAAGCTTCCTCGTTACGGATCCAGGTCCAGGGACCCGGGAGCGGCGCTGATAGATGCCCTAGCAGCCCCTTGGGTTTTCAACATGGCTTATGTGTTTCCACCGTTTCTGCTGCTGCCTCGACTGATTGCCAAGATCAAACAGGAGAGAGCATCGGTAATTCTGATAGCGCCTGCGTGGCCATGCAGGACCTGGTATGCAGACCTAGTGGACATGTCGTCCTGTCCACCATGGTCTCTGCCTCTGAGGCAGGACCTTCTAATACAAGGTCCTTTCAACCATCAAAATCTCATTTCTCTGAGGCTGACTGCATGGAGATTGAATGTTTGATCCTATCAAAGCGTGATACCTTAATACAGGCACGGAAGCCTGTTACCAGAAAAATCTACCATAAGATATGGCGTAAATACTTATATTGGTGCGAATCCAAGAGTTACTCATGGAGTAAGGTTAGGATTCCTAGGATATTGTCCTTTCTACAAGAGGGTTTGGAAAAGGGCTTATCTGCTAGTTCGTTAAAGGGACAGATTTCTGCTCTGTCTATTCTTTTGCACAAGCGTCTGGCAGAAGTTCCAGACGTCCAGGCTTTTTGTCAGGCTTTGGCTAGGATTAAGCCTGTGTTTAAAACTGTTGCTCCTCCGTGGAGCTTAAACTTGGTTCTTAAAGTTCTCCAAGGAGTTCCGTTTGAACCCCTTCATTACATTGATATTAAGCTTTTATCTTGGAAAGTTCTGTTTTTGATGGCTATTTCCTCGGCTCGAAGAGTCTCTGAGTTATCTGCCTTACATTGTGATTCTCCTTATCTGATTTTCCATTCAGACAAGGTAGTTCTGCGTACTAAACCTGGGTTTTTACCTAAGGTAGTTTCTAACAGGAATATCAATCAAGAGATTGTTGTTCCATCATTGTGCCCTAATCCTTCTTCAAAAAAGGAACGTCTTTTGCATAATTTGGACGTAGTCCGTGCTCTGAAGTTCTATTTACAGGCAACTAAAGATTTTCATCAAACTTCTTCCCTGTTTGTCGCTTACTCTGGATAGAGGAGAGGTCAAAAAGCTTCGGCAACTTCTCTCTCCTTTTGGCTCCGTAGCATAATACGTTTAGCCTATGACACTGCTGGACAGCAGCCCCCTGAAAGGATTACAGCTCATTCTACTAGAGCTGTGGCTTCCACCTGGGCCTTTAAGAATGAGGCCTCTGTTGAACAGATTTGCAAGGCTGCGACTTGGTCTTCGCTTCACACCTTTTCAAAATTTTACAAATTTGACACTTTTGCTTCTTCGGAGGCTGTTTTTTGGAGAAAGGTTCTACAGGCAGTGGTTCCTTCCGTTTAAGTTCCTGCCTTGTCCCTCCCATCATCCGTGTACTTTAGCTTTGGTATTGGTATCCCACAAGTAATGGATGATCCGTGGACTGGATATACTTAACAATTGAAAACATAATTTATGCTTACCTGATAAATTTATTTTTCTTGTAGTGTATCCAGTCCACGGCCCGCCCTGTCTTTTTAAGGCAGATCTAAATTTTAATTAAAAACTCCAGTCACCACTGCACCCTATGGTTTCTCCTTTTTTGTTTTGTTCCGGTCGAATGACTGGATATGACATGTGAGGGGAGGAGCTATATAGCAGCTCTGCTGTGGGTGATCCTCTTGCAACTTCCTGTTGGGAAGGGAATATATCCCACAAGTAATGGATGATCCGTGGACTGGATACACTACAAGAGAAATAAATTTATCAGGTAAGCATAAATTATGTTTTTTTGTGCCGTTTGACTCCAATAAAGGTGCAGGAAGAGGGGGAAGGATTTTTATTGTTTGGTTATCAGCTCATTTGTTTGTATAGATATACAGGAAGTCTGACCATTTATGTCAGTCGGGCACTATATATTGGATTTTAGTCATACAGGCTTGTCCAATCAAGCCTTAACCTAGCATAGTGAGGTGGGAAAATAGAGGAGAATCCAATATTTTTAATCTGTTTGACTAGAGCTTTTGGAACATGCAGTTGTGTGACTTATGTGCCTCTGTGAGCTACCCATTGACTCAAATCCAATCAGAGAGTTTTATTATTTATGCAAATTATAACACATAGGGAAGTCTCCCTAAGTGTGATGCGGGAATCCAGATGTATACCCGTTGTTCAGTGTGCCTAGAGGGATATGGCTGCACCTCACTGACGAGGCCCACAATAGGTTGAAACATACGTCTGGGGTTTTGCTGTTTCTCTCGTTCAGAGAGGGATTGCTTGGTATTTTGGGGCTGGACTGTACCGTTAAGTCAGGATCAGACTGATATGCTTCAGGAAAGTTCTTCTCTGTGAAAGGCACATGTTGAGCTATAAGAGGCTGCTTCTTGGTGGTAATCAGCCATAGAACAAGCTATTATGCTATTGTTCATTCCCAGGTTGAGCGCTTCTATCTTTTTATTTATGCCAATCAGAGAGTAGTATGTTATGTTAGCATTCAAATATAAGTTATTTTAATTGTTTAAATTGCATAGTGTAAGCTTGTTGTTAATATTAGTTTTCTACATTTGCTGTTCCCATTGGAAATAAAAGTAATACATTTGAATCCAATATTCATCTAAACAGCTGGCCACATGGATGAAATTCTGCTGAATCAAACGTTTGGAGGAACCAAAAACAAATCTTTCTCCTGTGCATCATGTCTAGTTACAAACACTGCTTCCATATAGCTGTGCTTAGGACATGTGCACACTTCTGAGCCTATCTAGGTATGCTGTTCAATAAAGAATACCAATAGAATTATCTGAAACATGAAAGTTTAATTTGACTTTCATGTCCTTTTAATTATCTCCATTTGAGTAAATCACCTTTCATAAAGACCATTTATATTAAACAAAATATGTAAGTATATTAGAGTTAATGATACAACATTTTTGGAATCAGAGAAAGCCCTTCTGTTATTTTTTTTTTAATTTAGTTAATTAATTTATTTTTTGTGCTCTTTTTTTGGCAAGAATATTCCTTTTTACAATCTACTTTGCTTCTAGGGAAAAAAAATACTGAGATACCGAGGTTCCTTCCAAAAACAGTATTCTTCCATAAACCCAAGTGTTTTGTGCATCAAATGCCACATTAGGCAAATTGCAGACTTGGCAAGAAAGATATTTATGTATACTAAGGCACTCAAGTGGTACATCACACAAGGACAAATTGATTGGCTATTGCAGTACTTTAAAGGCACATAAGAATATGGTAATTTATTACACTATTAATAGTAACATTACATTAAATATGGTTAGAAAAATTGTTTTTTAACTATAATACAGGTAATGAACTAAAAAATTGCAAAATTACTGCATGCAGGTTAGCTCTTTTCAACAATAAACATAAGTGTTATTATTTTCAAATACTATAAATGATATATTCTAATATACATTTTCGAGTGGAGCATTTTCGCGATTGCACGCAGGTTAAATTGCGCTTGTATTTGAAAGTAAATGCAATCGCATGAGCGTAATTTACGCTAGAATGATCAGAGCTGTGGTTAACTTTTTCGCGAAAATAAAAAGTGTCACAAAACACATCAAAAATTACATACAGTTACACTCATAATAACACCATTTAATAAAAAATATTCAAGGTGTTAGAAGAAAAGGCAGGCAAAGGTCTTTAACATCGAGATATATACTGTACATATACATCTCTAAAGAAATGTATATGTATGTATCTCTAAATACAACTAATCATGTATTTATATGTGTATATATGTATTTAAAGGCATATATAAACACATAAATACATATGTACACACATATATATATATATATATATATATATATATATATATATATATATATATATATATATATATATATATATATATATAAGTGCATTAGAGCCCTTTGCAATTAAGTAGATGAAAGCACGTACAAGCATATATATGCAATGTTCATATTTAATAAAGTGTTGTACTGTGTATTTACTGTAAATATTTCTCATTCCAATGTTCTGCACATAGCAGAATATGTTCTATGTATTTCTAAATAGATATTCCTTTATACAGTATATCTGTATATAGCTACTATACCTATATATATATAAAACATGGAAGGAAACTGCACTGCAAGACCGGACCAGGTACACATCATGTGACTCAGCAACATCCAGCCCTGGGTGCTAAATAGCACTCCAAAAAAGCTGTGATGTCACCAGAGCCACAGGCAGTTAACCCCAGTCCGGAATGGGTGCAAGAAACAAGGGGGATTACAAACAAAAAGTAATACAACACATAGAAACATCCAGCACTCACCAGCTAGCTCACAGCTAAGATAAAATCACAACTGGAAAGGTTAATAACCGCATCTGGCCATATGGGAAAGCTCAGGCACCACGTCAAGGTCTTTTCCATTGCCTGAGTCCCTAACACAGCCACACCATCATGCGAGCTCACAAAGCCAAACAGACTGAGAACAAAGAAGGGGTGCATAGGTGGATGTAATCACCCAGAGAAAATACAAAACATGGAAGAGAACTGCACTCCAGTTGTGATTTTATCTTAGCTGTGAGCTAGCTGGTGAGTGCTGGGTGTTTCTATGTGTTGTATTACTTTTTGTTTGTAATCCCCCTTGTTTCCAAACTGGGGTTAACTGCCTGTGGCTCTTGTGACATCACAGCTTTTTTGGAGTGCTATTTAGCACCCAGGGCTGGATGTTGCTGAGTCACATGATGTGTACCTGGTCCGGTCTTAGAGTGCAGTTCCCTTCCATGTTTTGTATTTTCTCTGGGTGATTACATCCACCTGTGTACCCCTTCTTTGTTCTCAGTTTGTTTGGCTTTGTGAGCTCGCATGATGGTGTGGCTGTGTTAGGGACTCAGGCAATGGAAAGGACCTTGACGTGGTGCCTGAGCATTCCCATTTGGCCAGATGCGGTTACTAACCTTTCCAGTTGTGATTTTATCTTAGCTGTGAGCTAGCTGGTGAGTGCTGGGTGTTTCTATGTGTTATATATATGTATATATATATATATATATATATATATATATATATATATATATATATATAGCAAAGTTCCTTATAGATCCAGCACTCACTTTATACCATTCACTCACCAGCGTGCACTTAAAACCGGTCACATACAATTTTCAAAAAAAGGCACTCTCCATATTTCTTAAATAATAGTCATTACTGTAGTGAAAGTTTTTGGGGTCAAGTCTGAGGACGGGGGCAACCCCGAAAACGTTCACTACAGTAAAAACTATTACTTAAGAAAAACGGAGAGTGCCTGTTTTTTGAAAATTGTGTATGTATATTGTGTATGTATATATATATATATATATATATATATATATATATATATATATATATATATATATATTATATACAATATATATATATATATATATATATATATATATATACACACACATATAAATGTCTAGGGGAATCTCATACCAAATTACCCCTAAAATACTATAAATACATATAAATGTCTCCGCACTAATAATGAGATCAATCTATGTAAAGAAGTTATGCAACCCAAAAAAATGGCGTCAAAGTGTGATAAATTTAATAAATGAGCAATAATAAATGCAAAGAGAATTCATCCTAAATCTGATACATAATCAGACAAAGATACATGAAAAAACAAACATATAATTATAGAACATACTGGGCGTCCCCAGTTAATAAGGAGCAAAAGATAGATGTCAGTCCAAAATCAGGAGTAAATAGCCAGTCCCATCAGCTTATGGGAATCATGTAGTGTGTAAACTTTTAATTAAAGCCATGGGTATGATAAAGTTGGATGCAAGCAATGAGACAAAAGGCAGTATGTAGCAGTTCATGCAAATATAACAGCGTGGTTTGTCACAAAGTCTGACAGTTGCAGAGTTCATGCAATGCAGTTCATGCGTGTATGGCAGCGTAGTGTGCAAAAGGATATAGACCGCGTGATTGATATAATAGTTCATATATACGGTTTTGCCTTAAATATATTGATATGTGTAACTCTCGTTAGTGTAATCAAGCATGTGTGTAGGGTACACCGGCACTCCAGGACTGCAGCCTTGGCATGGCAATCATGGCAATTGTGTAAGGTGTGTAAGGCATGACAGTTGTGTAAGGTGACGCCTATCAAGCGTCACATGTTCACATACCAGCAATTAATGACAACACTGTACATACATAAGAAATATTGCCCACAAGGGCTCTAACCGAGGAATGTATGTTTAACAACCTGCTGGTATTCTAAATATGATCAATGATTTCCGTACTAGCAGTTAATGGCAAAATTGTATATACATCGTAAATATGGACCGCAAAAGATTTAACAAAAGAATGTATGTTTAACAATCTGCTAGTATGCTCAATCTGATCAGTGATTTATATATGGTCTCATAGTATATCCAATCTTAACCAACTGCGGTGGTTGTAAAATATAATGGAACAAATTAAGTGCCGTCGTGGAGTATGTATGTTATTATACAAAACATAGTTTTACAAAAAGGGTTATCCTTTATTCCGACTGTAAGTCCTAATTTTTTTCAGATTGAAGCACATCTACAAAGAATATTTAGGAGTCTAAGGTTTAAAGCATTTTTTTCTTCTCACCCCCAAGCTAGTAGACATGAGGACTTTGTGGATACCCTTAATCAATTTCATACACAAGTCCAGAGCTTAAGGCCTAAGAGTACAGCTCATGCCCCATTAACCAATAATACTGTTGAATCTTTTATTACTTTGGTTAAAAAAGATTTTGAAAAGATGAAGCAGAAGGGAGTAAAACTGGGTACCTCTAATCTCACTATGGCTGAAAGGAAGGCTCTTGATGCTTTAAAATCCAGAAGTGATCTGGTCATCAAGCCTGCGGATAAATGTGGGGCCTTGGTTATAATGGATAAACATCAGTATATGACAGAAATTTACAATCAGCTAGGCATTGAGAGTCATTATTTGAAACTAACTTTCAATCCCACCACTAAATTCCAGACATACATACAATCAATTGTGGATATGGCCCTAGACAATTGTATCATTACTAAAAAAAACAAGCAGATTTTTTGATTCAGAAAGACCCTGTTATACCAGTTATCTATTGTTTACCTAAGGTATACAAATGCCTCACTATTCCTCCGGGTAGGCCAATTGTGGTTAGTACCAATTCAATTTTTCAACCCATTTTAAATTTTCTTGATAAACTTCTACGTTCCTTACTAGACAATGTACCATCTTATCTAGAGGATACTTCAGACTTCTTGCGTAACATTGAAAACTTACAAATTGACAAGGACTCTATCCTTGTAACTTTGGACATAAAAAGTTTATACACATCTGTATGGTCTGTGTGGTCTAGCTTATGTTGGCGAGACCACCAAACCCATCAAAGAAAGGATCAAACAACATAACATAACAATAAAAGTCAACTTAAATTTCAGGTTGTGGATGGAGTAGGCGTGACCACCAAACCCTTCAAAGAAAGCATCAAACAACATAACATAACAATAAAAGTCAACTTAAATTTCAGGTTGTGGATGGCGTAGGCCCTTTAAGGAGGGGTGGAAACAGACAGAAACTATTGTTTGAAAAGGAAGCACTATGGATCCAAAGATTGGATTCCATGACTCCCTATGGTTTAAATAGGGAAATTACTTGGGGTACATTTAGTTAGGGACTATGGCTCATCCGCACATCCAATTTCAGTTCTGTAGGTATTTGATTTTTTTAATTAATAATTATGTATTATTATTTTTTCTTCACTTGATTTTTTATTAATCTAATATATGATAATAAGAGTTCAATTGTTATCCACAGCTTTATTGTTTTGTATTGGCGGAACATGTGGAGTGTTGTCAAATATTGGAGGATAAGTTATTTTGGCCATCTTTGCCTGTCACTATGTTTTGTATAATAACATACATACTCCACAACGGCACTCCATTTGTTCCGTTATATTTTACAACCACTGCTGTTGGTTAAGATTGGATATACTATGAGACTATATATAGATCACTGATCAGATTCAGCATACTAGCAGATTGTTAAACATACATTCCTTTGTTAGATCTTTTGCGGTCCATATGTCCAATGTATATACATTTTTGCCATCAACTGCTAGTACAGGAATCACTGATCATATTTAGAATACCAGCAGGTTGTTAAACATACATTCGTCTGTTAGAGCCCTTGCAGGCAATATGTCCCTTGTGTGTACAGTGTTGTCATTAACTGCTGGTATGTGAACATGTGACTCTTGATAGGCGTCACCTTACACAACTGTCATGTCTTAAAGAGAGGAGGCTTTCCTACTATGCCAGGCCAAGTTGAAGGGCAGAGCCCGAAACACGTGTTGCCTGCAGACGTAGATGTGACGTCAGACGCCAATGGAGTAGATGCAAGCATGCTGGTTTGAATTTACCTTTGGAATTGCCATGATTGCCATGCCAAGGCTGCAGCATTACACTGCCATAATTGGATGTCTTTCCTCTAAAAGTGTGCACTAAGCTTCCTGTGATCCTGGATGGATTGGGTGATATCGCTCATAGAGCGCAACGATAACATAGAGTTGTCATTCACTGGCGGACCCTGGTCCTGGAGTGCCGGTGTACCCTACACACACGCTTGATTACACTGAGGAGAGTTACACATATCAATATATTTAAGGCAAAACCGAATATATGAACTATTACATCAATCACACAGTCTATATCCTTTTGCACATTATGCTGCCATACACGCATGAACTGCATTACATGAACTGCTTTATTTCTCTACGACTGTCAGACTTTGTGACAAACCACGCTGTTATATTTGCATGAACTGCTACATACTGCCTTTTGCCTTATTGCTTGAATCCAACTTTATCATACCCATGGCTTTAATTACAAGTTTACACACTACATGATTCCCATAAGCTGATGGGACTGGCTATTTACTCCTGATTTTGGACTGACATCTATCTTTTGCTCCTTATGAACTGGGGACGCCCAGTATGTTCTATAATTATATGTTTGTTTTTTCACGTATCTTTGTCTGATTATGTATCAAATTTAGGATGAATTCTCTTTGCATTTATTATTGCTCATTTATTAAATTTATCACACTTTGACGCCATTTTTTTGGGTTGCATAACTTCTTTACATAGATTGATCTCATTATTAGTGCGGAGACATTTATATGTATTTATAGTATTTTAGGGGTAATTTGGTATGAGTTTCCCCTAGTCTCGAGCACTTTCTATATCCATGTGATTTTTGATTCTTTATAATTAGTGCTTATCCTATAATAGATTGTTTATATACATATATATATATATATATATATATATATATATATATGTATATATGTATTGTACCAACATACTATCAGATATATATAGAAATATGTATTTCTGAATAAATAGAACATATTCTGCTATGTGAAGAACATTGGAATGTGAATTATTCATATTTTCATGTCGGATTAGGGCACTTGAGATTATGCGGTCGGGTTAGAGCACATTAGAATGCACGGTCAGGTGTGCGCATATGAGACTATGAGTTTGGTTTAGCGCATATGTGAATACACGGTCGGGAGTGCACATCTGAGAACATGTGATGAGGTTAGCATGAGTTCTCTCTATTGACTACTATGGGGGAATAGGTTATCTAATTGCGCTAGAAGTAAGCTGTTTGCGCTTGTCATATTAGCGCGAGCATGATGATTTTTTACTTTCAACTAGTAATACCAGCTTAACCGACAAGCGAAAAATTTACTTCTAGTGCAATTAGCTCTCTAGCGGAATCGCAAAATACCGCTCCACTTGTAATCTAGCCCTTTATAAACAATATAACTAATCATACTAAAAAGAGAGCAGAAATAATGCAACAATACAATCAAAGATAAATTAAGATATTTCTTTCATACTTCATTGGATATTTTGATAATATGTAAAGATTTAATCTTTTAGATAAGTTGATCAAATTATCTATTTCCATTATCTATTTTGAGTTTAATGGTGAATTTAACAGAGAAGTCATTAGATACATTTTTCTAAATCATTGTGCTCAACATGTAAATCAGAAGTATATTTATGATACTTTGAAGAATTGAACAAATCTTTTAGGCTATAGTGAATACATCATATGGTGACACAAAACCCCCAAATTGTCTTTCAATTCAAATAAAGCATACAATTTACCTATGTTATCAAGTTTGCTTCATTCTCTTGGTATCCTTTGTTGAAGGAGCAGCAATGCACTACTGGGACCTAGCTAAACACATCTAGAGAGCCAATTAAAAAAGTCATATATGTGCAGTCATTATTTAGCGGTTAGCTCCCAGTAGTGCATTGCTGCTCCTGAGCTTACCTAGGCATGATTTTCAACAAAAGATATCAAAAGAACGAGGCAAATTAGAAAATAAAAATAAACTGGAAAGCTGTTTAAAATTGCATGCTTTATCTGAATTATGAAAGAAAATTTTTAGGTGTCATGCTCCTTTAAGCCAGATACAATTTTAGATATTGACTTAGAAAGACACATATACATAAACAGATGTCACTGTTTAAATATATATAAATATATATATATATATATAACATGTAGTTAATGCATGAGAGGACTTTTAAGTAGTCTGATTGGAATTATTAATCCTCTAAAAGAGACAATCAACATATTTACAGGTTACAAAAGGGGCAAGCAATTGGGCTTGAGTTTTCATACGTTTTAATCAGATTGATCCATTTATTACAATATTTCTTAATATTCTTCTTAGTACCATCAAATTGTTTTATTATTGCCTGCTTTAATATTTAGTTAAGCAGATAACGTATAGAAGGCTCTTATTTGTTCTTCCAGTTTTTAACTATCAAGACTCTCCCTCCCAAAATGGTGGTATTAACCCTTTGAGCACTAAACGACGGCTCTGACCCATCTTAAATTGTCCCAGTCAGGTGCTGACAACGGCTCAGAGCAGTCGCTAGCACTCACCCATCTTGAGGGCAATCTGGAGGCTCCCACTGACTCCCACCCAGGCGATCTGGCCTGTATAGTGACAGACATCGCTGGGGCGTCACGTTTGGTGCAGTGATGTCACGCACAATGACGTGATGATGTCACCTCACAACTTTATTTAAAGTTGACAATGGACAAGTATAGGGAGATGGGGGCATGCTGCTTAGAAGCCCTTATCTCAGGCATCTAAAAAGCTACAGGCCCCCATCGCCTAATCTTATCGACGTTATAAGTCTTGGGGATCTAGAAAAAAATGTAAAAAAGTTAAAAATAAATATATTTTAAAAAGTAAAAATAAAAAAAAGCTAAAAACCAGCTTAGCACCCAGGTGGGAAATGGTTTAGCAGCCAAAGGGTTAATAATGTTATTATTGGTCCACTTGGGAAGATCAGAGTCAAACAGTAATAAAATGTGTTTCTCAAGCTTAATTGTAATATGTAGCGTTTTACTTAGCCAGAAGCTTATGCGTGTCCGAAATTTCTGAACCTTTGAACAGGTCCAAAACTTGTGCATTAGGTTTGCATCTGAGCCCAGACATTGTGGACATCTATTTATTATATTAGGAATGGATGCCATTTAAGCAAGTCTGTGGGCGTAATATAGGTTCTATTAATTAGTTTATTGTGGCTTTCTTGTCAGGCTAAGGATAGAGTGGCCTTTTCTACTTTATAAATGCTCAGGATAATTGCCTTTTTTCTATCTCTGGAATGTCAGAGTGCCATTTAAAAATTAATCTTTGTATGTTTTGTTCTTCAGAGTGGTTAAGTATTAATTTGTACCAATAGCTAAAGTAGTGTTTACCAGCTAAATATAGAGCTAACCCTGTCTGAATCCCTGGTTGGGTCCAAGAAAAGACAGCCAAAAAGCAGAAACAAAGCCCAGCACCAATATATATATAAAATATCTCAAACTTTATTGGTATACATCAAAAATTATAAATACAAAGAGAGTGGGTACCCTCCAAATAGACTGACTAACGCGTTTCGGCTTGGGGATGCCTGAAAAGTTGGCATTATATACATATTTCTTGCGCATGAATAGTCTGGATGGGACTCTTTGTTTGTTTTTTGGGTCCAAGAAAAGTCATGGGAGAAGATTTATCAGGTGTCTGGCGGACATGATCCACTGTAGCAATCATGTCCACCAGACATCGATAAATGCCCACAGCATACGCTGTCGGCATTTATCGTTGCACAAGCAGTTCTGGTTAACTGCTTGTGCAATGCCGCCCCCTGCAGATTTGGGGCCAATCTCTGCTAGCAGGGGTGTCAATCAACCGGATCGAAGGAGATCGGGTGTATTGATGTCGGCGGACGAGTTAAGGAGCAGTGGTCTTAAGACTGCTGCTTCTTAACTCCTGCTTTGGGCGAGCCTGAAGGCTCACGCAGAAACAGGGGTATTTGGCTCCATTCAGGCCATGATAAATCGGCCCCTTAGCCTCTAGTAATTTCGTGAAACCAATGACTCTTGATGACCCTGTTTCATTTAGCTGACTAATATATGTAAGCCCTTTAATTGACCATATTTTAAAGACCTTACTCTGTAATCCTTCTATCAAACAGGGATTCCCTATGATTGGTAAAATACTAGAAATGGCTGGATTAATATCTAATGCTTTACAAATAAATTGCCAAGCTTTGATGACCTGATAAAGAGAAGTCAATCTCTTCACTTTAATAGGTAAGTCCTTCTTTGAGCAGTGAACTAAAGCTTGGAGTGAGTATGGAGACCATTCTCTCCTCAGCCTCCCAAAAAGCAATGTAGCTACCCTTTCTTAACCAGTCTAATCCTATTTTCCCAAAACATATGATGTTGTATATTTATAATAATGGAAAGGAGAATCCACCAAATTGTTTAAGCTGTATTAATTTATTCAAAGCTATAATTTGTCATTCTGTTCCCCATAGAAAAGATCTAAAAGTGCTATGCAATAAGGCAATATCTTTTTTAAGAATAATGGAAGGTATATTATGCATTAGATATAAGAGTTTGAGAATTAAGATAATTTTAATTAAATAAAGTTTTGCTGTCAAGGATAGCGGAAGTCGTCACCAGTTGTTCAGATGCTGTCTGATTTTAGTTATAGTTGGGGCATAATACATTTTGTAACATTGTTTAGGATCACAACAGATGTTTATACCCAAATATGTAAATTGCAGATGTACTTCTTTAAAGGGAGTCACAATCTCTGATTTTAGAGCATTAATCTGGTATCCTGAAAAGGAGCCGAATAACTGTACTATATTAAGAATAATAGGCAACTTCTTTCTTGACATCTTTGATTGTCAATAAAAGATTCTCGGTGTAGAGTAATAATTGAACCGCATTTCCCCCTACAGTGATTCCTTATAATATTCCCCTGAACATAGTGGCTAAGGGTTTGATAGCAAAGTTAAAAAGTAAGGGTGAAATCAGACAACCCTGTCGTGTACCTTTTGCCATAGTGAATCTGTCACAGCTTATGTCATTTACTAAGATGGAAGAAGATGCTTTCAAATAGATTGATTTAATAAAGTTAGGGAATGGGTTCTTAAGCCCAAATTGATCAAATGAGGAAAATAGATGATCCCAGGTTATAGAGTCAAACACTTTTTGCACCTCAATAGATAACATGGCAGCATCATGCATAACCCATTCCTCTCCTTCCTATTGATATTGCAGCAAGAATCTAACAATAAGAAAACTTTACGTATATTAGCAGATTGGTTCCGGTTAGGCATAAAACCTTTTTGAACTAAATGAATTAAAGGTTCAATAACCTTTTTCAATCTTCTTGCTAAGATACCTGACAGTAGTTTATAGTTGTTGTTAAGTAATGTAATAGGTGTATATGAATCTATTGACTCTGGATCTTTCCCTTTTTTTTAACCAAGGTAATGACAGATTATGCAAAATTGCAAGACGGGGTTTCCCCCTTCATATAATATCCATTAAATATTTCCGTCAGAATTGGGGCTATGTCCACCTTCAATATGTTATAAAATATCCCAGGTAAAAGGTCTGGGCCAGCTGCTTTGTTAGGTTTTATGTTATCTATTACTTGCTGCACCTCTATCTCAAGGATTGGTGAATTAAGGAATTATAAATTCTCTGGATTTAGGAGGGGCATAGAGAAACTCTGCCAAATTTTTGTTTTGTTCATATAATCTATATCTGGTGGGAGTATAATTTTTTTTAAAAATCTAAAAATTATTTTCTGATTTCATGTGAGTTTGGTAATAAACGTCCATCAGTCTTGATCGTTTTGATGAAATTCTTTTTTTCCTTAAAGGGACATTCCACCCACATTTTTTCTTTTATGATTTAGAAAGAGAATGCAATTTTAAACATCTTTCTAATTTACTTATATTATCTAATTTGTTTTATTCTCTTGATATTCTTTGATGAAAAGCATATCTAGATATGCTCACTAGCTGCTGATTGGTTGCTGCACATAGAAGCATCGTGTGATTGGCTCACCATGTGCATTGCTTTTTCTTCAACTGAGGATATTTAAAAAATGAAGCAAAATAAATAATGGAAGTAAATTGTAATGTTGTTTAAATTTCTATTCTCTATCTGAATCATGAAAGAAAATTTTTGGGTTTAGTGGCCCTTTAACTTCAACACATCTTGCCAGATACTTTCCAATTTTATCTCCAAATCTATAGTATTTAGCTCTGGCTCTAAGATCATTTATAATATTTCTCTGTTCATTAACAACCTCCCACTCTATCCTGGCTTTACTATATTTATCCAAATTCTTTCGGTTAGGTCAGCTAATATAAGCATTATATCTATTTTAGAGATGATTTGATACAATCATTTCTTTCTTATTGATCTCTTTCCTCCATTTCTGGTAATATGTTTTAAACTCCCCTCTAAAGACGGCTTTTGCAGCCTCACAAAACGTCTCTATTTTTATAAAGATAAGATTGATTATCTTTTTTATATTATTGCCATGTAGCTATGAGCCAATTCGGAAAATTGATATTTGAAGCCAGAAATTGGGGATTCTGTAACATTTAGTTTGATCTTTCACTACTTCTCCCCAGGATAGTTTAAGGGAGATTGTTGCATGGTCAGAGAACCACAATCTTGTGTTATTGCATAAATGTCCATAACCCATTCCTATGATGTGACTTCACAGTAATGATCTGAATCTCAGCTGGGGCAGGGAGTTTGGGACATGTTGGCTAACTTAGCATACAGTGCCTCCACTCTGATAATAATTCTTGGGTGAACCCTCAGCACTGAGACAATAAATACTGCACCACACACTCTAATAAGATAGACAAAAAATAAAGTAATACAGAATGTATTTAAATGCACAACAGACACAATGCAATGAAAATGATAATAACAGTATGCTTCTTTGTGTGCGCTGGTATTACTGAGTGGAGCACAAATATCGTGTAAGAGATATTTTGCTCTCCACTCGTAATCTGGCCATTAGTGTGAATCCTCCTGCAGAATAATCTGGATAAAACCTGGTCTTTCCTCCACTTAACAATCCCTACTCTTAGGGGAGGGGAGTTGATATTGGGACCATGATACTCTGGATCACAGGAACCTTGGAACATAAGTAAGCAAGGAGGCTGTGAGACACCACCTTCTTACTCCAGGAGTAAGACAAACATTAACTACATGTACAGGAAGCCTGCATGTGGCAAAGCAACTTCCACAAACTTTGAGTGCTGACAGTCTTCAAGGTTACCAGAGCACAAAGTGAGCTGCTTCTTGCTGTCATATCAGTCTGAGATTTCACAGTATGAAAAGTCCTAGATGCAGCCTATATCACTCATAGCAGTGTCACACATCCAGCTCTCACCAATTCTGGAACAGCACTAACTAAACTGTCTTATTCAGGAAGTCTCTAAAAATGAAGGTGAAAGTCATATTGTTTCTGACAATCATGTGATGCAAGGTTAATCAAAATACAGAGTTTTTTTAACTCTTTCAGCAGAATGGCAGAGGGCTACACTAAAGAGGTAAAATAAAATGACTGTGTCTGTTCATGCCAGAAGCACATTCTCTTGCAAGACCTGGACATGCAGCCTGATAGGTTGCTTAAAATCCTTTAACATTAGTATGTTGCTACTGATGAAAATGTCAGGTACAACAACTTCCTTTTTTACATTGATGTTTAAATGATATTTTTAACCACTTTTTATAGATATGCTGCATCATTTTATGTGATTTAGCATTGGATAACACATCCCTTTAACCAATAACTAATGCTGTACTTGATGTCTACATGTGTATGTCATCCCTGATTGGTTCATCAGCAGTAAAGCATTGTAGAGAATTGATGTAATAATTAAATGCTCTAACAAATTAGAACAGTTTTTTACTTTTCCATTCATATGCCCCTTTAAAGGGAGCAATTTTGACAAATCAAATTGTTTTCACTAATGCCTAGTGAAATGTATGTAAATATCAATCCAAGTAAAAAAAAAAAAACATTTCCTTCAAGAGTTTTTCTAGGTTTTAAAAAGAAGAGTATCTGTATGCACATTAAATAAAAAAATAAAAAAAATAGTATAATGTAACCAGAGTACCCTTGTCAAACACTTGAGATATACAAAGCGCTACTGATGGACAAATCGGAAACCTTGATGTTTGGGATAGCATAAATCAATGGAGTAGTCCCAGTAAAACACTGTTTTTCAAATCTGTCCAAAAGCTTTGCTAACCAGCCAGAGTTTGAGGATATCTGAACTAGAACACAGGTGAAATAATCATCTGATTAGTAAACATGGGTATTTTACCTGCTCTCACCCAAAGTAATCCTGAGAATCTCGCCTGTTAAGGGGGGCTGAGGACATGTTTGATAACCAGTGCAGAAAAGGAATTAAAAATTTGTTTATTAAGAAACCAGAAATCCAGAATAAACGTATGACTTTGGGCACAGGGATGCTCTGTCAAATGCTCACTGACATTTGAGAGATACCTTGTAAAACTATGTATAATAAATAATTGAATCCACAGAAGAAAAACAAATTAACCCTTTAATATATTGAGAGAAGTTAGATAGATAGTAAAATTATGGAAAAAAAATGTCACAACAACAGGACCTAAAGTATGAGTCAGATTTTAAATATATTGATATCATTATATAGTTTTTCCATTAATATGATTATCAAATATACAACAGCATTAAAGAAACGGTCTACACTAAAAGTGTTATTGTTTAAAAAGATAGAAAACACCTTTACTACCTATTCCCCAGCTTTGCACAACGAACATTGTTAGATTAATATACTTTATAACATTTAAACCTCTAAATTTCTGCCTGTTTCAAAGGCTCTATAAAGCACAAATAATTCCAGCAGTCAGGATGGGATGCCAGTCACCTTAGGACCACTGCCTGGGTCCCAACAAACAATTAAACAAAGGCAAGCAGGTGACAGCAAAACAGTTTATTCCATGCAAAGCAAACATGTTGCACACACTTATTTACCTTCATACCACTAAGTCGCACTGTAGAGTAATTAACTCATTATTTACAAAACATTAATCATTTTATTTGCTTTAAAATTTAAAATGTATCTAGTGGTATACAACTAGCTTTAATATTTATAAAAACTCAAAATCCCATTCTTTATTCATACCCTTAGGATCAAGGGTTCCTAACTCATAAATGCATAAGGATTCTTTTTGCTTAAGGGTGGCCAGCTTTTAAAAAATGGTGTGCAAGGGGGGCTTTCATATTGTTGGTACGAATATTACTCTTGTGTTCAATAATACGATCTTTGGCACTTCTGATCGATTCACCAATATAAACCCTTCCACACGGACACTTAACCATGTAAATAATAAACGTTGTAAGACATGTGAAAAAACCTTTGATTTTTATATTTTTTTTCCCTTATGTGAATGATAGAACACTGACCCTTTAGTCATGTTACTGCAACATGAGCTTCCCAGGCAGGGATAACATCCTAAATTTCAGGTAGTAATAAATCTCGAACTAAACTTAATATTAGTCCTTACGTCTGCTTTAATTAGTTTTTCCTGGATATTCATACCCTTCTTGAATGCTGGCATTTGATATTTTTTAAATTCCTCTATAGTGGTGTTACAATTAGATAATTTACTCCAATGTTTTCTAATAATTTGCTGATTATCTTTACTTTTAGCATTATACTTAGATACAAAAATAGCTTTAGGGCCTTGCATATTTCTTTTAGAATCTGCAGTTTTATTAGACTTTAAAAGATTAGCTTTAGGGATAGATTTAACTGCTACCATGCCATCAGTAATCATGGTTTTAGGAGAAACGTAAGAATTGATTGTGAGGGAGAAATTTAATCAGAGAAGGGGAGTGGGCACTATCATACCTTAGAAGGCTATTGCAGTAAGTTGGTTTCTTAAACAGGTCAGTTACAAAGGTATTGCCTGCTTTAATAATCCTTACATCTAGGAAATTTAGATAGTCTTCACTACAGGTTCATTTAAATTTAATGTGATTAGTAGCATAATTTAGACCATTTACAAATTCCTCCAGGGTTCCAATGTCGCCCAACCATATTTTTCAAAAATGTCATCGATATAGCGCCACCATGTAGCGCCATGCTGAATAAATGTTTAGTTGAAAAAATTAATTTCTCTTCATACAGGGAGTGCAGAATTATTAGGCAAATGAGTATTTTGACCACATCATCCTCTTTATGCATGTTGTCTTACTCCAAGCTGTATAGGCTCGAAAGCCTACTACCAATTAAGCATATTAGGTGATGTGCATCTCTGTAATGAGAAGGGGTGTGGTCTAATGACATCAACACCCTATATCAGGTGTGCATAATTATTAGGCAACTTCCTTTCCTTTGGCAAAATGGGTCAAAAGAAGGACTTGACAGGCTCAGAAAAGTCAAAAATAGTGAGATATCTTGCAGAGGGATGCAGCACTCTTAAAATTGCAAAGCTTCTGAAGCGTGATCATCGAACAATCAAGCGTTTAATTCAAAATAGTCAACAGGGTCGAAAGAAACGTGTGGAAAAACCAAGGCGCAAAATAACTGCCCATGAACTGAGAAAAGTCAAGCGTGCAGCTGCCAAGATGCCACTTGCCACCAGTTTGGCCATATTTCAGAGCTGCAACATCACTGGAGTGCCCAAAAGCACAAGGTGTGCAATACTCAGAGACATGGCCAAGGTAAGAAAGGCTGAAAGACGACCACCACTGAACAAGACACACAAGCTGAAACGTCAAGACTGGGCCAAGAAATATCTCAAGACTGATTTTTCTAAGGTTTTATGGACTGATGAAATGAGAGTGAGTCTTGATGGGCCAGATGGATGGGCCCGTGGCTGGATTGGTAAAGGGCAGAGAGCTCCAGTCTGACTCAGACGCCAGCAAGGTGGAGGTGGAGTACTGGTTTGGGCTGGTATCATCAAAGATGAGCTTGTTGGGCCTTTTCGGGTTGAGGATGGAGTCAAGCTCAACTCCCAGTCCTACTGCCAGTTTCTGGAAGACACCTTCTTCAAGCAGTGGTACAGGAAGAAGTCTGCATCCTTCAAGAAAAACATGATTTTCATGCAGGACAATGCTCCATCACACGTGTCCAAGTACTCCACAGCGTGGCTGGCAAGAAAGGGTATAAAAGAAGAAAATCTAATGACATGGCCTCCTTGTTCACCTGATCTGAACCCCATTGAGAACCTGTGGTCCATCATCAAATGTGAGATTTACAAGGAGGGAAAACAGTACACCTCTCTGAACAGTGTCTGGGAGGCTGTGGTTGCTGCTGCACACAATGTTGATGGTGAACAGATCAAAACACTGACAGAATCCATGGATGGCAGGCTTTTGAGTGTCCTTGCAAAGAAAGGTGGCTATATTGGTCACTGATTTTTTTTTGTTTTGTTTTTGAATGTCAGAAATGTATATTTGTGAATGTTGAGATGTTATATTGGTTTCACTGGTAAAAATAAATAATTGAAATGGGTATATATTTGTTTTTTGTTAAGTTGCCTAATAATTATGCACAGTAATAGTCACCTGCACACACAGATATCCCCCTAAAATAGCTAAAACTAAAAACAAACTAAAAACTACTTCCAAAAATATTCAGCTTTGATATTAATGAGTTTTTTGGGTTCATTGAGAACATGGTTGTTGTTCAATAATAAAATTAATCCTCAAAAATACAACTTGCCTAATAATTCTGCACTCCCTGTATACATTCATAAAAATATTAGCATAGTTTGGTGCAATGTTGGAACCCATGGCAGTACCTTCAAGTTGCAAAAAATAATCGTCCTGAAATAAAAATAATTCCCATACAAAATAATGGTAAGTAATTGCAAGAAAAAAACTATTTTGGCATTATTGTATTTCTTATCAGACTTTAATGCAGAGTGAACTGACTCAATCACACTAGTGTGTGTAATCAATGTGTAAAGGCTTTCAATGTCTAAGCTGAAAAGCATACTAGTGAACACAGAGTTGGTGCTAGCTACTATTGGGGGTCCTGGGGAGTGGTGAGGCTTTTATGAACTTTGGGCAAAGTTTATATAACAGGGATACAATGATATTACATCTTTACCAATGATACCATTGTTATGTGCAAAAAATATAACCCTATCAATTTATTTCTGTATATTAAACAATGGGTTATATGTAAGTTTCTTATACACTTTTACATCCATCAACTGCTTATTTATTTCGTTTATGTAATAATCCCTATCTAAAACCACGACAGCACCTCCCTTATCAACCCTTTTCAAAATAATGTCAGACTAGTCTTGGAGATTTTGTAATGCTTTCACTTCTTTTTCTATTTCTATGTCTTTCCACCTTAGTTTGGAGTTTTTCTATATCATGCTGAACAAGTGAAGCAAAAGTATCCACACTATGGTTAACATTACCAGGCATGAAATAACTTTTCTTCCTAAGCCCAAGATGGTTCAAATGTATCGCAGGACTCTCAAATTTACACATTGGCTTTTTTTCAAAGCACATTGTTTTCAATGTTAAGCTCCTAAAGAACCTATATAGATCCTTCTGAAGCTCAAAAACATTACAATTTCATAATAGGACAAAAGGAAAAACATTTTTTAAGGAACTTAAGTTTATCTCTTGACAATTGATGTTTAGAGATACTGATCACATTAGTAATACAGTTAATGTCCGGGTTCTTTGTATTATGCTTAATGGTATAAAGCAAAAAACTTAACCCACTTTTTGGGATTACTGTTTCCCCTTTACCTTCAGCATACGGATCAAGGCATACAGGATTTATTGACGGCGTGTTGATCTCAGCTGTCGGCCCATCTTCTTTTTGTTGCCACTTGTAAAACCTAACCACCAACCCCAGGCCACCCAATAGTAGCTAGCACCAACTCTGTGTTCACTAATATCTCCATTTATTTGGATAAAATCCTTCGCCCCATGTTGAATTGTCCAGTTCATTCATTAGAGACACTGGAGACTTTTTGAAGATGCTGAATTCCCTTGAGCTCCCTACTAATAAATTTATGCTTTTCAGCTTAGACGTTGAAAGCCTTTGAACATCGATTACACACACTAGTGGGATTGAGTCAGTTCACTCTGCATTAAAGTCTGACAAGAATTACAATAATGCCCAAATTGATTTTTTTCTTGCAATTACTTACCATTATTTTGTATGGGAATTATTTTTTATTTCAGGATGATTCATTTTTGCAACTTCAAGGTACTGCCATGGGTTCCAACGTCGCACCAAATGATGCTAATATTTTTATGAATGTATATGAAGAGAAATTAATTTTTCCAATGAAATGTTTATTCTGTATGGTGCCACAAGGTTGTGCTATATCGATGACTTTTTGTAATATGGTTGGGTGATGTTGGAACCTGGAGGAGTTTGTAAATGGTTTAAATTATGCTACTAATCACATAAAATTTAAATTAACCTGTAGTGAAGAATATCTAGATTCTTTAGATGTAAGGATTATTAAAACAGGCAATACCTTTGTAACTGACCTGTTTAAGAAACTAACTGACCGCAATAGCCTTCTAAGGCATGATAGTGCCCACCCCTCTTCTCTGATTAAATCTCTCCCTTACAGGCAATTCTTTTGTGTGCGTAAGTTTGTTTCAGATGAACGTTTAATTGATAAAGGACTTTCAGAAATGGATAAAAGGTTCAAAGAAAGAAGGTCCCCTGAAACCATGATTACTGATGGCATGGTAGCAGTTAAATCTATCCCTAGAGCTAATCTTTTAAGGTCTAATAAAGCTGCAGATTCTAAAAGAAATATGTAAGTTTTAAAGGTATTTTTGTATCTAAGTATAAAGCTCAAATTAAAGATATCCAGTGTATATTTGAAAACATTGGAGTATATTATCTAATTGTAACCCCACTATAGAGGAATTTCAAAAATATCCGATGCCAGCATTCAAGAAGGGTAGGAATATCCAGAAAAAACTAGTTAAAGCAGATGCAGGGACTAATATTAAGTCTAGTTTGAGATTTATTATTACCAGAACTGTAGGATGTTATCCCTGCCTGGGATGCTCATGTTGCGGTAAGCATGACTAAAGGGTCAGACAAGTTTTTTCACATGTCTTACAACGTTTATTATTTACATGGTTAAGTGTCCGTGTGGAAGGGTTTATATTGGTGAGTCAACTAGAAGTACCAAAGATCGCATTATTTACACAAAAGTAATATTCATTCCAACAATATGAAAGCCCCCCTTGAACACCATTTTTTTTAAAAGCTAGCCATACAATTAGTCAGCTCCGGTTCCAAATCATAGATCACATTGAAAAGCCTTGCAGAGGAGGCAATAGGGAACTAATGCTTAAGCAAAAAGAATAATTTTTGCTTTATGAGTTAGGATCCCTTGATCCAAAGGGTATGAATAAATAATGGGATTTGTCTGTTTTCCTGTAAATTGATGTTCAGGATAAATTGTATGATTTGTGTTTCTGGTTCTCTGTCTCTTTGTCTCAGGATTAGTTTTTTAAATATAGAACTATTTGTACACCACTAGATACATTTGACATTTTAAAGCAAATAAGATGCTGAATGTTTTGTAAATAATGAGTTAATTACTCTACAGTGCCACCTAGTGCAACATGTTTGTTTGGCATGAAATGAGTAAGGGATTGTCTCCCGAATCGTCACCTGTCCTTTTGTCTATCTAAGTATGGAATAAACTGTTTTGCTGTCACCTCCTTGCCTTTGTTTCAAAGGCTCTATAGAGTCTAGACAGCCTCTTAATCATATGCTTTTGTATTTGCTTTTCATAACAAGAGTCTGCTAGTTCATGTGGGCAATATAGATAACAATGTGTTTACGCCCAAGAAGTTATTTAAGATTTTGCACAACACAATACTAAATCCAAGTCAATAGATAATAAATCACAGTCAGGTTGTCAGAAGATGCTTAGATACAAGGTAATCACATAGGTAAAAAGTATATTAATACAAAAGTGTTGGTCATGTAAACCTGGGGAATGCGTAATAGAGGGATTATCTATATTTTAAAGCAATTAAAATTATATTGTAGACTGTCCATTTAAAGGGACAATATAGTGGAACAAATATAAGCTCTAACAAATTATAATTTGTAATTGTTCCTCTACAATGTCCCATAAATGTATATTGATCTTAATTTGAACCTACAGATTGTCTAGTCTAAATGTTAAATATACAGAAAACCTCTAACTGATCTATCATTCGTTTTAAGCCATCTTATATTTTAAGGAATTAAATAAATACACTTACAATAACAAACAGCGTTGTGATATCTTCTAATATATTTAACATTGGCTGTTGTGTTTTTTGGGATTTTCTATAATTTAATATTCTTGAAAAATCTATCACATTACTTCCCCTGCAGGTAAGTAGTGTCATATCACAGTTAAAGAGACATGCAACCCAAAAATGTTCTTTCATGTTTCAAATTGAGCATACATTAATTGCTAGAGTTCATACAAGGTTTTGGTGTTGCATATCTCTTTTATGTGCTACTAGCAGTCCTTAAAAGGACACTAAACCCAATTTTTTTTCTTTCATGATTCAGATAGAGCATGCAATTTTAAGGCAACTTTCTAATTTATTCCAATTATCAATTTATCCTTATTTAAAAAGCAGTAATGTGATGCATAGGAGCCGGCCCATTTTTGGTTGAGAACCTGGGTTATGCTTGCTTCTTGGTGGGTAAATGTAAGCCTCCAATAAGCAAGTTCTATCCATGGTGCTGAACCTAAAATGGGCTGGCTTCTAAGATTTACATTCCTGCTTTTAAAATAAAGATAGCAAGAGAACAAAGAAAAATTGATAATAGGAGTAAATTAGAAAGTTGCTTAAAATGTCATGCTCTATCTGAATCATGAAAGAAAAAAAAAATTGGGTTCAGTGTCCCTTTAAAGGGACATAAAATCCACATTTTTTTCTCTCTTGATTCAAATAGAGTTTTCAATTTTGAACACCTTTCCAATTTACTTGCATTATCTAATTAAATGTGTTCTCTTTGTATCCTTTGCTGGAAAGAATAACTATGTAGGCTCAGGAGCTGCTGATTGGAAGATGCACATATATGTCTCATGTTATTGGCTCACCCATGTGCATTTAAGTTTGTTCAATAAAGGATACCAATAGAATGAAGCAGATTAGCTAGAAATAAATTGGAAATCTGTTAAAAATGGTATGCTCTTCAGAGCTATGAAAGAAAAAAATGTGTTTCTTGCACCTTTAAGGATATGTCAGCTATGTTAAAGCAAGGAACCCCATTTACTAAGCACAGTGCGGACAAGGTTTCCGACTTAGGAACCTGACTGACTGGCTTTGCATTAAACGGGCAGCGGTCACTGTACATTGCTGCCTGGATGTATCATTACAAACTCACTCAATGGGACAGTTAAGTCCAAAAAAAATGTCATGTTCAAATAGGGCATGTAATTTTAAACAACTTTTCAATTTACTTTTATCACCAATTTTGCTTTGTTCTCTTGGTATTCTTAGTTGAAAGCTAAACCTAGGAGGTTCATATGCTAATTTCTTACACCTGAAGGCTGCTACCAATCACCCAGAACAAATATGTTTGGGGGATTTCTATCTGCCAATTCAGAGGAGGCGAAGTTGAAGACTGTAAGAAGCAGTGGTCTGGTTACCAATGCTTCTAACATTGCAAAAAGCCCTGCAAGGGCTCAATAGCAGCATACACTGTTTACTATATTGAGCCCAATATGTTAATAGGAACCTGAATGAAAGATAAATATATTCATGCTCTCAGAATGAACTTTTATTCACTTGTATACAGTTTTACAGAACTATAGTACTTGTTAACCTAAATTATTAACCACAATGCTGGGTGCATACTTCCTAGGAGTACAGCAGAGAATTAGTTATCATTTTTCTTACTTGATTGTTAAAGCCCTGGGTGTGATGGTTTTCAGATTAGTGATAAATTGAGATCAGACTGTAAAGTGTTCAAAAGAGAATGTTTCTTTAAAATGGATACTGCTGGTAAACTTAAACATACACTGATCTGTGCTATTTTTATTAAACTGAATATCATATGAAAAAAAGGACAGTGCAGGTTATTTAGATGTAAAACCAGTTATATTAAACACTATGGTCAAGCACAACTGAAAACACGTTATTTTTTGCTGAGCCTCAAACAAACAATAATCCTCATTCAGGTGTTAGAATTTGTTGGCTAAAATGTTTAATCAAGGAATTTTGAATTTACTCAGTAAATTTCAATAGGAAGCTTTAGCAGAGCATTTAGGAAATGCTTGTAATTATACTTCAGTATACCATAGTAATATCGGAAAAAAAACCTAAAAACACTTAAGCCGCAGCCTTTGTGAAAATTTATATTTGTGTCATTCTCAAAACTTTTGGCCAAGACTGTAGAAAAAGATAAAAACCTCTCGTTTTTAACGATTTTGAAAACCTGTTATAATGTTTTAACACTTGCTATTGTGCATTCAGATTCACAATAAAATGCTATATACATAAATAAAAGGATACAAATTAGCTTAATAAATATTTAACAAAGGGTTAATAAAGGAAAAAAGGTTTTGGGAAGAGTTAAAGTGATTAGGTTCATGACAAGTGGGGGGAGAGGGTATTAGTTAAAGGAATAGTAAATACCAAAATGTTATTGTTTAAAAAGATAGATAATCCCTTTATTTACCATTTCCCAGTGTGGCATAACCAATACTGTTATAGAAATATATGTTTTACCTCTTTTATTACCTTATATCTTAGCTTTTGCCTACTGACCCTAAACTCAGATCATTTGACAGACTTGCATTTCAGGTAATTAGTGCTGACTCTTAAAGGGACAGTCTACACCAGAATTTTTATTGTTTTAAAAGATAGATAATCCCTTTATTACCCATTTCCCAGTTTTGAATAACCAACACAGTTATAATAATATACTTTTAACCTCTGTGATTATCTTGTATCTAAGCCTCTACAAACTGCCCCTTTTTCAGTTCTTTTGACAGACTTGCAGTCTAGCCAATCAGTGCCTGCTCCCAGATTACTTCACGTGCACGAGCACAGTGTTATCTATATGAAATATGTGAACTAACACCCTCTAGTGGTGAAAAACTGTTAAAATGCAATCTGAAAGAGGTGGGCTTCAAGGTCTAAGAAATTAGCATATGAACCTCCTAGGTTAAGCTTTCAACTAAGAATACCAAGAGAACAAAGCAAAATTGGTGCTAAAAGTAAATTGGAAAATTGTTTAAAATTACATGCTCTATCTGAATCATGAAAGTTTATTTTGGCCTAGACTGTCCCTTTAAATAACTTCACGTGCATGAGCACATTGTTATTTATATGAAACGCATGAACTAATGCTCTCTAGCTGTGAAAGACTGTCAAAAGCATTCAGATAAGAGGCAGCCTTCAAGGGCTTAGAAATTAGCATATGAGCCTACCAAGGTTTAGCTTTCAACTAAGAATACCAAGGGAACAAAGCAAATTTGAATATAAAAGTAAATTAGAAAGTTGTTTAAAATGACATGCCCTATCCGAATCATGAAAGTTTAATTTGGACGTTACTATTCCTTTAAGGGTGTATATCTTTATTGAGTGTGTGTATGTATGTAAGCGTAAAGTCTTATTTGTAACATGCTTTAAATTTATGGAAAAGAACTAAATAAAAAACTCTGCTACTTGAACAAAAATGTTGTGCTCCATCATCCTTATTATCTGATTTAAATAACTTTATTGTGAGCCCACATAAAAATATATTTTCTGAGATAAATTTTTCATTCATGTTAGCCAACATGAATGTTATGGGGTGCTCTGTACTACTGCTCAACAATAGATATTAACCATGGAGTTCTAATACCAGCTTAGAAATGCATTTTTGTAATCTTGGCCTATGTTTATTAGAGACATTTGTGAATATATTATGAATTCATAGAATAATATACACTCAAGGTAAAATGAAAAGCTGTTTTACTGTGAATATCAACAACTAATAATTGAATGTTTGTCATTTTAACATATCAATTATCTTTCATATTTTTCATGTACAACATGTGCAAAGACACAATGCTCTCACATTTTTTAATACATCATAGAAAAGTTGAAAAAAATCAAATGAATAGTTCTGCTTGCATTTCATTTTCTCATTATGGTTGAATAGAAATCAGCATAAATTACACATTATTTTTCATTTTTAAATCTAACGCAAAAGATTATCTTCACAGCCATATTATTATTAGACATTTATTTCTACTAGTCTCAGGAGTACTCTTTCAGAGGTCTGTCACCACTTTATTTTAGAGTGACCTTGTCTTTTTTTCCAACTATATTTTATTTCTTAATAAAAGACTTGGGTCTTAAAAAATGTCTGTCTCTTATTGCTATAAATTCTGGCATTCCACATGAATAGCTTAGATTTACTCTATATTCTAAAACAGGACTTCAACTACATTCTAAGGGTCCTCCAATAATTTTTGTACGTCCCTCATTACCTCATTGGGTAATTAAGCATGTGTATTTGTATCACAATTTATTACATTTAAGTTGTATATACATTTAAATTAAATGTATTAATATTAGCTATTTTTTTTAACTAAAATGTGATTAATATTAATTAATAATTAATATTATATTCTGAAGTGTTATCTTTAGCATGCGTGTGAGTATAATATAATATTATAAGCACTATGAATTTGATTAAATAAAAGTGTCTGTGTCCCCTACAAGTTTAAAAAATTGTTTCTAAACTAAGTACCTCTATTGATGATTAGTGATGTCGCGAATAGTTCCCGGCGAACATAGCTTGTTCGCGTTCGCTGTGGCGGGCGAACATATGTGATGTTCGATCCGCCCCCTATTCATCATCATTGAGTAAACTTTGACCCTGTATCTCACAGTCTGCAGACACATTTCTGCCAATCAGCAGCAGACCCTCCCTCCCAGACCCTCCCAGCTCCTGGACAGCAGCTATTTTAGATTCATTCTGATCCTGCATTCTTAGTGAGAGGAGGGATAGTGTAGCTGCTGCTGATTTTATAGGGAAATTGATAGCTAGGCTAGTGTATTCAGTGTCCACTACAGTCCTGAAGGACTCATCTGATCTCTGCTGTAAGGACAGCACCCCAAAAAGCCCTTTTTAGGGCTAGAACATCAGTTTTTTTTTGTTTGTTTTTTGCCTGTGTAATTTTGACTGTGAAACATCAGTCTGCTAGTGTAATCTAATAGCAGTTGCCTGCCTGCCAGCGTGTGTGCCAGGCCCACTTGCCAACTAGTGCCACCACTCATATCTGTTGTAACAGTAGTGTAAATTTAAAAAAAACAAACGTTTTTGACTGTGAAACATCAGTCTGCTAGTGTAATCTAATAGCAGTTGCCTGCCTGCCAGCGTGTGTGCCAGGCCCACTTGCCAACTAGTGCCACCACTCATATCTGTTGTAACAGTAGTGTAAATTTAAAAAAAACAAACTTTTTTGACTGTGAAACATCAGTCTGCTAGTGTAATCTAATTGCAATTGCCTGCCTGCCAGCGTGTGTGCCAGGCCCACTTGCTAAGTGCCACCACTCATATCTGTTGTAACAGTAGTGTAAAATTCTTAAAAAAAAACTTTTTTGACTGTGAAACATCAGTCTGCTAGTGTAATCTAATTGCAGTTGCCTGCCTGCCAGTGTGTGTGCCAGGCCCACTTGCCAACTAGTGCCACCACTCATATCTGTTGTAACAGTAGTGTAAATTTAAAAAAAAAATCTTTTTTGACTGTGAAACATCAGTCTGTAGTGTAATCTAATTGCAGTTGCCTGCCTGCCAGCGTGTGTGCCAGGCCCACTTGCCAACTAGTGCCACCACTCATATCTGTTGTAACAGTAGTGTAAATTTAAAAAAAAAAAAAAAGGGGGAGTATGAGTATGGAAGGGGGGATGGAAGGTGCAGGGGAGTGAGCATGGAAGGAGGAAGTATGAGCATTAAAGGGGGAGTATGGAGGGTGTATGAATATGAAGGGGGAGTATAAAAAGGGCAGGGGAGTGAGCATGGAAGGGGGGTGTATTGAATGGGCAGGGGAGTGAGCATGGAAGGGGGGTGTATGAGCATGAAGGGGCAAGTATGAGTATGATTTATTATCAGTAAATGTTTGATTTGTATACCTATTTTATGTACCCGGAGTCGTGTAAAAATTTTGTGTGTGGAAAAAGTTTAAGAAGCCCTGGACTAAATAGTATATAAGAGGAAAGATTTATAACTCTTAGAGATTGATCCTTATTTGAGAGAAGAGACTCAGTGCCCTCTTCTGTGGTCTGTCTGTCCTGTGTAATGTCTGTAAGTTCCCCCTTGTTCTTGAGGGTCTTATTTTTATAGTTTTTCCCTCTCCTGGAGGTTCTACCTTGTCTGATAGGCCTTCTTCTAAAAAAAGATTTGCACTTACCTCTTGGTGGAAGTTTGAAAGTAGTAGTGGTGGGAATTTGTGCACTAGCCGTTGCATCAATTGAGTCAGTATTTTTACCATCAGTATCTGATATGTCACTCTGTATTAGTGTTAGTTAAGATGGTTTTGAAGTATTTTTATAAAAAAATCTTCTCCTCCTCTTATATACTTTCTTATCTTGATAGTCCTGAATATCCCTGTGTAATTGAACATGCTTCATTTGTGTTAATTATTTAGTGTATTTATCTAATTCTTTTTGGTAGCTTTAATTAACGTTCTCAAAATTGGCATCTGCCTCAAAAAAATTTAATTCGGAATACTGTACTTGAATAACCGTTTCCAATTTGTTATATTGTCATGTTTAATCAGTATATGAATTAATGTTACTGAGCATTCAGAGAGTGCAGTTTCCCATTAATTTGCCTTTGACAAAAGCCTTTTGGTGAAAGTAGGATTCATAGAGTCCTAATTTCTAACTACAATAGATGTGTTTTCCAAGTGACGATAAAACAATAGTGTGTTTCTTAATAATAGCCTAGTTATATTTTTGAATCCAACATTTTGTGGCCAGTTTGTGGTACAACAATATATTCTAATATTGCAATGACTAATAATTTTAATATTTGAGCAAACTTTCTGTGTGCAATTGTTCACAGTTTAAATGGCACCATTGTGGTGTGTGTACTATGTAGCAATTTTCTGTTACTCCATAGCTGCTTACAGTCAGAATAGCATTATGCGCAAGTATATTTTATTTGGGAAGGCATTTGTTATCGGTGAGGTCCTGATAGTTAGATATTTGTACTTAGATTGGACGAGCCGTTTCTCTTTATATTTAGTTAAATACTGGAAAAATTGGACAATATAATTGTAAAACGTTTATTATTTGATTCTGTAAGGTTGTAAATGTAGCTGGACAAGAAACCAGAATGTTATTCTGTAACAACTGGTAAAAACTGTGCTAGCAAGTTAATAAGACATAATGGATAGCAGACAAGATATAGTTAATATCACAATCTGTGCCTTTAGAAATCTCATGCAACTATGAACAGGAGTTGTTAGGTTAACAGTCACAGGTAATGAATTTCACTTGGTCAATAAAGAGAGTTCATAAGTGATTACTGAGTCAATGGATTAAATATGCAGCTTAAGCAAACAGATAGGTTATAACAGCTTGTTATGCCTGTAAAAGGTGGAGGATATGGCATAAATAGTTAATGAATGTTTGTACCTTAGTTGCAGATGAAGAAAGGACTGGATCCGGTTTTCAGAGCAGTGAACAATGTTTAGATAACAATCTACTTACAACTTGGTAGGAGAGGTTTCTGTTAGGTTTGGGAGGAACAGATGAGAGCTTTGCAGACAGTGTGCAGCAAGTGAGCAAAAATGAGGAAGTGATCCTTGCGGCCGGGACTTGATGCAGTGTAGGAATCCAAAAGGAAAAAGATCCAGTATGCTGAGCTGCTTGAAGCAGAGAAGCAGGTTCCAAAGTTAGAATCCTTCACAGTTGAAAAAGTAGCAAGGTAACACAGCAGTAAATAACTATAGAGATTGCTTAAATACAATAAGCACTTGAATTAGAGGTCAGACTTGAAAGTGGCTGCTGTGGACAAGTTAAACACAACAGGCTTAGCACAAATTAATCAAGCAATGATGTGAAGAAAGGGGAGTGGTTTTATAGGCAGGAGGAATTGAGTGGAATGTCTTAAAGGGACATCACAGATTCTCCCTATACCAACCTGCCTATATACAGTCATTGGATACATAGGTATCTTCAGAGTACTTAGCCAAAGTAAAATCCTCTGATGTTATCATTTGTTCTTTAAGGGTAGCAAGAGGAGAATTGAGTGGAATGTCTTAAAGGGACATTACATATCCCCCCACTCAGGACATCCTCTCCGAGGATGCAGTAGAAGGTTTATCAGGATAACGGAGATGGAAAGCCCTAAGCAGCTGAGGAGCATTAACACGGGAGCGAGGTACCCAAGAATCTTCCTCAGGACCGTAACCCTTCCAATGGAGGAGGTACTCCAGACGTCCACGAGAGATTCTGGAGTCCAAGATGGTTTCAAGCTCAAACTCTTCCTGACCATCCAACTGAACGGGCAGTGGAGGTGCCTGGGGACGTGAACGTGATGCGCTCGAGATATAGGGCTTCAGAAGCGAAACATGAAATGTGGGGTGAATTCTGAAATGTCTCTGTAAGTCCAAGGTAACAGACGTCGGACTTAGAATTCGAACAATGGGGAATGGACCAATGAATTGACTGCCCAGCTTCTTGGAGGGCACTGCCGGTTTCAGGTATTTGGTGGAAAGCCAGACTCGATCTCCCAGTTTGTAATCAGGACACGGCCTGTGTCTCAAATCATAATAAAGTTTTTGCCCAGCTTTAGCAGTGTTTAAATGTTCTTTTAGTAAAGTCAAAGTGTTTTGTAAATTGGTTAAGTATATTGAAGCTGAAGGGGATGCCCTTCTAGCTGGTGATAGTAGAATGGATTGAGGATGGTAGCCATAAGTAGCATAAAAAGGTGTTACCTTAGTGGAGGATGAAATTGAGTTGTTGTAGGAAATACTCTGCCAAGGGAAGGAGAGAGATCCAATCGTCCTGTAGGTGAGTGATTTAACAACGTAAATATTGCTCAAGTAAGCCATTCACTCTTTCTGTGAGACCATTTGCCTGCGGATGGTAAGATGAGGTTAGTCTTGGTTGAATACGTAAACTGGTACAAAGAGTTTTCCAAAAATGAGAGGTGAACTGAGTACCGCGATCGGTAATGATGGACCGTGGTATGCCATGTAAGCGCACAATGTTGTTAATGAAAGCTTGTGCGGTCTCTGTTGCGGTGGGAAGTGATTTTAAGGAACAAAATGGGCCAACTTGGTCAAATGATCGACCACAATCATAATGGTATTATGGTTTTGAGATAGAGGTAGTTCCACTATGAAATCCATAGAAATCAGTGACCATGGAATTTCTGGTATAGGTAAGGGATTAAGATATCCAATGGGTTTCTTTCTTTCAACTTTATTTCTGGCACAAACATCACAGGAATTGACATAATCCTGTACAGAATCTGATATTTTGGGCCACCAGAAATCCCTGCAAAGTAGTTCTTTGGTTTTATGTATACCTGGATGGCCTGATAATGGGTTGTCATGGTAGTGGTTTAGGATAAAATTCCGTAATTGTTTTGGAATGTATAACTTTTTATGATAAGTGTAAAGTCCAGTATTTTCTTTTATTAGATGGCTATCGTTAGGTAGGTCATCTGTTTGGAGTGCTCTGAAAATGTCATTCTCAAATGTTGTTAACTGACCTATTATCTTATGTGGGGGTATTAAATACATATTTTGATCTGGCCTTAAGCTTTGTTCATAGATGCGGGATAACGCGTCTGCTTTTGTGTTTAAACTTCCAGGTCTATAAGTAATCAGGAAGTTAAACCTGTCCAAAAATAAACTCCATCGCACTTGACGGGAGGAGAGAGTTTTACTTTGGCGTAAATATTGTAGGTTTTTATGGTCTGTATATATTATAAAAGGAGTCTTTGTGCCCTCTAATATATGCCTCCATACTTCTAGTGCTGATTTGACAGCTAACAATTCCTTGTCCCCTATGGAGTAATTAGCTTCAGCTGGTTGTAAGGTTCTGGAGTAATAGGCTATGGGATGTTGTATATTGTCTAATTTAGACTTTTGAGAAAGAACTGCCCCAATTCCAGTGTCTGAGGCATCTGCTTCAACTATAAACTGACAAGTATGGTCAGGTATATTCAATATAGGAGCAGAGATGAATCTATCTTTTAATAAGAGGAAAGTTACCTCTGCGTGAGGAGACCAGGTAAACTTAGTATTTTTGCTGGTTAAGCTGGTTAGGGGTTTAACAATTGTTGAAAAATTATGAATAAATTTGCGATTGAAATTTGTAAAACCCAGAAATCTCTGTAAGGATTTCATATTAGTGGGTCTTGGCCAATCCTTTATCGCAGATAACTTATCTGGATCCATTCGGATTTGATCTGGTGTTACTATGTATCCAAGAAACTTTATCTCATGGACATGAAAAAGGCATTTTTCAAGTTTAGCAAATAACCTGTTTTCACGCAATCTTATCAAAACCCACCTAACATGTTTAATGTGATCAGATGTAGTCCGAGAATAAATCAAAATATCATCCAGGTAGATTATAACACACACGTCAAACTCTGCTTTAACTGCCTGTGGATCCATTATGCTATATAACTTTAACTTTATAGGCTTGATTATTATGTAAGGTTGTAAATGTAGCTGGACAAGAAACCAGAATGTTATTCTGTAACAACTGGTAAAAACTGTGCCAGCAAGTTAATAAGACATAATGGATAGCAGACAAGATATAGTTAATATCACAATCTGTGCCTTTAGAAATCTCATGCAACTATGAACAGGAGTTGTTAGGTTAACAGTCACAGGTAATGAATTTCACTTGGTCAATAAAGAGAGTTCATAAGTGATTACTGAGTCAATGGATTAAATATGCAGCTTAAGCAATCAGATAGGTTATAACAGCTTGTTATGCCTGTAAAAGGTGGAGGATATGGCATAAATAGTTAATGAATGTTTGTACCTTAGTTGCAGATGAAGAAAGGACTGGATCCGGTTTTCAGAGCAGTGAACAATGTTTAGATAACAATCTACTTACAACTTGGTAGGAGAGGTTTCTGTTAGGTTTGGGAGGAACAGATGAGAGCTTTGCAGACAGTGTGCAGCAAGTGAGCAAAAATGAGGAAGTGATCCTTGCGGCCGGGACTTGATGCAGTGTAGGAATCCAAAAGGAAAAAGATCCAGTATGCTGAGCTGCTTGAAGCAGAGAAGCAGGTTCCAAAGTAAGAATCCTTCACAGTTGAAAAAGTAGCAAGGTAACACAGCAGTAAATAACTATAGAGATTGCTTAAATACAATAAGCACTTGAATTAGAGGTCAGACTTGAAAGTGGTTGCTGTGGACAAGTTGAACACAACAGGCTAAGGACAAATTAATCAAGCAATGATGTGAAGAAAGGGGAGTGGTTTTATAGGCAGGAGGAATTGAGTGGAATGTCTTAAAGGGACATCACAGATTCTCCCTATACCAACCTGCCTATATACAGTCATTGGATACATAGGTATCTTCAGTACTTAGCCAAAGTAAAATCCTCTGATGTTATCATTTGTTCTTTAAGGGTAGAAAGAGGAGAATATTTACTTTATTTAATGATTGGGATATAGTTCTCTGTAATCCAACATACAGTCCTCCTAAAAAGAAAAATCTAGATTATACAATATAGGCATGAGAGGTGAAGGAATGGTTGATATTTTACTTATTTGTGTATCCCATACCTTAAATGTCTGTGTTGAAATCTTAGTCACCAAGGCTCCCATCTTTCTACTAGAGTATGTTGTTATAATTTTCTAACAATCCATTTCTGCCTCCTATGGGCCTTGTCAGTGGTAATGGGGGAAACCAGACGTGGACTCCTTGTCCAGTGTGCTTAGAGTAATGTGGCTGCACCTCACTGACGAGGCCCATAGGAGGCTGAAACGATCATCTTTGGTTGTCATGTTCCTTGTTCAGAGGAGAATTGCCTGGTATTTCGGGGCTGGACTGAACTTACATGGCGGGATCCGACTGATATACTTCAGGAAAGTTTTCCTATGTGAAAAGCACACTGGTCTAAAAGAGGCTGCTTCCGGGTGGTAAATCGCCATAGAACTAGCTAATGAGCTGTTGTTAGTTCCTGGTAAAGCGCTTCTCTCTTTGTATGCAAATTAATATGACCCTGGGGAAGTCTCCCTATGGGTGATGGGGGAAACCAGACGTGTACTCCTTGCCCAGTGTGCTTAGAGTAATGTGGCTGCACCTCACTGATGAGGCCCATAGGAGGCCAAAACGATCATCTGGGGTTGTCATGTTCCTTGTTCAGAGGAGAATTGCCTGGTATTTCGAGGCTGGACTGACCTTTCTTGGCGGGATCAGACTGATATACTTCAGGAAAGTTTTCCTCTGTGAAAAGCACATTGGTCTAAAAGAGGCTGCTTCTGGGTGGTAAATCACCATAGAACTAGCTAATGAGCTGTTGTTCATTCCTGGTAGAGCACTTCTCTCTTCGTATGCACATTAATATGACCCTGGGGAAGTCTCCCTATGTGTGATGGGGGAAACCAGACGTGTACTCCTTGCCCAGTGTGCTTAGAGTAATGTGGCTGCACCTCACTGACGAGGCCCATAGGAGGCTGAAACGATCGTCTGGGGTTGTCATGTTCCTTGTTCAGAGGAGAATTGCCTGGTATTTCGAGGCTGGACTGACCTTTCTTGGCGGGATCAGACTGATATACTTCAGGAAAGTTTTCCTCTGTGAAAAGCACATTGGTCTAAAAGAGGCTGCTTCTGGGTGGTAAATCGCCATAGAACTAGCTAATGAGCTGTTGTTCATTCCTGGTAGAGCACTTCTCTCTTCCTATGCAAATTAATATGACCCTGGGGAAGTCTCCCTATGGGTGATGGGGGAAACCAGATGTGGACTCCTTGCCCAGTGTGCTTAGAGAAATGTGGCTGTACCTCACTCACGAGGCCCATAGGAGGACGAAACGATCGTCTGGGGTTGTCATGTTCCTTGTTCAGAGGAGAATTGCCTGGTATTTCGGGGCTGGACTGACCTTACTTGGCGGGATCAGACTGATATACTTCAGGAAAGTTTTCCTCTGTGAAAAGCACATTGGTCTAAAAGAGGCTGCTTCCGGAGGTTAAATCACCATAGAACTAGCTAATGAGCTGTTGTTCGTTCCTGGTAAAGCGCTTCTCACTTCATATGCAAATTAATATGACCCTGGGGAAGTCTCCCTATGGGTGATGGGGGAAACCAGACGTGTACTCCTTGCCCAGTGTGCTTAGAGTAATGTGGCTGCACCTCACTGACGAGGCCCATAGGAGGCTGAAACGATCGTCTGGGGTTGTCATGTTCCTTGTTCAGAGGAGAATTGCCTGGTATTTCGAGGCTGGACTGACCTTTCTTGGCGGGATCAGACTGATATACTTCAGGAAAGTTTTCCTCTGTGAAAAGCACATTGGTCTAAAAGAGGCTGCTTCTGGGTGGTAAATCGCCATAGAACTAGCTAATGAGCTGTTTTTCATTCCTGGTAGAGCACTTCTCTCTTCGTATGCAAATTAATATGACCCTGGGGAAGTCTCCCTATGGGTGATGGGGGAAACCAGATGTGGACTCCTTGCCCAGTGTGCTTAGAGTAATGTGGCTGCACCTCACTGACGAGGCCCATAGGAGGCTGAAACGATCATCTGGGGTTGTCATGTTCCTTGTTCAGAGGAGAATTGCCTGGTATTTCGGGGCTGGACTGACCTTACTTGGCGGGATCAGACTGATATACTTCAGGAAAGTTTTCCTCTGTGAAAAGCACATTGGTCTAAAAGAGGCTGCTTCCGGAGGTTAAATCACCATAGAACTAGCTAATGAGCTGTTGTTCGTTCCTGGTAGAGTGCTTTTCTTTTCGTATGCAATATATATATATATATATATATATATATATATATTCTTTCACCATTTTTTAAAAAAAACAACAAAAAAACAATATTTACCTCAAAAACCAAATTGTCATTTTAAGACATTATCCACTGAAGTACATTCATAGTCCCTGTACAGAAAGCCACCATTTTTCTGATTTAACCCCTTAAGAACCAGCGACGTACCCTGTATGTCACTGGCCTTTTTTTGCGACTTGATTGTTTTATAGCACGGTCTTGCCACCAGCGTTGAGACTGCTCTATTCCACAAAGCCTGCTGGAGGGAGGGCATTAATAGTGTGTTCTTGCTAGACTTGTGCTATTATGTCCTGAAAAAAACATTAACGACAAGTGACATACAGGGTACATTGTGGTCATTAAGGGGTTAAATATATGGTGTAAACAGTAACCCAACCTCACTGAATATAACAATCGGATTTCATGTTTCCAAACCATCATTTGTTTCTGTTCATAAACCCTGTTTATTGGTTGCCTAGACAGACCTGTATCTTATTTTGAAAATACAATTTGTTCGATGGGTTTGTTTTGTGTGATCATGACGTATTATTACACCACAGTGATAGGGCTGTGGGTTCACCGTGTTTAGGAATTACAAGCAAATAAGTAATCTCTTGTGTGCAGTCACAAGTAAAGGTAATTGTACCAGCTTTGCTTGATGTGCAGTTCTGGGTGTGTTCTTTGGTGTCTGAAGGATATAATTACAGAACTCCAGATGTATTGTTGTTCCTCTGGGACTTGTATTCCTTTTTGTGAGAGCTTAATAAACAACTAGAATTTAGTATCATTGTCATGCAGTAGTAGTAATTATGCTGTCAAAGATTTATTTTTCATATTCTTATTGGTGGCTTAAAATCACGTGGCTGCCCTCTCTGACTCTCTCTTCTCTTTCTTTCTCCAATCTCAGATATTACTGCTATCCTATTCTATATTTCTTGCTGTTAAACCATAATTATTCTAGTGTAGCTTATCTCTACTTTCATTATATTGTATCTATATGCCTCCTTTATTATCATTTAATAATTGAAGTAAATTGGAAACTTTTTAAAAATGATAATCTCTATGTGAATAATGAAAGAAAAAAAAAATGGGTTTCATGTCCTTTTAACATCATTTGGGATACACAGCAATCTCACCATTTAAGGCTTGTAGAGTCCAATAAGTTATTGGTATTACTTTGAGAGCACATATTTCAGACAATACATTACAAATGTCCTAGAACAAGAACTAGGTAGAGATAGTATGTTCACAAATGCTTAATTAAGCCTGCAACGTATTTGCCCATGTGGATAGCTATCTGCAAGGCTTAAAGGGACACTAAACCCAAAAAATTTCTCTCATGATTCAAGTAGAGAATACAATTTTAAACAACATTCCAATTTACTTGTCTTATGTAATTTGCTTCATTCCTAAAATATCCTTTGTTGAAGAAATAGCAATTCACATGTGTGAGCCAATCAGACGAGGCATCTATGTGCAGCAACTAATCAGCAGCCATTGAGCCTATCTAGATATGCTTTTCAGCAAAGTATATCAAGAGAATTAAGCAAATTAGATAATAGAAGTAAACGAGAGAGTTGTTTAAAATTGTATTCTCTTTCTAAATCATAAAAGAAAAAAATTGAGTTTTATGTCCCTTTAACTTTCTGTAGTAAAATTAACTTGTATATAGGTCATTATATTTAAGAATGGCACAATGTCTTCAATATATCTGCCTCCATGTGACCCGCTTTATATAAATATCAGTGGACAATTTCAAGAAAGAAATGACTCAGCATGCTGCTTTTAATAATATTAGACATTTGCACAAATGCTCACCAGACTTTTTCTATATAAATGTCACAGTGTAGGTCTGTTTGCACCAAACCTATGGGATTAATTAATAACTGAAAATGAAAGGGCCCAAGTAAATGTTGCATTTCCTACTATTATTTTTAAAAATGAAACATGGTAGAAAGAAAATGACAAAAAGTATTATAAATGAACATCTGTTTACAGTGAAATGATTTAGAAACTGTTAAATAGTACGAACACATTGCTTTAGCACTGTTTTAGGTTTATTTATATTTTGATTTTTCTTTTTTTATTGAAACATAATTAAGAATATAATGCTTTGATTGTAATGTCATAATTAGAGCCTGCAATTTCTTCAAGTCCATGACTAGTGAGAAATGTCAGCAGCTGAACAGGTTTCTGTCTATCTCACATAGACTGTACTAAAAAAAATTCTCATAGGAATAGTAAATGTATTCCTTGAGTTGAACGTCATAGAGAGAGTTTTCATTTGCATGTAACCATGAATGCTTATATAAAAATAAAAATGAGCGTATTTACAATGCTTACTTGACAATAATTAGCATGGAGCATATGCACTAATCACAGTTGTGTTTGTTCCCAAAATTAACACTAGTGATATACTGTAAATCTTGATATTGAAAATATTTTTTTTTCTTCTTCCAAAGCTCTTATTGTTATCCTATTCTCTATAAGTACTTTCCAATACAGGGTTTTATCACAATCCTTTAGAAAAATGTAACTAATGATTTTTCAGCAAAGTTCTTCTCTAAAGGATTGTGTTCAGCCCCATAGGGGGGTAGTTATCATCGTGTCAACTTTCCTGCCTTCGCCGGCCCAATACGCCCGCCTAAGCTCGCCTACCTTCGCCGCCGTGGACCTGAAAAAATACGCCTAAGTTATCAATAAATCTGTCAAAAAGCTGCGCACCAAGTACGGGGCGATGAGCAGCGGACTGTGAGAGTTATCACTCATCCGATCTCGCAGCTCTTCGGCTTTTTGACAGCTTTATTGCTAGCCTGTCACTAAGCACTCACAGTAAACTACACTGTTCTACCACCTATACCGGCACCCCCTGGAGCCCCCCCACAACTAAATAAAGTTACTAACCCCTAAACCGCCGCTCCTAGACCCCGCTGCAACCCCTCCTATACCGTCGCCCTCTATAATAAAGTTATTAACCCCTATCCTGCTGATCCCGCACCTCGCCGCAACGAAATAAATAGTTTAACCCCTAAACCGCCGCTCCCGGACCCTGCCGCAACCTATATTAAATTTATTAACCCCTAATCTGCCCCCCCTACACCGTCGCCACCTATAATACATTTATTAACCCCTATCCTGCCCCCCACTACACCGCCGCCACTGTAAGAAATTTATTAACCCCTAAACCTAAGTCTAACACTAACCCTAACACCCCCCCTAACTTAAATTTTAATTAAATAAATCTAAATAGTATTTCTATTATTAACTAAATGAATCCTATTTAAAACTAAATACTTACCTTTAAAATAAACCCTAATATAGCTACAATATAAATAATAATTATATTGTAGCTATCTTAGGATTTATTTTTATTTTATAGGTAACTTTCAATTTATTTTAACTAGGTACAATAGCTATTAAATAGTTATTAACTATTTAATAGCTTACCTAGCTAAAATAAAGAGAAATTTACCTGAAAATAAAAACTAACCTAAGTTACAATTACACCTAACACTACACTATACTTTAATACATTTTTCCTATTTAAAACTGATTGGCTGATTGAATCAGCCAATCAGATTGTGATCGCATTCTATTGGCTGATCGGAACAGCCAATAGAATGTGATCTCAATCTGATTGGCTGATTCAATCAGCCAATCAGATTTTTCTACCTTAATTCCGATTGGCTGATAGAATCCAATCAGCCAATCGGAATTGAAGGGACGCCATCTTGGATGACGTCCCTTAAAGGAGCCTTCATTCGTCGTTAGTCCATCGGGGAAGAAGGATGTTCCGCGTCGGCGGGATGAAGATCGATCCTGAAGCAAGAAGATTGAAGACCCCGCTTGGAAGATGACATCGCCCGGATGGAAGATGATCTTCAGCGCCGCTTGGAAGATGACATCGCCCGGATGGAAGACTTCCTCAGCGCCGCTTGGAGGATCACTTTATCGGATGGAAGACTTTTTCAGCGCCCCTTGGAGGATCACTTCTGGCGCTCCGGATCTCCTCTTCAGTTCCATCTGTGGCTCGGCTGAGTGAAGACGACTCAAGGTAGGATGATCTTCAGGGGATTAGTGTTAGGTTATTTTAAGGGGGGTTTGGGTTAGATTAGGGGTATGTGGGTGGTGGGTTTTAATGTTGGGGGGGTTGTATTTTTCTTTTACAGGCGAAAGAGCAGTTTCTTTGGGGCATGCCCCACAAAAGGCCCTTTTAAGGGCTGGTAAGGTAAAAGAGCTTTGAACTTTTTTAATGTAGAATAGGGTAGGGAATTTTTTTATTTTGGGGGGCTTTGTTATTTTATTAGGGGGCTTAGATTAGGTGTAATTAGCTTAAAATTTTTGTAATATTTTTTAAATGTTTGTAACTTATGTTTTTTATTTTTTGTAACTTAGCTTTTTTTATTTTTTGTACTTTAGTTAGTTTATGTAATTGTATTTAATTGTAGTTATTTGTAGTTAATTTATTTAATTAATTTAATGATAGTGTAGTGTTAGGTTTAATTGTAACTTAGGTTAGGATTTATTTTACAGGTAATTTTGTATTTCTTTTAGCTAGGTAGTTATTAAATAGTTAATAACTATTTAATAACTATTCTAACTAGCTAAAATAAATACAAAGTTACCTGTAAATAAATATAAATCCTAAAATAGCTACAATGTAATTATTAATTACATTGTAGCTATCTTAGGGTTTATTTTACAGGTAAGTATTTAGTTTAAATAGGAATAATTTATTAAAGTATAGTGTAGTGTTAGGTGTAATTGTAACTTAGGTTAGTTTTTATTTTACAGGTAAATTTCTCTTTATTTTAGCTAGGTAAGCTATTAAATAGTTAATAACTATTTAATAGCTATTGTACCTAGTTAAAATAAATTGAAATTTGCCTGTAAAATAAAAATAAATCCTAAGATAGCTAGAATATAATTATTATTTATATTGTAGGTATATTAGGGTTTATTTTATAGGTAAGTATTCAGTTTTAAATAGGATTCATTTAGTTAATAATAGAAATATTATTTATATTTATTTAATTAATATTTAAGTTAGGGGGGTGTTAGGGTTAGTGTTACACTTAGGTTTAGGGATTAATAATTTTATTACAGTGGCGGCGGTGTAGGGGGGGCAGGATAGGGGTTAATAAATGTAATTTAGGTGGCGACGGTGTAGGGGGGGGCAGATTAGGGGTTAATAACTTTATTATAGAGGGCGGCGGTATAGGGGGGCAGGATAGGGGTTACTAGGTATAATGTAGTTTGCGGTGGGCTCCGGGAGCGGTGGTTTAGGGGTTAATATGTATAGAGTAGCTTGCGGTGGGCTCCGGGAGCAGCGGTTTAGGGGTTAATATGTATAAAGCTTTCGGTGGGCTCCGGGAGCGGTGGTTTAGGGGTTAACATATTTATTATAGTGGCGGTGGGCTCCGGGAGCGGCGGTTTAGGGGGTAATATATTTATTTAGTTGCGGCAGTGTAGAGGGGGACAGATTAGGGGTGTTTAGACTCGGGGTACATGTTAGGGTGTTAGGTGCAGACATTTCCCATAGAAATCAATGGGATGTCTGGCAGCAGCGAACTTGTACTTTCGCTATGGTCAGACTCCCATTGATTCCTATGGGATCCGCCGCCTCCAGGGCGGCGGATTTAAAACCAGGTACGCTGGGCCGGAAAAGTGCCGAGCGTACCTGCTAGTCATTTGATAACTAGCAAAAGTAGTCAGATTGTGCCGCACTTGTGTGCGGAACATCTGGAGTGACGTAAGAATCGATCTGTGTCGGACTGAGTCCGGTGGATCGAAGTTTGCGTCACAAAATTCTACTTTTGCCGGAATCTAGAGCTTGATAACTAAGGCGAATCAGCCTCGCCACAAATACGCTGCGGAATTCCAGCGTATTTGAGGTTGACGGCTTGATAACTAGGCCCCATAGGGTGTGTCTTCTTTTTAGATAAATTAATAAGAGGCAGAAAGTGGACTACTCTTACTTAAAGGGCCATAATACCCCAATGTTTAAACACTTGAAAGTGATGCAGTATAGCTGTAAAAAGCTGACTAGAAAATATCACCTGAACATCTCTATGTAAAAAAGAAATATATTTTACCTCAAAAGTTCCTCAGTAGCCACATCCCATTGAAAAGGATTTCTAAGCAGTATATTAATATGTCTGTCCTGGGACAGCTTAGGGGATGAGCCTCGTGAACTCTCATATTATTTCACCAATCAGGTAAAGGAAGCTTACTATGAAATCTCATGAGAGTTAAGTCAAATCTCATGAGATCACAGTAAAAGAGTTCATCATGACCTCAGCACTGCTGATGCTGATTGGCTGCAGTTCATTTCTTCATTTTTTTTTTATTTTTTTACCTGCAGCTGGGAGCAGCTGAGTATAACTTTTTACACAGAACTTACTCTGCTGAGCTGAGGAGATTGTGAGGTAAAATATCTTCATTTTTTACATAGAGATGTTCAGGTGATATTTTCCTGTCAGCTTTTTACAGTTATACTGCATCAGTTTCAAGTGATTTAGCATATGAGTATTATGTTCCTTTAAAGTAACATTATACTGTAAAATGTCTCCCATTTAATATGTTAAAAATGATCATTTACCTTTATTTTGCCATTTGAAAAAAGTGGATTTTGCATTTATGCTATCATTCCATTTAAAGAGACAATTGTACAGAAATAGCAGACATGCATGGCTTTGCAATTAGTGTTTAGCAATTAGAAGGACACTAATTGCTGCTGTGCACCACACTTCTGGAATTCTAAGCAGGGAAGGGGTTAATTTGTTAGCTTGTAAGGGTAATAGTATTATAATATATGGATTACCCTCCCACCTGACACTTCCCACCCCCCTGATCCCTCCCAAACAGCTCCCATGGTACTGGAGCACGATGCTCAGTCAACATGTTTGCAAATGCTACAAACACATTGTTTTCCCTTTTTAATAAAAGTTAAAATAAAGTTTAAATCACACTTTTAAAAAGTTAAAATGTATACACAACATAAACATCAACAGAATTGTAATTATTAATATTAATTAATATTGAAATATTTTCTCCATTGTAAACTGACAGTTTCAGAATGTAGAAGGGACAGGGCAGTTCCCTGGGCTGAACAGAGGAGTTCCCAGGGTATATATATATATGAAGCTCTCTTTTACAAGTCTTGTGCAATTTCTAAACATTTTAAACAAGCTGCTGTCTTACAGAAAAGTAATATATACTAAAATATAAACAAAAGCAAGTTAAATACTAGTGAAAACATTTCAATTTATTTTGGAATTGATGGAAACGGAGCCTTTATTTCAGTACCAGGGGTTCTCCAGTTACCTCTCTTCCATGTGACATTGTGTATCCCAGAGAGCTTCATTACCTTCTATAAAAGGCATTTCCACCTCCCCCTTTCTTAAAAAATTCAGTGAGTTCTGCATCTGTGAAGTCAGCACTCTAAGCAGAAATTATAAAATCACAGTCACTTAATAGGTGGTATCAGATTGGTGTACTACAGGAAAGTTCCACTCTGTTAAAATTATTATTAGGTACTAGTGGATGTTTTTGCATGATCTGTGAAAGGTTATATTAATATTATTGTCTTGATAGGAAGAGGTTGGAAATAGTTGACTTTGAAGGTATCTAGAAAACAAAGAAATGGAAACACTGGTGTAAAAAATGTTGTATATAGTTTTTTGTTTTTTTCTTGTGATTTGGAGATTGTTTGCAGTTAAGCAGTTTTTGAATATTTATAGCGCTACGGAATCTGTTGGCGCTCTACAAATAACCGATGATAATAATAATAATGTTCTAATGTTCTAGATCTGTGTGTTTTTTTATACATATAGGATGAGCATGAGGGTTTATAGAGATAGCTAAAGGGACAATATTTATATATATATATATGCAGCCAAAAGAAAATGCACTCTCAGGACTTTCATAAACAAGTTACTTTTATTTCTGTAACGTTTTCGGAGGTCTTGCCTCCTTCATCAGCATGAATAAAGTGAAAGCAAACAAACTCTTAAATAGTGACATACTCACTCAAAATCATTTCAAACCACTACCTGTGCTGGCGCCAAAATTACCGGTGTTGGACCGCATAGTGCGTTCCAAACGTGCTAAGTGGCGGAAGTAGTGCGCCAAACTACTTCCGGTTGTCAAAATTCTGTAGCCGTAAAAAATCGGCTTAATCTGTGTAAATGCCATAATTATAAAACCATTGTGGCATATTATCTTAAAAACATCAAACAAACTCTTAGCGTGCAAACGATTGTGCTATTACATTAAATAGTGATAGTAGGTGTAGCAGCCGCTTGTTGCCATGACAACCTAAACAATGCTAGAATGTAATCCTGTACAGGAACAGACTAACAGTAATTATGTTTCAAGGTATATCAAAGTGTGTTAAAGCAAGCATGCTGTTTGACTACAATATGTGTGTTTAAAGAAGGTGTATGTATTGAAAAAAGAGGATAAACAAATCTAGTTATGAGTCACGCCAGCTGGCATATTGTGCTATATACGTGTTGTTGTGTTGCCTTATATTGAAGATATTAAGTTAGTCTACCCAATATTCATAAAGGAGTCTCATATGGAGATGTATACCTCCGATATATAGCCTTCGATTTGTAAACGACTAACATACTAAAAATTATCATTTATCTGCGATCTTCCCATTGTCATGAGCTATTGACATGCATGCTATTCATACCCTCTGTCAAAAACACCTTATTTACCTAGAACATTAAAAAAAAAATTAGGAATGTGTACAGCTCAACTACTTCCTATTGAGTGATGAGGTTATATATTTACACCATATTAAATCTCATTATTAGAGCTGTGAGGGTCATATATGCATATTCCACTTCCATCTTGTGGCTAGCAATGCCCCCATATACTCACTATCTAAACACTCCAAACCATTTAACACTAATGCAAATAAAGATGAATAAAAAATGAAAGTAAAAATAAAATAAAAATAAAAACAATTGCTATGACGGTCTTTCCATTAACTCAAACTATATCCCACTCGGGATTGATTTAGCTCCAAAAGTCCATGATTTTCATGTATGCAGAATAAAGAGCGCCTGGTCATTCACTTCTGAATTTATATATAATGACCCGCTCTATATTTATTTCTGTGCATTCTTCGGTGCCTTCTATTACACCCTAGTCCTCTAGGTTAACGTGGCCTTTAGGATCGAATGCTTAATATGCATTATGTTATCCTGGTTATTCTGCCATCAAATTATTCTCCATGTTGTTGTTTCTTCTTCCTAGGATGCTTAAGGATTAAGTGTCCAGCTTTGACTATGTGTAATTCTATGTGTGTAAAAAACCTGGTAACTCCAAGGCACCACTATCCGACTTCCACACAGGTATTAGAAATACCAAAGACTCCTACCCCTGGTGCTGTATGCCAACGTGGTTTAGGAGCACCCCTAGAGCGAGGCACGCCGACCATATGGCCCACAGAGTCATGATAGTCTAGGTGCCGTACCCTGCGCTTGTATCACACTATATAGCCACATTACATCAAAGCCTTAAAGTCAGGGGTGGTGTTGAGCCCCCCTGGGTAAATGGTACCCAGTCGGTACATCCATTGTGCCTCCCGTTGCAGAAGTATTTTACCTCTGTCTCCCCCTCTATCTAGTGGGGGTACATGATCAATAAGTGTGTATCTTATTGATGCCACCAAATGTCTGTATTCTGCACAGTGTCTCGCTACCGGTTGTTCCGATTCCCCGGACTTGTGAGCCGACCTTATGGCATGCCGATGATTGGCCATCCTTTCTCTCAGGGTACCTGTCGTTTTACCGACATAATGCCAAGAGCATGGGCATACCAATAAGTAGATGACAAACGTGGTTGTACAGGTAATCAAATGTCGTATATGGAACTGCCTGTTGGTATGGGGATGGTTAAATATTCTGGTACTTATAAGTCCATTACAGGTAGTACATCCTAGGCATCAATAAGATCCTCTGATGTTGGTATGTGTCCTGGGATTATAACTTGCCTTTGAGTCAGTCTTGACTAATAAGTCTCGCAGGTTTGTACCCCTCCTGTAACCGACCATAGGCGTAAGATGTTTACTAAACTGTAATTTTGGATCAGTGGAAACGATAGGCCAATGTGTCCTTAAAGAAAGTCCAGCATTTCTGGTACTAGGAGAAAATGTAGTTGCCAGTATGATTTTGTCATCCCTGTTTTGTCTAGGTTCTTGGGCCAGTAGTTGTGCTTGTGTTACTTGTGACACTTCCTTCATCATCTGGCTGATATGTTGGGTCTTGTAGCCCCTCTCTGCAAATTTTGCACCCATTTCGGACAACTGGGTAGCTCCTAATATAGGGTCAGAATTATTTCTAACTGTTCTGATAAGCTGCGATTTCAGTATACCCTTTAATAATGCTGGGGGGTGACAGCTATCTGACCTCAGTAGGGAGTTCCTATCCGTGGGTTTACTGAATAGTGTACATCCTAATCCCTGTGTGGTTTTGTATACTTTGAGGTCAAGAAAGTTAATAGACTCTGTATCGCTCAAGATTTTGAATCTAACAGTGGTCTGTGTATTGTTGAATGTTTCAAACCACTCATGGAGGTCATCCATGCCCCCTCTCCAAATCAAAAAGATATCGTCGATATACCTACGGTAGAAAATGATAGATGAATCACATTTTCCCCATAGGTATATATTCTCGAAATGTGACATGAAGATGTTAGCATAGGAGGGGGCCATGGATGACCCCATGGCCGTGCCCGCTATCTGAAGAAAGAATTTGTTTTCGAATCTAAAATAATTCTTGTGTAAACAAAATTCAATGAGAGATAGTAGGTATTCAATGGGGGGTCCCTCATAGAGGGGGTTATTCGTGAGGTGTGCCCTAACCGCTTCTAATCCCTCCCCGTGGGGAATGATAGTATATAGGCTGTTCACGTCCATGGTGACCAAAATATCACCAGGCTGGACGTGAACAGCCCCCAACAGTCTAATGAATTCGCTGGTATCCAGCAAAAAGGATCGTGTTCCTCTGACAACCGGCTGTAACAGTAGGTCAATGTACTGTGACACCGGTTGGCATAAGGAATCCACTGCCGACACGATAGGACGACCCGGAGGTGCCTTTGCATCTTTATGCACCTTCGGTATTGTATATAGTATGGGTATCCTTGGGTGTAGTGTGGTGCAATATTTTTTGATGTGTTCAGAGATGAAACCCTGTTCGCAACCCATCTGAATTAAATCATCCAATTGTTTTTTGTATGTACCTGTTGGATCACCCTTCAGAGCCATATACGTAGATGTATCTGAGAGTTGATGTACAATATCGCCTTTATAGTAGTCATAGTTCAGAAGGACTATGGCCCCTCCCTTATCCGCTGGTCTAATGGTAAGGGAGGTGTCATCCTGTAGCGTTTTAATAGCTTTTCTTTCTATTTGTGTGAGATTGTGTTTCCATATAGAATGCTCTCTGTCCTTATCTAGGTCTTGAGAGACCATACGAATAAAGGTCTTGGTGCTGGCGCTACAATTAATAGGTTCAAATGAGCTTGGTATATGACATTAGCGCACTACTTCCGCCACTTAGCACGTTTGGAACGCACTATGCGGTCCAACACCGGTAATTTTGGCGCCAGCACAGGTAGTGGTTTGAAATGATTTTGAGTGAGTATGTCACTATTTAAGAGTTTGTTTGCTTTCACTTTATTCATGCTGATGAAGGAGGCAAGACCTCCGAAAACATTACAGAAATAAAAGTAACTTGTTTATGAAAGTCCTGAGAGTGCATTTTCTTTTGGCTGCATATCTTCTACAAATTTGCACCCAGGCAGTTTTCCTCTGTGGGCGAGTTCTGGTGTTTTGGATACCTATATATATATATATATATATATATATATATATATATATCTTGCCCTAATAATTACTTCCTTTTCATTTGTTTGATAACAGTTCAACCCAATTCATAATGGTTCTCTAAGAATAGGCTAACTAGGCAATATAATTTTGTTTCCCCTGAGTGTCAGAATTATATTGTATGTTGTTCAAAACACAGGCAGTGAAGGGGATGGTTGCTTATATTAGGTACTAGAATGTAAAAGAGCTGGTGTTAAATGTGCTATTAAGTTAACGTTGTAATACTGGTAAAGAGCTCTAAAGACAAATAATATAATTTGTGCTCTCTGGTCCTTCTAAATTATATAAAATATATATTGATTAAAGGTTGAAGAAGCTGCTGGAATGTGAGTGTGCAGTGCATAAACTTAATAGCTTAAGGCAACATGTAATATAAAATCTTCAATGGATACAAAAATTACAGAGGTTTAGAAACTGCAGAGATATATATCCAAATAATAGATCTCTATATTAATTGGGTTAACACTAACTATACAAAAGCCTTTAAACCATGTATGACCACTGGTATAATTGGCAGCACACAGTTTTATCAAAAGGGGCACTTCCTGTTTGCTGTTGTGCAAGAAATACTCTGGGGTCGATTTATCATGCTACGGTGGACAGGGACGCTGCTGGAATTCAGCATTGCACAAAAACATAATTTTGCACTCTTTTGCAATGCCGGCCCCTGCCTGCGCACAGCCAATCACGTGTGGGCAGGAGCTGTCATTCTCCCCGGTTGGCAGAGACCGGGAAGTTTCAAATTTGCCACCTAAGAGGTGGCAAAGAGGTTAGGAAAGCAGCGGTCTGATGACTGCTGCTCTATAAATACAGACTGCAGGGTCTTTTGTGAGAACCTGCAGTCGTAGGGGTGCAAAGCCTTTGATAAATCGACCCCGCATCAAAACTAGAGGAGATGGAGAGCCATTATAGAAACAGGATTGTCTCATTTTTCATTTTGAATTATCAGATCTCTAAAGAAAAACTAATTACTAAAACTACGTATGATACTAGCCCACCATCTCTGGAAATGATAAACTAATCATGTGTATAGTACACTAGGATACAAGAGATTTCATGCACACTCACCTAGATTCAATAAAACTTTGCCTCATTAAAAAACAAAATAAAACAAACGCTGCAACATTTCAACTTGAAAAGTAGAGAATTCATATATTGTTCCTGCCTATTGTCAAAGCCTTGAGTTGTGAGATCAGTTCTATTCTAATTAATGAAGTCGGATGTATCTCACAACCGTTCGTTTCTCTCCACATAAGTTTTGTTAAAGGAACCTGAAACCCAACATTTTTCTTACATCATTCAGCTACAAAATCTAATTTTCTGATTTTTTAATGCTTCTTTTTATTGTTATTTTTTGTTGAAGAGATATCTAGGTAGGTAGCGTGCACATACCTGAAGCAAAGCAGGAAATGGTGCTGCCATCTAGTGTTTTTGAATAACATTGTTGCAAAACTGCAGCCATACAGTGCTGTAGACACGTGCACACTCCTAAGCTTATATCCCTGCTTTTCAATAAAGCATAACAAGAAAACAAAGCAAACTTGATAATAAAAGTAAATTAGAAAGTTGTTTATATGTTATATGCGCTATCTCAATCATGAAAAGACCCCTATAAAACAGTACACTCTAAAATATGCACAAAACTTGGAAAACCTTGTCAGCTTTGAAATAGCAAGAGACGACCACAAGGTGAAATACTAAACACGATCAATTCAGTCTTTATGAATTTTGTATTTACTTGTCCAAGGATTAGGGGAAAAATTTAGAACACGACACTGAAATGCACATGGTTAGCCCCTCATTAAGGGCTTCATTTATCAAGGGTTAAGCAGATCCCTGATGAAACAGCTAGCACAGCTGAGAAACGCGTTGCAATCTGTAATTTGCATTGTTTTTACATGCTTTGGGTGTATGCCTACACCCTTACTTTTTATCCTGTTTTTAAATAAAAATATACTGCACTTTTTGGAAGCCTGAGCCTGATTTGATCTTCCCGGTACTTGGATACCTGGGCTACTACATCAGTTCGCTGGGACACTGAGAGTTCCCAGCCTGCGTCATTTAGCACATTTGATGCTGATGAACAAAAGAAGACAGCGCCTCATAGTGCAAATAAGTTCCATAAGCTGGGGTCACAGAAAGAGACAAACGGTTGTAGGTATACCCACAAGAGTACTGGCACTCTTATGTAAAGAAGTGCGAATGGGCAGGCTGACATTTAACAGCAGTCAGTATGCTGGAACAGATGGCATCCAAACTTCCAAGGTGCAGCTGTGGGCTCTCCTCCATGAGTAGAAGGGAATCGTCTGGAGCAGCATCCACTTTAAGCTGATGATCGCCAAAAAGTATCCCAACGATAGTGTTTTGGAAAAGAAAACCCTTGCAGAAGCAACAGAGTTTATGGAGATAAAAAAGCCAAAATAACCAGGCTTATGTGAAAAGAAATAAGAACAATTTATTTTAAGAGCTTTAAACACATTTCTCGGCCGCAAGCTCCTGGCCGTTTCCTCAGGTATAATTAATTTGGTGCTGCTGTCCTTCTGAGTATAACTACAATACAAGACACACTTGTTCCTTGTTACTATCACAGTATCACACTAGGAGGCGCCCTCTGTATGTGATTCTTTTTCATAGATGCCTTAATAAATGGTACCCTATCTCTGCAAGGATTCTGAGATGCATTTTGTTCTATCCAGCAAGATCACTTTTATATAACAAAACAAAAATGCAAATATTATACACTTTTAAACATTTACATTTCAAGATTTGTGAAGTTTCTACTTGTGTAATTGTTTTAACCCCTTAACGACCAAGGACATACCAGGCACGTCCTATAAAAAAACAGTTGTTAATGACCAAGTACGTACCTGGTACATCCTCAGGGGTTTCAAGCACTGGAAGCGATCGTGATTGCTTCCAGCCATTTTCAGGGGAATTGCAGTGATGCCTCAATATTTATGCATCATGCAATACCCTCTGGTAAGCAACCAATGCAGAGAGGGCCACCAATGGTGCCAATCGTTGGTGACGTGGGAGGGATAGGAGGGAGGCGGGTGGGCAGTCCTTTGCTGGAGGGACCGCTATGCTATGGCAAGATTTTAGTGAGTGGGAAGGAGGGAGAGGACAATATGAGTTGGGAAAGGGATCTGGGAGGGGGGTAGGATATTGAGGGGGGCAGCTACGCTACAGAAAAAATGTTTTATTATTTTATTTTTATACAAATGAAGCCCAATTTTTCTGCAAATTAGGTACTGGCAGACAGCTGCCAGTACCTAAGATGGCCACAAATAGGTAGAGGGGGGAGGCGTTAGAGAGCTCTTTGGGGGGGATTAAGGAGGTTTGGGGGTAAGGGAGGATCCTACACTGAAGAAACAATATATAAAAAAAAGTTTGTTTTTTTTAAAAAAAGCCTTTAGTTTTAGTACTTAAGCAGCATGTAGGATCAGCACACATCCAATGGCCACAGCCTACACAAATTCAGTGAGTTAGATGCCACACCTTCCAGGTCTCATTCTGATGACCTCCACAAATAGCAAGAAACAACAGATGAAGGTGGCACACTTTCAAAAAAAGAAACCTTTAATAGAAGAGCAATGTTTCGGGACTCCTGTCCCTTTTTCACAGGAGACTTTCTGCCAGTACATAAGATGGGGGTGACCTTTGGGGGAGGGAAGAGAGCTGTTTGAGAGGAGTCGGGGAGGGATCAGTGGGTGAGATGCTAATCTCTACATTAAAGCTAAAATAAACCCTACAAGCTACTTAATTAACTCCACGGCATAATACAAGTGTGGTGTGCATCTGCATTTATCAAAAAGCAACGCCAAAGCCATATATGTCTGCTGTTTCTGAACAAAGGGGATCTAAGAGAAACATTTACAACCATTTGTGCCATAATTGCACAAGCTGTTTGTAAATAATTTCAGTGAGAATCCTAAAGTTTGTGAAAAAGTTAATGATTTTTTTATTAGATCGCATTTTGCGGAAAAATACCAAAATAGGCGTAGATCAATACTTTGGGTTGTCTACTAAAAAAAATATCTATATATACATGTAAAGGGTTATTCAGGGATTCTTGACAGATATTTGGAGATTTGGAAATAGCAAAGGGCTACTTGTACTTATTGCACTATAACTTGCAAAAAAGCAAAGAACATGTTAACATTGGGTATTTCTAAACAGGACAAAATTTAGAAACTATTTAGCATGGGTGTTTTTTGGTGCTTGTAGATGTGTAACAGATTTTGGGTGTCAAAGTTAGAAAAAGGTTTTTAATTTTGTCATCATATTTTATAATTTTTTATAGTAATTTACATGATATGATGAAAATAATGGTATCTTTTGAAAGTCTATTTAATGGCGAGAAAAGCAGTATATAATATGTATGGGTACAGTAAATGAGTAAGAGGAAAACACAAACACAGCAGAAATGTAAAAGTAGCCCTGGTACCTATCAGTAAGAAAATTGAAAAATGGTCTGGTCACTAAGGGGTTAAACTGTTTTGCAATACATTTTAATTTCATGTGCCAGATTTTATGTATAAGGCAAGTAGGCAGCTAAAGATCTTGGGCCCCATTACACATGCGGCGTCACCCGCAAAAGCCGGCGACGCCGGTATTTGCTCGGGTTTGGTATCCTATATACAGCGTTGCATATAAATGCGGCACGTATATTTCACCCTCGCCCACAATTTTTACTCCCATAGCCTAACATGGGACCTCGTCGCAAATTGGTATCCAATATTCAGCGCAAGGACTTACGTGGTGAAAGTGGAGAAATATTACTCCATTTTTACCTCACCATACAAGGCAGCCCTTGCGCTGAGTATGGAAGCACCGTAACTCCCAAAACTGCCTGCAAAACACCTAACGCATGTGCAATATCTATCTACCTGTAAACCGCAATCCCCCACTGCAATAACTAATAAAGTGTGTCAACCCTTATATCCGCCATTAAACCCACATCAGAACTAATAAAAGTATTAACCCCTAAACCGACAACCCCCCTACAACGCAATATGCCTAATTAAACTATTAACCCCTATATCTGCCATCAAACCCACACCACAAGTAATAACTAAATTATTAACCCCAAAATCTGCCAACACCAACATCGCAAACTACCTATTAAAACTATTAACCCCTAATCTGCCATTAACACACAACACAAACCACCTATTAAAGTATTAACCCCTAAACCGCCAAAGCCCACAACGCAATAAATCTAACACCCCCTAACCTAACACCACCTAAATTAACCCAAATTACCTAAATTACAAAATACTAAAGTTAGTATTAAAATAAAAAAACTTAACACTACTTTAAAAATAAAAATAAACTAAGTATAAATTAAAGGGACAGTCTAGCCAAAAATTATGGTGTAGACTGTCCCTTTAAGCTACAATTACAGAAAATAAAAAGATCTAAGATTACATAAAATAAAAAACAAAATTAACACATTTTAAAAAATTATAACTAATCCCTATGAAAATAAAAAATCCTCCCAAATAAAACACCCCCTACTCTAAGAATAAACTACCAGTAGCCCATAAAATGGCTTTTTGCAGGGCATTGCCCCAAGATAATCAGCTCTTTTACAACAAAATACACAAAGTCCCCCTAACAGTAAAACCCCCCACCCACCAAACCCCCCAAAATAAAAGAACCTAACACTACAAAACCTAAACTACCCATTGCCCTGAAAAGGGCATTTGTTAGGCATTGCCCTTAAAAGGGCATTTAGCTCTTTTACTTCCCACCCTAATCTAAATAAACCCCTCAAAATTTTAAAAAAGAGAAACCTAAGTCTAACCCCCAAGTTGATACTCACCATTCCTGAAGTCCTTGTGAGAAGGTCCTGTCCCATGCGGTGAAGTCTTCTTCCAAGCGGCGACCTCTTCTTCCAGGAACAATCCGGTGCAGAGCGGAGGGCGGAGATGAAGACCGGCGACCGCGGAGCCATGGATAGATAATTCAAGGTACGCAATTAAAAATGGCGTCCCTTGAATTCCTATTGGCTGATTTGATTCTTCAAATTCAAATCAGCCAGTAGGATGAAAGCTATTCAAATCCTTTTGGCTGTTCAAATCGGCCAATAGGATGAGAGCTACTGAAATTCTATTGGCTATTCAAATCAGATATTTGTCCTTTTACTGTTTTAAACGCACATTTGACTAACATATATCATTTTTAAAAAGAAATGATTTTTCTCAGAATGTGTACAATGTAATTCCTCAAAGTGTTTTGTGATAACAGCTTGGTTTTGCATCTTCAGACTGGCACCTGGTGCACTGTGGGAATTGTAGCCTGAGCTCACAAAACACATTATGGAAAAACTGTGGGTCTCAGTGGTAGTTAGTGGATGCAGCAGTTTCCTTTTCCATATATTTCATGTCCTTATAGCTGTCAAGTGGTCTTTATAGTAAGATGTTGTTGATGTCAGGGTTCTTTGCTTCTCTGAGAAAGTAATCAAAATAAATAAGAGAAGTGTGTTAGTGTAAAAATGTATGATATTTTGTGAGATTATATCCAGGGTGACTTTTTCTGTGCCGCTATTTATCTTGTTTTTCCCATTATTTTTACAATGATAAAGTGAATTTTGACCTCTATAAAATCAGAATTGTTTGAAGTTTTAAATTTGATCTAATATTTTATGGTTAGATACTTTTTTCTGCTTAATTTCTGCATACAATTGCAAGATGTTAATAACTAAAAGTATATATTTTAGTAGACGTGCACAGACAAAATTAGTTTAGTCCAAAAGTAATACAGACTATTCATATTAACAAAAATCTTACATTATGGGAGTTGAACAATTAAAAGAACCTATCATTCTTTTGTTAAAAGAACATACAACTCAAGTATGACCAAAATCCAGCATTAAGTGCCTCACCGACTCTTTTTTTATTCTTTCTAAGATTCTTTAGTTAGCAGAGAAATTATAGTGCAGAATTTCACAGGGGAGACTGAAGTTAACAGGACAGCTCCTAGGACTTATATAAAGCATCAGTTTGCAGCAAATACAAGTAAAACTGATATTTTTTCAATTGAAAATATCGGTGAGACCAGCTTGGGTAAAATGCTTACAGCATTTCATGAGAATTGCGAGAGAGCTTCAGTCATAACATTGGAACTCCCCTGTCCCTCCAACTTTCTGAAGCTGTCAGTTGTATTTTACAAAAGAGCAAATACAAAGTGCAATGTCATTTGTAAAAGGTTCACAGAAATATACAAAGTATGAGTCTACTTTGTTAAAAAATTACACGGAAACTTTCAAAGGATAATAAGAATTTGTGAAATCACTGCTGTATACGGAATCTAAATGCATTAAAATACAAAATAGTAAGTGCAAAGTTTAAATGTAATAAATCTTAAAGTACCCAATCTGAAATATTAAGTAATATTAAAATGTAAGACACAAAATGTAAATGTAATACAACTCTTATGTTATGGAATACTTTACTGTACATTACTTGTCTCTCCTTCACATACAGAAATGCAGGTAATGCCTCATATAAATGTATAGTAAAATGTTCCTGTCTAGAACCTTGTGAGAGATTTCTCAGTGCTGGAGGATCATTTTAAATCTTCTCATCTGAGCTTTATAGCAGGCCTCTCTCATTTCTCTGGGACTTCCAGCTCTCACTCTTTTTCTTATAGCATTTAGTGAGTTTAGCCCTTATGAAGCCTGAACTATATTTTCTCTCCAAGCATGTAGAATCTTTATTCATCAGGGCCCTTAATGTGTTCCTAATGACATGCTATACCAGCTCTATAGTATTCAATACATTTGAGATTGTTCTTTTAAATTTATCATTCCAAGTGAAATAGCTGGCTTTGCAAATTGAAACCATAACCCATAATGAAAGTGTAATACATAAGTATTGGCCTTAATGTATAGAGAGAAGTGGAGAAAAGATTCTATGGAGGCCACTTTTTCTTTACTCTCAGCCCACATAAAAGTCAATTTTCTTTAGAAAAAGCGGTGGTTTGTTAAATAAGCAAAACCAACCATTTAAAAATTAAAAAAAAAAAGAAACCTTAAGTAGCAAACTCTAATATATTTAAAACTCTCTTGTCCCTATAACAAGTCATTGGGGACACAATGAGGAGAAACACATTTTACAGCACATTGTCCATTTAATAGTGGATGTTATTAAAAACTTAGATATATTTTGATCAAGGTTATTTCCTGTTCAATGCTGTTTTGAAAACATTTTTTCTTATTTAATGTATTAACATTTTTCTAGTCTATTTAGGATTTTAATTGTTTTTACACTTTGTAGTTAAATATGTTCTACGCCATTGCCTCACACTGAGTTGCTTTTGCCAGTAGCATCAATAAAAGTTAATATTTAATTTTCTATCCACTAAGGAGCAGATATAATGTGCAACAAACTGTTTTTTATTTTTTATTTCTCTTCTTAATTTTAAGTAATAAGAAATAATATAAAGTTGTTGAACTAGATTTTAAGTTATAAATAAAATATCATAAATCTCTCTGCCTGTGTCTTTGGTTTGATTGTTGTGTAATTGTTGTTGATGGTCTATTTTGTTGTTGATGGTCTATATTTATTAAAAAAAACTTTTACCTTTCTGATTACAGTACTGCACTACATTTCTGAGGGTACTGTGCATACAAAAGTATTAAAATGTTAACTATGAAAAGTGTTTGGTAATATATTATTTAAAGTGATATTAACCCTTTCCTGCCGATGATAAAGTGTCTACATCGGAACAACTGTTCCGATGTAGACAAATTGAAATCACGCGATCGTGTACACGATCGCGAGATTTCAATTATTGGATCAGGTCTGCGGGGCGTCCCTATAACGCTAGCAACGTCCTCCAGACCGTGATCAAATCCAGGAAGATCAGAAGGCTTCAGGACAGCCGTTAGCTATGACGTTGTAATCCGTCATAACAGCGCTAAAGCCCAGCGCCGTTTAGATGAAATACAACGGCATAACGGCGGAAAAAGGTTAAACAGTAAAAACATTCTAGACATAATGATGTATTCAAAGCAAAGATTAGCCTTAGAATAATATGTAGCTGTATTTGAACAATTATATTCGTTTAAATATGGAAAATACAAGTGTAAAACTTTAGTTTCTATAAAGTACTCTAGTTTCTGTAAACTAATGGACATTTCCATGTTTAAAATGGTTTTCTTTTTAGCCCTATCTTCTGCTGAGAACAATTAGGGAATGATTTAAATCAGGCAGTAAACTTTTTTTTGTGTGTAAATAAGGCTGCGTGGAAACCCACACAGCCTTGTTTGGATAGTCTCTTTTATATCTGTCCCTAGGGTTGGCAGCTGTCCTCCACCAAAATACTAGACATCTGACTAGGCACAATGGTAGGTGGGAGTCACATGATGCCCCCCCCCACCCCCGCATTTAAGCTCTACTTTAGTCCTCATTCTTGAACCCATAATGTACATTTTCCACAATACTGCAGTAATTTCACCTCTTGGCTGACAGTAACATACAGGGAGTGCAGAATTATTAGGCAAGTTGTATTTTTGAGGATTAATTTTATTATTGAACAACAACCATGTTCTCAATGAACCCAAAAAACTCATTAATATCAAAGCTGAATAGTTTTGGAAGTAGTTTTTAGTTTGTTTTTAGTTATAGCTATTTTAGGGGGATATCTGTGTGTGCAGGTGACTATTACTGTGCATAATTATTAGGCAACTTAACAAAAAACAAATATATACCCATTTCAATTATTTATTTTTACCAGTGAAACCAATATAACATCTCAACATTCACAAATATACATTTCTGACATTCAAAAACAAAACAAAAACAAATCAGTGACCAATATAGCCACCTTTCTTTGCAAGGACACTCAAAAGCCTGCCATCCATGGATTCTGTCAGTGTTTTGATCTGTTCACCATCAACATTGCGTGCAGCAGCAACCACAGCCTCCCAGACACTGTTCAGAGAGGTGTACTGTTTTCCCTCCTTGTAAATCTCACATTTGATGATGGACCACAGGTTCTCAATGGGGTTCAGATCAGGTGAACAAGGAGGCCATGTCATTAGATTTTCTTCTTGTATACCCTTTCTTGCCAGCCACGCTGTGGAGTACTTGGACGCGTGTGATGGAGCATTGTCCTGCATGAAAATCATGTTTTTCTTGAAGGATGCAGACTTCTTCCTGTACCACTGCTTGAAGAAGGTGTCTTCCAGAAACTGGCAGTAGGACTGGGAGTTGAGCTTGACTCCATCCTCAACCCGAAAAGGCCCCACAAGCTCATCTTTGATGATACCAGCCCAAACCAGTACTCCACCTCCACCTTGCTGGCGTCTGAGTCGGACTGGAGCTCTCTGCCCTTTACCAATCCAGCCACGGGCCCATCCATCTGGCCCATCAAGACTCACTCTCATTTCATCAGTCCATAAAACCTTAGAAAAATCAGTCTTGATATATTTCTTGGCCCAGTCTTGACGTTTCAGCTTGTGTGTCTTGTTCAGTGGTGGTTGTCTTTCAGCCTTTCTTACCTTGGCCATGTCTCTGAGTATTGCGCACCTTGTGCTTTTGGGCACTCCAGTGAAATATGGCCAAACTGGTGGCAAGTGGCATCTTGGCAGCTGCACGCTTGACTTTTCTCAGTTCATGGGCAGTTATTTTGCGCCTTGGTTTTTCCACACGCTTCTTGCGACCCTGTTGACTATTTTGAATGAAACGCTTGATTGTTCGATGCTCACGCTTCAGAAGCTTTGCAATTTTAAGAGTGCTGCATCCCTCTGCAAGATATCTCACTATTTTTGACTTTTCTGAGCCTGTCAAGTCCTTCTTTTGACCCATTTTGCCAAAGGAAAGGAAGTTGCCTAATAATTATGCACACCTGATATAGGTTGTTGATGTCATTAGACCACACCCCTTCTCATTACAGAGATGCACATCACCTAATATGCTTAATTGGTAGTAGGCTTTCGAGCCTATACAGCTTGGAGTAAGACAACATGCATAAAGAGGATGATGTGGTCAAAATACTCATTTGCCTAATAATTCTGCACTCCCTGTATAAATCAATACTTTTAACTCTTTTGCTTCCAGTAGCATATGTAAACAGAAATCATTTGACCCCCTTGACTGCCACTTACTTCTTTGTCCTCCATATTTCAGTGTCCAGGATTTTTTTAAAGATTTACTGGACAACTTGCTAAAATATTGGACTGTCCGGTTGAATACCGGACACCTGGAAACCCTATCCATCCCAATCTGTTCTTAGCAGGATAATGAGATAATATGAAAGCTTAAATGAATAGCAAACAAAATGTTATTGTTTAAAAAGATAGCTAATCACTTTATTTACCATTCCCCAGTTTTGCATAACCAACACTGTTATAGAAATATACTTTTCACCTCTGTAATTACCTTGTATCTAAGCTTCTGCTGACGGCCTCCTTATCTCAGATCTTTTGACAGACTTGCATTTCAGGCAGTTAGTGCTGACTCTTAAATAACTTCATGTACGTGAGCACAATGTTATATATATGAAACACAAAAACACCCTCTAGCTGGGAAAAACTGTCAAATGCATTCAGATAAGAGGCGGCCTTCAAGGGCTTAGAAAATAGCATATGATCCGACCTAGGTTTAGCTTTCAGTAAAGAATATCAAGAGAACAAAGCTAATTTGATGATATAAGTAAATTAGAAAGTTTTTTTAAAATGACATGCCTTATCTGAATCATGAAAGTTTAATTTGGACTTTACTATCCCTTTAAGTACAAACATACATACAAAGATAAATAATAAAAGTATATTGTAAGATATTTTAACTACACATAATGAAACACTTTATAGTACAAATGCATACTGTCATACTGTTTAATATCCCTTTAATTAGCAAGCCTTTTTATTGAAAACCTGTAGAGGGTGGTTTAGCCAATTACAAGACTAACCACGTCATTACTTTATTTAGTCCCTCAATGAACAAGCCAATCTAAACAGTGAATTGTGATGCATGTACTGTAGTATTGCTATTTACTGTTTAACTGGAAGTAGCAGATTGCAGTTAGAACATACCAGAGGCGTAACTAGAAACCACAGGACCCAGGTGCAAGATTCTAAGAAGGGCCCCCCACCCCAAAAAAAGTGAATTTGATACATATCTTTTTTTTTTTTTTACATTTAACACAGAAAAAAATAATGTGAATCAGATGACATGTCTGCAAAAGGAGGTACCCTGTGCCCACAGTCTGTGAGATGGTCTGATCCCCTATTACTGTATATAGTGTCACTATTTAACGGAACCCACCAGTACTGTATATAGTGAGTCAGTGACACAGTCTGCAATCTGCCGGTGAGATGGCTGGCCTGACCCTACCTGTCCCAGTACTTTATAAATTGACCACAGTAGTCTGTGACATGGTCCAGCCCCCCGTACTGTATATAGTGGTACTGTATAGTGACACTGTTTACCCCCTCACCCATGCTGTAGTAACAAGGTCTGTAATTTGCTGGTTCCACAAACATACACACACACACACACACACACACACATACATGCATAAATACACACAGTCACATACATACATACACACATATACACACACACACACACACACATAAACACCAATAGGTAAAACAGAAACACTAACCCCTGTAGTCAGAGACACTAGTGAAGCATCATGTCACACTCACATGATATCAGTGCAGGCAGTGGCAGGTCAGCGTTTTTTATTGTAAAAAAAATAATTTTTTTTAAGCTGGGCCCCCGCCCTTGGGGGCCCAGTCGCAATTGCGACCTCTGCACCCCCTGTAGTTTCGTCCCTGGAACATACCCCCCCCCATAGAAATTATGAACAAGTGTACTGCTCACTAGAAAACAGTAGGGGGGGGGGGGAGTATGCAGTCTTGGCAGCTGCAGATAAGCTCTCAAGAGAAAAAAAATATAAAGTAATATGTTATGTATAAAATGTATACACTGTCCAAATCTGTTAAGCACACTGTGCATTTTATGGAAATGTTTTTCCACATTTATTGTCACTTTGATGTCCCTTTAAGGATACTTTATTTGCAATTTAGCATGAAATTCAAAGCCATACACCTAACCATTGCACTTTCTTTCATATGTGAGAAACAGATTATTTTGTTAACAAGCAGCTTAACTGGATATACAGTATAACATTCTGAGATAGTAATATAAAATGGTCGAAAAAACATAATTTATGCTTACCTGATAAATTCCTTTCTTCTGTAGTGTGATCAGTCCACGGGTCATCATTACTTGTGGGATATTAACTGCTCCCCTACAGGAAGTGCAAGAGGATTCACCCAGCAGAGTTGCTATATAGCTCCTCCCCTCTACGTCACCTCCAGTCATTCGACCAAGGACCAACGAGAAAGGAGAAGCCAAGGGTGTAGTGGTGACTGGAGTATAATTTAAAAAATATTTACCTGCCTTAAAAAACAGGGCGGGCCGTGGACTGATCACACTACAGAAGAAAGGAATTTATCAGGTAAGCATAAATTATGTTTTCTTCTGTTAAGTGTGATCAGTCCACGGGTCATCATTACTTGTGGGATACCAATACCAAAGCAAAAGTACACGGATGACGGGAGGGATAGGCAGGCTCTTTATACAGAAGGAACCACTGCCTGAAGAACCTTTCTCCCAAAAATAGCCTCCGAGGAAGCAAAAGTGTCAAATTTGTAAAATTTGGAAAAAGTATGAAGCGAAGACCAAGTTGCAGCCTTGCAAATCTGTTCAACAGAGGCCTCATTCTTAAAGGCCCAAGTGGAAGCCACAGCTCTAGTGGAATGAGCTGTAATTCTTTCAGGAGGCTGCTGTCCAGCAGTCTCATAAGCTAAACGAATTATGCTACGAAGCCAAAAAGAGAGAGAGGTAGCAGAAGCTTTTTGACCTCTCCTCTGACCAGAGTAAACGACAAACAGGGAAGACGTTTGTCGAAAATCTTTAGTTGCCTGTAAATAAAATTTAAGGGCACAAACTACATCCAGATTGTGCAAAAGACGTTCCTTCCTCGAAGAAGGATTTGGGCACAAGGATGGAACAACAATCACCTGATTGATATTCCTGTTAGTGACTACCTTAGGTAAGAACCCAGGTTTAGTACGCAGAACTACCTTATCCGAGTGAAAAATCAAATAAGGAGAATCACAATGTAAGGCTGATAACTCAGAGACTCTTCGAGCCGAGGAAATAGCCATTAAAAATAGAACTTTCCAAGATAACAACTTTATATCAATGGAATGAAGGGGTTCAAACGGAACACCCTGTAAAACGTTAAGAACAAGGTTTAAACTCCATGGTGGAGCCACAGCTTTAAACACAGGTTTAATCCTGGCCAAAGCCTGACAAAAAGCCTGAACGTCTGGAACTTCTGACAGACGCTTGTGTAACAGAATGGACAGAGCTGAGATCTGTCCCTTTAAGGAACTAGCGGATAACCCCTTTTCTAAACCTTCTTGTAGAAAAGACAATATCCTAGGAATCCTAACCTTACTCCAAGAGTAACCTTTGGATTCGCACCAATATAGGTATTTACGCCATATTTTATGGTAAATCTTTCTGGTAACAGGCTTCCTAGCCTGTATTAAGGTATCAATAACTGACTCAGAAAAACCACGCTTTGATAAGATCAAGCATTCAATTTCCAAGCAGTCAGCTTCAGAGAAGTTAGATTTTGATGTTTGAAAGGACCCTGAATCAGAAGGTCCTGTTTCAGAGGTAACGACCAAGGTGGACAGAATGACATGTCCACCAGATCTGCATACCAAGTCCTGCGTGGCCATGCAGGCGCTATTAGAATCACTGATGCTTTCTCCTGTTTGATTCTGGCAATCAATCGAGGAAGCATCGGGAAAGGTGGAAACACATAAGCCATCCTGAAGGTCCATGGTGCTGTCAAGGCATCTATCAGGACCGCTCCCGGATCCCTGGATCTGGACCCGTAGCGCGGAAGCTTGGCGTTCTGTCGAGACGCCATGAGATCTATCTCTGGTTTGCCCCAACGTCGAAGTATTTGGGCAAAGACCTCTGGATGAAGTTCCCACTCCCCCGGATGAAAAGTCTGACGACTTAAGAAATCCGCCTCCCAGTTCTCCACTCCCGGGATGTGGATTGCAGACAGGTGGCAAGAGTGAGACTCTGCCCAGCGAATTATCTTCGATACTTCCATCATTGCTAGGGAGCTTCTTGTCCCTCCCTGATGGTTGATATAAGCTACAGTCGTGATGTTGTCCGACTGGAACCTGATGAACCCCCGAGTTGTTAACTGGGGCCCAGCCAGAAGAGCATTGAGGACTGCTCTCAATTCCAGAATGTTTATTGGAAGAAGACTCTCCTCCTGATTCCATAGTCCCTGAGCCTTCAGAGAATTCCAGGCAGCGCCCCAACCTAGTAGGCTGGCGTCTGTTGTTACAATTGACCAGTCTGGCCTGCTGAATGGCATTCCCCTGGACAGATGTGGCCGATAAAGCCACCATAGAAGAGAATTTCTGGTCTCTTGATTCAGATTTAGAGTGTTGAATGGAATGAAGGACACGGCATGCATTTTGAAGTTTTGTTAACCTGTCCTCTGTCAGGTAAATCTTCATTTCTACAGAATCTATCAGAGTCCCCAGGAAGGGAACTCTTGTGAGTGGAAAGAGAGAACTTTTCTCTTCGTTCACTTTCCATCCATGCGACCTTAGAAATGCCAGTACTATCTCTGTATGAGATTTGGCAGTTTGAAAGCTTGAAGCTTGTATCAGTATGTCGTCTAAGTACGGAGCTACTGAAATTCCTCGCGGTCTTAGTACCACCAGAAGAGTGCCCAGAACCTTTGTGAAGATTCTTGGAGCCGTAGCCAGTCCGAATGGAAGAGCTACAAACTGGTAATGCCTGTCTAAAAAGGCAAACCTTAGATACCGGTAATGACTTCTATGAATCGGTATGTGAAGGTAAGCATCCTTTAAATCCACTGTGGTCATGTACTGACCCTCTTGGATCATGGGCAAAATTGTTCGAATAGTTTCCATCTTGAACGATGGAACTCTTAGGAATTTGTTTAGGATCTTTAAATCCAAGATTGGCCTGAAGGTTCCCTCTTTTTTGGGAACTACAAACAGATTTGAGTAAAACCCTTGTCCTTGTTCCAACCGCGGAACTGGATAGATCACTCCCATTAATAAAAGATCTTGTATGCAGCGTAGAAACGCTTCCTTCTTTGTTAGGTTTGTTGACAACCTTGACAGATGAAATCTCCCTCTTGGGGGAGAGGATTTGAAGTCCAGAAGGTATCCCTGAGATATGATCTCTAACGCCCAGGGATCCTGAACATCTCTTGCCCAAGCCTGGGCGAAGAGGGAAAGTCTGCCCCCCACTAGATCCGGTCCCGGATCGGGGGCCCTCAATTCATGCTGTCTTAGGGGCAGCAGCAGGTTTTCTGGCCTGTTTGCCCCTGTTCCAGGACTGGTTAGGTTTCCAGCCTTGTCTGTAGCGAGCAACAGCTCCTTCCTGTTTTGGTGCAGAGGAAGTTGATGCTGCTCCTGCTTTGAAATTACGAAAGGAACGAAAATTGGACTGTCTAGCCTTGGCTTTGGCCTTGTCCTGAGGCAGGGCATGACCTTTACCTCCTGTAATGTCAGCAATAATCTCTTTCAAGCCGGGCCCGAATAAGGTCTGCCCTTTGAAAGGAATATTAAGCAATTTAGATTTAGACGTAACATCAGCTGACCAGGATTTCAGCCACAGAGCTCTGCGTGCCTGAATGGCGAATCCTGAATTTTTAGCCGCAAGTTTAGTTAAATGTACTACGGCATCTGAAATAAATGAATTAGCTAACTTAAGGAATTTAAGTTTGTGTGTGATGTCATCTAGTGTGGATGATTGAAGTGTCTCTTCCAGAGACTCAAACCAAAATGCTGCTGCAGCCGTGACAGGCGCAATACATGCAAGAGGTTGCAATATAAATCCTTGTTGAACAAACATTTTCTTAAGGTAACCCTCTAATTTTTTATCCATTGGATCTGAAAAAGCACAGCTATCCTCCACTGGGATAGTGGTACGCTTAGCTAAAGTAGAAACTGCTCCCTCCACCTTAGGGACCATTTGCCATAAATCCCGTGTGGCGGCGTCTATTGGAAACATTTTTCTAAATATAGGAGGGGGTGAGAAAGGCACACCGGGTCTATCCCACTCCTTAGTAGCAATGTCAGTAAGTCTCTTAGGTATAGGAAAAACGTCAGTACTCGTCGGTACCGCAAAATATTTATCCAACCTACACATTTTTTCTGGGATTGCAACTGTGTTACAATCATTCAGAGCCGCTAATACCTCCCCTAGTAACACACGGAGGTTCTCAAGCTTAAATTTAAAATTTGAAATGTCTGAGTCCAGTTTATTTGGATCAGAACCGTCACCCACAGAATGAAGCTCTCCGTCTTCACGTTCTGCAAACTGTGACGCAGTATCAGACATGGCCCTTGCATTATCAGCGCACTCTGTTCTCACCCCAGAGTGATCACGTTTACCTCTTAGTTCTGGTAGTTTAGCCAAAACTTCAGTCATAACAGTAGCCATATCTTGTAATGTGATTTGTAATGGCCGCCCAGATGTACTCGGCGCTACAATATCACGCACCTCCTGAGCGGGAGATGCAGGTACTGACACGTGAGGCGAGTTAGTCGGCATAACTCTCCCCTCTTTGTTTGGTGAAATATGTTCAATTTGTACAGATTGACTGTTTTTTAAAATAGCATCAATACATTTAGTACATAAATTTCTATTGGGCTCCACTTTGGCATTAACACATATAGCACAGAGATATTCCTCTGAATCAGACATGTTTAACACACTAGCAAATAAACAGCAACTTGGAAATACTTTACAAAGTAATTTACAAATAATATGAAAACGAACTGTGCCTTTAAGAAGCACAGAAAAATATTATAACAGTTAAAATAATTAAGTTATAGCATCAATCTTTGTCAGAATATACAGTTTTAGCAAAGGATTGTTCCCCTCAGCAAATGATAACTAACCCAGGCAGCAGAAAAAAAATACACAAATAAACGTTTTTTTTTTTTATCACAGTCAATACAATCAGCACAGCTCTGCTGTAATGATTACTTCCCTCAAAAAAGGCTTTGGAGATCCCTGAACTCTGTAGAGATGAACCGGATCATGCAGGAAGAAAATGAATCTCTGACTGAGTTTTTTCTGATGCATAGTGAAAGCACCAAAATGGCCCCTCCCCCACACACATAACAGTGAGAGGGATCAGTGAACTGCTCTAATTTAAATCAAAACTATTGCCAAGTGGAAAAATAGTGCCCAAAACATTTTTTCACCCAGTACCTCAGAGAAAAAAACGTTTTTACATGCCAGCAAAAAAACGTTTTACCTCAATAATTAATTGTCATTTAAAACCTATTGCAAGTCCCTGCAAATTAGGTTAAGTCTATGTATACAGTCTAAAAACCAGAGAAGTATAAAATATACATACATGACAGCCTGATATCAGCTACATCTACTGCATTCAAGGCTGGGTTTACATTATAACGGTATGGCAGGATTTTCTCATCAATTCCATGTCAGAAAATAATAAGCTGCTACATACCTCTTTGCAGATTAATCTGCCTGCTGTCCCCTAATCTGAAGTTTGCCTCTCCTCAGATGGCCGAGAAACAGCAATATGATCTTAACTACTCCGGCTAAAATCATAGAAAAAAACTCAGGTAGATTCTTCTTCAAATTCTACCAGAGAAGGAATAACACACTCCGGTGCTATTATAAAACAACAAACTTTTGATTGAAGATATAAAAACTAAATATATCACCATAGTCCTCTCACACATCCTATCTAGTCGTTGGGTGCAAGAGAATGACTGGGGGTGACGTAGAGGGGAGGAGCTATATAGCAACTCTGCTGGGTGAATCCTCTTGCACTTCCTGTAGGGGAGCAGTTAATATCCCACAAGTAATGATGACCCGTGGACTGATCACACTTAACAGAAGAAAAGGAAAAAACAACAACTTTGATATATACTTTCATTGTTTATTTTGATGTACATGAACCCTGAAAATTGTGGCTTTTTCATTTCTGAGATCTTAAAGTGCACACTAGAGACTTCAAAAGGCTAACTATGCCACATATCTGTCCCTAATTGGCCCCAGCACACGTGATAACGTTCAGTAAAAATAAATAAATAAATAGATCCTTACTGCTTGAGTGGATAATTTGTTTATGCAATTTTGCTGTTCTAATCATTATTGTAAGACTGTACAAGTATCTATTGGTAAGATGCAGGAATTAAAGAGTAAAGGCTAAAGCCAGTAGTCTACCTTGCTATAATCACATTATTCTTCTAGTATCAGTTCATCAAAGTAATAGTTTTCAGTTTATGAAATAATTATAAGGTTATTGTAGGGAAAATGGTAATGGAGATATAGTCCACTGCTTCCTGTCTTTTCACATTAGAGAGCTGAGATCCAGCTGCTTTTTTCTATTGGCTGTTCAAATAGACATGTTTCACCTGACTGAATAAAGTTGTTGTTGTTACTAGTTTCCTGCTAGTTCCAGACTCAGGCAGGATGAGGGGAATCTATAGTACTTGTATAAAGGTATAGCATGAGAATGAAGATTGTGCAGTTACATTAGTCATCAGAAGCAGTTTGTTCTGTGGAGAAACAGATGTGATGGGAATCAGCTGTTGAGATTAAACCTAGTTCTTAAATTGCAAAAGGAACATGTCTGTTGCCAGTGTCAGAGGAATAGTTATGTGACTGAAGAATCAACTATTGAGTTTAAGGAGAAGATTAAAAGGATTTTAAGGAGATCATTTTATATATACACACTTTCATCTTAAATCTTATTCTCAGCTCTTATAATCTCTGAGGGTTTTTAGCAGTTCTGAGCTCCTGGTTTTATTAATAAGTATTTTCCTATTTTTTTTTTTTTAATTCAAAATATATTCTAATAATAAATGAAGTAAAAGTGCCTCTGTTTTCATTTGTTTCCACCTTACATGTCTTATTTCCACTTGAAAGCTTTGCCAGTTAATTAAAACTAAACTTCCTAAAACTGAACTAATAATCAAAAATGTATACAACCTAATTAGCACTCAAACCCTTATGTACTGTGAACAACAAACTTTAAATAAAAATGCATATCCAATACATAGAAAGTGTTCTTGATGCCTTCCTTTCAGTTCCATTTTCCATGTAATCCTTTATTAAATGGGCATAAGAGTGAAAATAGTAGCTCATGAACTGTGCATTGTTTGTGATTAAAAAAAAAAAAGTTTCTTTAACCTTTTTTGATTCTGAGATTAAAATCATTTACAGCCCACAGGTGGAGCTGTTGATTGGTAAGTATGTGGTGAGACAAGTCTTGCATGCAAGTAGGAAACCCTCACAACCTTTTGAGGGTTACCAAAATAATATGTAGGTTATGTTCTCTAGAGTAGTGTTTGTTTTTTTAAAAGGGACACTAAACACAACATGTTGTTGTTTTTTTGTGTAAAAAAATGGGCATTGTCCAATGCTCCCCAGAGAGGACACAAATCAAATCTGTTAGGTTTTCAAAATGCTGCAAATAGTCTGAGCCAGGTTTATGATTTAAACAAGCATTTGTCATTCACAGAATTTGCTAATGACCTCTAGGGAGTGTGGGGCAAGCACAATTTTACAGAAAAGCAAGAAGTGTTCATGTCCATTTAAGCATAGTTGCCAACATTTCAAAAAAAATTCCAGGGACACTTTGTAGCAGAGCAAGCAAGGAGTATTGACGACCTATTGTTAAACTGCTCCGTCCACTCATTTCTGCAATCAAAAAACACCCATTTGATAGTAATAGTATAATTTAGACTTATCCATAGTTTATTATACAGATTACAGCACCAAGCTCTTACACCTACCCAGTCTCTGGAAAACATTCTGGGCATATGGTTATTTTTACAACACAGCATCAAAATTAGGCAGAGAAATAATATGTGAACCCATTCAATAATAATAACTATATTCCATTAGGAATTAATTATATTTGAATGATACAGTATATCTATCAAATTATCTATCTATCTATCTATCTATCTATATATATATATATATATATATATATATATATATATATATATATATATATAACAAAATCCAGGGACATACAGCAAAATCCAGGGACTGTCCCTGGAAATCAGGGACTGTTGGCAACTATGATTTAAGGTGTATTCTATAGCAATCACACATGCAGTAAATGATTAAGAAGACTGGATTTTATTTAATTTTGCAATCCCTTTGCACTATTTTTTTTTGCAAAGTGCATATACACTAAACAGTGGCTCCAAAGCCTTTTTATGCGCATATATTGTAATGTGTATTAAAAGGGTATGCATAATACTATATTTTACTTTCAATTGCATTTCTGAGTCAGCTTGGAGGCTCATGTAAGATCATGACTTGGAGTACGTAGCACGTTGGAATTAAAGGGACAGTGTACTATAAAATTGGTTTCCCATTATTGAGCTTCCAGTGACTTGTTATACTGGTTGCAATGTATAAAATATGTGATGTTGCTCCTTTAGTTTTAATTTTCTATTTGAAATAGCTGTTTTTGCTAGTTGAAGCAACCACCATTTAAATGGTCTGAACTTAAAGGGACACTGAACCCAATATTTTTCTTTTGTGATTCAGATAGAGCATGAAATTTTAAGCATCTTTCTAATTTACTCCTATTATCAAATTGTCTTCATTCTCTTGCTATCTTTATTTGAAATGCAAGAATATAAGTTTAGATGCCCATTTTTGGTGATCAACCTGGGTTGTTCTTGCTGTTTGGTGGATAAATTCATCCACCAATAAAAAAAGTGCTGTCTAGTGTACTGAACTAATAAAAAAGCTTAGATGCCTTCTTTTTCAAATAAATATAGCAAGAAAATGAATAAAAATTGATAATAGGAGTAAATCAGAAAGTTACTTAACATTGCATGCTCTATCTGAATCACGAAATAATTTTTTTTGGTTCAGTGTCCCTTTAAAGGGAGAACAGAGTACAGACACTGTCATATCTTTCAAATAAACTGTTTAGAAACCAATGACACTACATGTATTTCTTTGAAGGAGCAAGCTCTAAAAGTTATAGCGTGTCGCCTTTTCTCTATACACTTCTAATTTGCGCACAAAGGTGCGGTGTATCAACGAATAAGCATTTATTCCATATCCAGTATGAATCTAGAACAATTTAGGTCTGGATACCTGAAATTTCAAATGATAACTGCACATTTATAAAAAGCAGAATAATTTGAGCTATATGGAATAGGGAATTTAAACTGTCTAAAGATTTTGCAGGCAGAATTTCATAAAGCAAGTTTTGATATTAAAGCTCCCTGCATTTATAAAAGGCAGAACCCGGCATATGATAACATATTGTAAAAATCAGTTATCCCACTGTTTTTAACTTTAATTTGGTTTTACCCAGTTTTCATTGAACAAAATAAAGATTGTTAATTTAATAAAGCAATTCCTGTTGATTCACTCCACACATGAAGGAAAAGAGTGCTTAAAGGGGTATCCTGTCTAGTATCCATACTGGAATATGCACTAAACTATCATACCTGTTCTCTCTAAACACTATGTCATCTTTATCTTATTTCTTTCTGTATATAACAAAGCTAGATAAATGGCTAGCAAGCTAAAATTTGACTTTCTAAAATGATGTCAAGGACCTTGCAGTACTGATGAGACAGATCATTTCACTGGATTGGAGAGCTTTAGATCATCAGGGCATTAGAGAAAGCAATAAAAAAAATGAACATTTTAGTACTCATCTCTTTAACCCCCCACTGTGAGTGTAATTTATTTGGCAAGTTCTTGTTTACATAGCTTTTCTATAATCAGTATTTAAGTACTGTCATTTTCAGTACAGGTGCGGATGCAACAAGTAAAATAAGCTATTTCAAATGACAACATAGGGGTAAATGAGCTATTTGTAAACAATGTAATACATTACAGCAGGTGAACTGTTATAATACACTGTCCCTTTAAAGGGACATGAAAACCAGTGTTTTTTTTCTTCATAATTCAGATAGATCGTGGGATTTTAAACAACTCTCCAATTTATCTCAATTATCTAATTTGCTTCATTATCTAGGTATCCTTAGTTGAAAAGCATACCCAGGTAGTTTTAGGAGAACTAATGCATTACTGTTAGCTAGCTGCTGATTGGTGGCTGCACATTAATACCTCCTTTCATTGGTTCGCCAGATGTGTTTAGCTAACTCCAAGTAGTGCATTGATGTTCCTTCAGCAAAGGATACCAAAAGAATGAAGCACATTTGATAATAGAGCAGGTTGTTTTTTTTTTAATTGTTTTATTTATAATCCAAGTCACTGTCCAAAAACAATATCAACCATTTTGAAAACATGACATAATCAAAAGATACAATAAATTTGACAACATAGTACTATGTTCATTTATACATGTAGTTAAATTTAGGCTAATCATCACATTAATGAACACAAACATTTTATTTTCCTACAATGCTTGGAGTTTTTGATTTTCAGTATAACCCCCCCCCCCTTGTTCCCCCCCCCATGCGAAGAGAAAACATAACCAAAAAAAAAAAAAACCAAAAAAAAAACCAAAAAAAAAAAAAAACAAAAAAAAAACAAACAAAAACAAAAAAAAAAATTACCATCACTTTCTTCCTCCTGAGGCTTTACCAGTTCCCTAATAGAACAATTTCTGTATTTCTAAAGGGGAAGATTATATAATCTATTTCTGCAGCCGGAAAGATTTTTAAGAAGGCAGCCCATTTATCAAAGAACCTTTTAATGTCTTGTTCATTATTTATATCCGCGTTTCTCTGGTCTAAAATGCATTGTTTTTTCATGCAGTTTTTAATTTCAGTAATACTTGGCATTGCATGACTTTTCCACTTCTTACAGATTAAATACCTGGTAGCAAGAATAGCGGAGATTATTATTTTTTCATCAGTTTGCTTACCAGGCTCTTCCTTAAGGCAGAGTATTATCTGATATATTGTCAAAGAGACATAGCCTATCTTAAGCACCTTTTTTAGCCAGTATTCGAGCCTAGCCCAGAGATTTTTAGAGCAGGTTGTTTTAAGCAACTTTCTATTTTACTTCCATATGGATCATAAAAGAAAAATTGTGGGTTTCATGCCCCTTTAAGTGCTTTACACTTGTGAGTAGGTTATTCTTATTATTTGATTGTAGTGAATAACTGATTAGGATTAACTGTACTATAGTGGCACTCGATTCTCTTCTTTCTAATCTACATCTCATTCTTATCTACAGAATATCTTATCAGAAACTTGCCAGCATGGAGAGAAATCAAACAACATTTTTGTGGGCATTTTTGAGCATTCTATTGTAACATAGACATTTCTACTTCACAACCAGAATTCTACCTAGAGAAATAAACAGTTCTCAAGCTAACATTTGCCATTCTAAAAAAAAATAGGAACTAATGATCTAAAACTCTACACTCTGTTGATATTCCTCTAAGAATTAGCTATAAGAAAGTCCTTTCTTAAAATCAGGTGCATTAGACTTGAGAGTTTCTTCTTAGTTTATAACTGCACTATTTGTGGTTCTATGCTTTTTGTTTTCTAGAGGATGTTTATCCTGGTTGCTTGAACTGCAGCAATTCAAGTGGAACAGTCTACACAAAAAGGAATATACTATTTACCACATTGTGCTGGTTTGTATATAAGGGCCGATTTACCAATGTCTGGCGGACATGATATGCTGTTGCATATCATGTCCGCCAGACATCGCTGAATGCCGAAGGCATACGCTGTCGACATTTAACATTACACAAGCAGTTCTAGTGAACTGCTTGTACAATGATGCCCCTGCAGATTGGCAGCCAAACGGCCGCTAGCAGGGGGTGTCAATCAACCCAATCATATAGGATCGTGCAGATTGATGTCCGCAGCCTCAGAGGCAGCGGACCAGTTAGGGAGCAGTGGTCTTAAGACTGCTGCTTCTTAACTTCTGTTTCTGGCAAGCCTGAAGGCTCCCGCGGAAACAAGGGGATCAGGGGCCATTCGGCCCCATAGTCTTAACTGTATAAACTTAATGGCCTAAAGTATGTGGACATCCCTACAGTTGCATAAAATCCAGCACATAACCAAAAAATCATTAAACACCAACATTGCCAGTACAATGAGTAGCACTAAAGAACTCAGTGACTCTAAACATGGCACTGTCATAGGATGCCACATTTTCTAGTTCATGAAATCAGTTCTTGAAATTTCTGCCCTACTAGGTTTGCCCTGGTCAACTGTACCTGCTATTATTGTGAAATGGTAGTGTCTAGGAGCCACACCAGCCAAGGCACAAAGTGTTAGACCACACAATCTCACAGAGTGGAGCTGTGGAATTCTACTACAGAGTTCCAAACTGTCTCTGTATGCAACATAAGCACAAGAAATGTGTGTGTTGGGAGCTTCTTGAAATGGGTTTCTAGGGCCGAGCAGATGTACATACCTCTCACATCAACATGCACAATGCAAAGCTCTGACTGGAGTGATGTGACCACTGGACTCTGGAGCAGTGGAAATCTGTTCTCTGGAATGATCAATCACGATTCACTATCTGGCAATCTGACGTAAGATTCTAGGTGCAGAGGATATCAGGAGAAACGCTACCTACCGGAATGCATAGTGCCTACTGTAAACTAACAAGACAGTGAGAATCCTGTGGTAAAACACAAATTAACAAATACAAACACAAAAGGAAATGTGTTAAAGTGCGCAAAAAGAGGATATAATTTCCAGGGGTCTTCTGTGTTAATGTCCTTAAAAAAAGAAAATAACAAATAATAGTGAAGTCCTGTATAGGAAATTAAACAAGCAGGTGAATGGAGATGTACTCGCACAAACCACAGCTATGACTAAGCTCTTAGTATAGAAAGCCTATGATAAACCTTTAGCTATATAGAGTGGACCGGAGAGACTTGAAATTGATTAAAAGTGTTTATTAACAATAAAAATCACTCGGCTTATACAGACTTACGGAAGAACACAGCCGCATAAATTCAGCAAGGAATGCCGACAAGTCAAGCGTGAGATGAAAGCAGAAAAAAAGTTCTGAAAGTCTAAACCTTCCTAGTGACATAGAAGACCTCACGGGCCAATAGTCTCCAATGCACGTTTCACTGGATAGTTTCAGACTTTTTTCAAGGATGCTTATATGTATAGCATATGTTTTACAATGGAGATAATGAAAATATTTTACATTACGATCTTATGCACATTAAACAATATCTCAGAGGGATTTTCAAAGCGATATTCGCATATAAATCTCCTGATATATATATATGTGTATATATATATATAAACATATCTCGCTATAAATAGATATATCAGTCCAAAAATCATCACATATATAGAGAAATACTAATTTATAAATAAATAGAACATATTCCGTTACGAAAATGTTTTCGCAAAATGAAATATGCATCTTCTGTACTCTTTTCAAGGAGAATAAGTCATGAGCTTTGCACAACATATTAGGGTTTTTGTGTTTGGCTGTTTGGATAAGTTATTTTGCAACTTGTAATAGCTACACAACCCCAAATGTGAAAGAAACCATAACACGTCCGGTGCTATCGCAACTGATTTGCTGCACGACTTGTAATCTTGCCCAATGTGAGCAGATGATGACGAACAAATCAGATCATATTTATACAGTACTAGAATTAGAGTCAGATAAGGTCAAAATAAAATGATATTAAGTATTTTCTATTCTAAGCCAAAACAATTTAAATGTCAAGCTACTGAGCCTTCAAAGAACTAAGTAATGTCCTCTTTTTTAGAATTTTATTGCTGTATTGAATATTATTACCTTTTCAGAAACCTTTTAAGGGACATGAAATTCAAAATGTAACTTTTATGATTGAGAGCATGCAATTTTAAGATACCGTTTCAATTTAATTTTTATTATCAAACTGACTTTGTTGTATTTGAATGCTTTGTTAAAGGCATGGTGATTGGTGGCTACTCCCATATGCATACAAAAAAAAACCTTAACTTCTCAACACAGAAAACAACTTTTATTTTTACCGATTTTAGGCTAGATTATGAGTAGAGCCCCAACTGATGCGCACAAGCTAAAAGGGGTTTATTGACGCTCTTTGCATGCCTCAACTCAAGTAAACGTGTTCGGGATAGTGTGACATCAGAGCTCTGTTTAAATATTAGGCGAGACAAAAAAGTTGCACAAAACACATCAAAATTACATTTAAAAGTACAGTTACACTCATAACACTGTCTAATAATTTTTTTTTTTTTAAATGCATTAAAAAGTTATAAGGGCTCAAGGATAGGAGGTCTTAGATGTTAAAAAAAGACTGCAATTGGCTTTAACATAGAGATGCATATACATGTATATCTGTGTGTGTGTGTATATATATATTTATATAATTATATGTGTGTGTGTGTGTGTTTATATGTGTGTACATATGTATTTATGTATTTGTATGTGTATATACATATGTACAGACATATATACACATATAAACACATATTTATATATATAGACATATATGTGTGCATTTTAGACCTTTGCAGTCAAGTAGCTGAGAACATGACAAATCATATTTATGCAATATTCACATTTAATAAAGTGTTTAACTGTGTATCTACTGTAAATATTTCACATTCCAATGTTCTTCACATAAAGGAATATGTTTTAAGAATGTTTAAATAGATATTCCTAAATATATATCTGTATACCTATATATAATCATATCAATGGGGTTAGCTCACGAGTAAGGGTGTTAGTTTTTCCCACCACTTTTCACGCTCCATTGAAGTCTATTGGGGAATATGTTAACGAGGTTGCAATTTTCTAAGTTCAGTTTTTTTGCGGGTGTTGAGTTAGCGCTTGTGCGCAAACTTTTTACTTTTAACTTGTAATAAGCCAGGCAACCAGCATGTGCAAAAAGTTTTTAGCGGAGTTAACTCACGAGCAATAAATAAAGCTCCAACTGTACTCTAGCCCTTAAATTACAAATCCATCCCCTTTTCCTTGGGGATAAGTATATTTGTTTCCTAAATTACATTATTTTGTACAGAAAGTTCCTCCCCAACTTTGTGCTGCACTAACAAAAAATTTTGCTCTTGCGCTAACTGTGCTCAATGTAAAATGTTATCATGGGCGGGTTAGTGTCCTTATTAGTTGAAGTTGAAAGTAAGAGTTAGAGAGACAGCGAAAGTGTGATGTTCATTAATTTCAGGACTTGGATATCCAGGCAGTGCTAACTTCTTCTCCCATAGACTTTAATGAGGCACACTGTTAAAAAAACAAAAACATAACACTTTATTGCTTAAGCGCTAACCCGACAACGCATCAGACCAACAGAGCTAAAGCCAGAGGTAGTTATAAATACTTCACATTCCTATGTTCGTCACATAGAAGAAAATGTTCTCTTTATTTTTAAATATATATATATATGTATACACACACACACACACACATATATATATATATATATATATATATATATATATATATATATATACATACACACACACACATTGTGTGTTATATGGCTATTTAACCCCTGGGCACAGCTTCTGTTTAGCCCAGTATTGAGATATATATATATATATATATATATATATATATACACGCATATATATACTGTGTGTATATATATATATATATATATATATATATATATATATACACACACACAATATAGTCCATAAGGATTGGCACACACCAGCATCAACAGCTACCTAGTGCTCAAAATCATCAAAAAGCCTTTAATATGCAAAAAAAAATATATATACACTGCACTCAAAAGTGTATATTTTTGAGTATGTATATGTATTTATGTATGTGTGTATATATATATATATATATATATATATATATATATATATATATATATATATATATATATATATATATATACACTGTATATACTGTATATGTATATATATTGTGGAAGGCCACTGCAAATACGGTCAGGCAACTGTATTTGTTATTTTTTTTTTTTTCCCAAGTCCTTTTTAATACTAATATTGTGGTTTGCAAGCATTATTGCCCAGTTAGCTTATACCAGACTCTCTGCAAAATGTTTCAGCTTCCTGAGTATTATTCAAAGTATAGGAGGTTCCATTTTTCATTACTATTAATTTAGCTGGATAAATCAGTTTAACACTATAGTTGGCCTTCGTAAGTTTACCATAAAAAGGGGACATGTCTTTTCTCTTGATCAATGTTTCTGTTGAAAAATCCTTAAATATTAACACTCTATGCGAGCCAATTAAAAAAGGGTTACATTTCCTATAATATTTGAGGTATAATAATTTGTCCTGAAAATTAATTTAAATATGACCGGTCTTGGTTTAGAGTTTCCACTATTCTCTATCAAATATCCTATTCTGTGTACCCTCTCTATTTGAAAGGGAGAAGGTGGAGGCGGTATAAGTAAGGCCAGTGGCAGCGTAACCGTGACAAACGTCATTAAATCTTGAAATTCCGGCATTTCCGGCAGACCTATTACTTTTAAATTATTACGTCTCGTTTTTTGACTGTGAAACATCAGTCTGCTAGTGTAATCTAATTGCAGTTGCCTGCCTGCCAGCGTGTGTGCCAGGCCCACTTGCCCAGTGCCACCACTCATATCTGGTGTAACAGTAGTGTAAATTAAAAAAAACAAACTTTTTTGACTGTGAAACATCAGTCTGCTAGTGTAATCTAATTGCAGTTGCCTGCCTGCCAGCGTGTGTGCCAGGCCCACTTGCCCAGTGCCACCACTCATATCTGGTGTAACAGTAGTGTATATTTTTTAAAAAAAAACTTTTTTGACTGTGAAACATCAGTCTGCTTGTGTAATCTAATTGCAGTTGCCTGCCTGCCAGCATGTGTGCCAGGCCCACTTGCCCAGTGCCACCACTCATATCTGGTGTAACAGTAGTGTAAATTTAAAAAAAAAAAAACTTTTTCGACTGTGAAACATCAGTCTGCTAGTGTAATCTATTTGCAGTTGCCTGCCAGCGTGTGTGCCAGGCTCACAGCGTATACTATGCCCACTTGCCCAGTGCCACTACTCATATCTGGTGTAACCGTAGTGTAAATTTTAAAACAAAAGACTTTTTGGACTGTGAAACATCAGTCTGCTTTTTTGTGTCAGGCTCACAGCGTATACTGTGCCCACTTGCCCAGTGCCACCACTTATATCTTGTTTAATAGTAGTGTAAGTGTACATTTAAAAACAAAAAAAACTTTTTGGACTGTGAAACATCAGTCTGCTTTTTTTGTGTCAGGCTCACAGAGTATACTGTGCCCACTTGCCCGGTAACACCACTCATATCTTGTTTAATAGTAGTGTAAGTGTACATTTAAAAAAAAAAAACTTTTCGGACTGTGAAACATCAGTCTGCTTTTTTGTGTCAGGCTCACAGTGTATACTGTGCCCACTTGCCCAGTGCCACCATTCATATCTTGTTTAATAGTAGTGTAAGTGTACATTTAAAAAAAAAAAAAAAATGTTGGACTGTGAAACATCAGTCTGCTTTTTTGTGTAAGGCTCACACCATATACTGTGCCCACTTGCCCAGTGCCACCACTCATATCTTGTTTAATAGTAGTGTAAGTGTACATTTAAAAAAATAAAAACTTTTTGAACTATGAAACATCAGTCTGCTTTTTTGTGTCAGGCTCACAGCGTATACTGTGCCCACTTGCCCAGTGCCAACACTCATATCTTGTCATACCTGATGTTTTAAAGCACGTTATTCCAAACAATTTAGGAATGTTAGGTGATTTATGCCCTTTATGGATTAAAACCAGACTCTGCATCAACTATGTAATTTTTCGTGGGAGTTTTGCCATGGATCCCCCTCCGGCATGCCACAGTCCGAGTGTTAGTCCCCTTGAAACAACTTTCCCATCACTATTGTGGCCAGAAAGAGTCCCTGTGGGTTTTAAAATTCGCCTGCCCATTGAAGTCTATGGGGGTTCGCCCGGTTCGCCAGTTCGTGAACTTTTGCAGGAGTTCACGTTCGCAGTTCGCGAACCCAAATTTTTAGGTTTGCGACATCACTAGTAATCACAGCCGCAAGTGAGCCCCCTGGGGAAAAAAAGAAAGAAAATACATTTTTGGCTGAATAAATAAAAATTTTCAAATAGCCCCCTATTGGAAAATTATATTTATTTAGCCAAAAAAAGGATCCAGTCTACTGTCCAGTTTAATAAAATAAAAAAAAATCCTTTTATATACCTCTCTACCGCACGTGCGGTAGAGAGGTATAGTCTGCCATATCCCATTGCACATTTTTTTCTATGTGCCTGCTGCTCCGCCCATAACAGAGCCTATACCTTTGTTAATCACACAATTTTCAGTGTGCGAATTGGGCCATTTCTATGGTCGGGCAGCAGGGGGAGCACTTGCCTGCAGCAGGGCTTAAGTTTTTTTTTTTTTTTCCATTGAATACCGGAAGAGACTGCTCCAAGAAAGAGAAGAGTAAAGAGCAAGGGCAGGGTAACGATACCGATCCAGAAGAAGATTAGGGCAAGTGACAGCCTGAGAGCTGGTAAAGGGACAGCAGCAGATGATTAGCAAAAGGATGAAGATGGGAGGAGGATGCCACTTATGGGGTTTGACAGATGGCCAAAGCTATCTTTCCTGAACTTTGTCTGAGGGGGCAGGGTGAAAAGTTCCCGCTTGTGAAGAGACAACTATAAGGTGAGTGAAACAAATCCACAATCTGAAGAAACTGCCTAGTCTGGACAACTCACATTCGAATTTGGGGAGGGGGGATACTTTAGCACGAACATTATGTGTACAGAAAGATAGACACATTACCTTATAAGCACACTGTAAAACAGTTTCAGAGCCTTGTGTGAATTTATATTTCAGAAATATTCCACGGAAGTCTATGGGGATTTTCGGCTAATGTACTGCACTTTCCATGTAACTGAATAAAACCCTGTGTATGTATTTTATTGTACTATGTCTGGATAGGACATTACACTAAGCTACAGAAGAGACCCCTCTGACTCACATAATTATTCCCTATAATAGAAGAGTATTATATTGTAAATTACAGCTATAGCTTGTAGTATGTTAATATATGTGACATGATAAATGTAGTAACCACACTGAAGTCCAACCTTAATTCATGCGGCCAACTGAATATATAATTATATTTTCACTAATATACATAACAAATGTAGTATAAACGTTTTCCATTTTAGAAATCTTCACGTGTGTAATTCTTGAATTTTATGCACCACCGCCACCTGCTGGCTGCAAGTAATATAGCAAGCAATATAATATGATTGTGTGTGTGTACTAATATATATATATATATATATATATATATATATATATATATATATATATATATATATATATATATGTATATGTATGTGGGAATTGTGAAGGCTGATATTTTACCACATAGGTATTTAATACATTTTGGTGTGATACATTTTGTTATTTATATGTGAGTTTGTGTGGTCTACCACTTTGTGGCTGATCTGTTGTTGCTCCTAGATGCTTCCACTTCACCATAATAGCACTTACAGTTGACCAGGCAGATATAGTGGGGCAGAAATTTCACCAACTAACGTGAATAAGGTGGCATCCGATGACATTACCACATTTAAAGTCACTGAGCTCTTCAGTATGTCCCATTTTATGGTTATGTGTTGATTTTATGTTCTAATGATTGGTTCTTCAGCCATGTTCTGCTTGGTAGCTGAAATTATTGCAGCTCTTAAATTTGACTTTACCTATATGTTTACCAACATTAAAGTGTTGATCACAATCTTGTGTTTGATTTTGGTAGATAATATCTGATTTTGACTGTTATTGTCATTGTGTTTTTCCTGTGATCACAATCCTAATATGATTCTGCTGCAGAAACCATGAAGCTTGAAATCTTTACTTCCTAAAAACAACAAAATTGTTAATCTCATGATTACTTAATTAAAATTTTTTAGGGTTCAGCTATTACATTGTAGGTTGAACGGCCTTTATATTCACTGGTAACTTTTAATAACGAGTAGTGATGCTAAATAAACTGTTGTGCTCAAAAAACATAGAGAAATGTCTGTATGTATTTAAAGGGATTTGAAAAAGGGCATTATTTGTATGGTGGGTATGCCTGTTTTTTGGCTTATTAGTTTCGCAATTTTTTAGCATAGTGCTTATTAATTTTTTAACTTTAATTCATTGACCAGGTACTGTTTGCATTGGTTTGGTGATGTTGCTTCTTAGTATTATCTTATACAGTGGGGGTAATTTCAATGTGTTTTTCCCTGTAGCAAAACAAGTGTTACATTTGAAAACTTGATGTACTGTAATAAGTGGAAAAGTGTTGTCTCTGGGTTTTTCAAGTGCTTTTAGCTGTGGAACTTGATAAATTAAATCTGTTATACAGAAGGCTGTTTCTCACTGAAAAGATAATGTAACAAGTGCTGTCAATAAAGAATGAAAATGGCTGATTATGATGGCATCAGCATTTAAAAGGTTCATCTACAGCCATATGCCAATAAGACTAAGCAATAGATTAGGATTTGCCCCATACTAAACTAGGGTCAGTAATGCAAAAATTAGAGCATGTAATTTTTTTTTTTAATCAGAATATCCCTTTTAAAATCATCTATCCCAATGATCTTTTCTGAAGTTGAGTTTATGATATTTATGCATTAGCTGATGTATAATAATTATATTGTTAAATTTTTTGGGAACAAAATACGCGTATGCCTGCTGTGGGAAAACAAATCAACATGGCTTCTTATTTAAATTCTTGGATTCACTACAGCATTTTATCATGTAATCTATTGTCAGCCGTACACTGGTCTGATGATTTTGCAAGCGCTTCAGGTAATCTGTCACACAAGACCTGTAAACAAAAATGGATAACACTTTATTCATGGGCATGGTAATGTCTTATCAGTAGAAGATGGGCTGCTTAAAACTTTCACTGACAGTATTATTATTTTTATACTTTTCTCTAAATGTTACTCCCTACAGTGTCATTGTGACCTTTTATTTCAGAGAAATATGAAGAGCGAGACAATGTTCATGTGAACCAAAACTGTTATTTCTGGGCAGTATTTATTCATATTATTTAATAGTACTTGGAAAAAAAGCCTCCTACAATATTATAAGACAATAAACCTAGTTTCCCCTGTAAGAGGTCTATAGCAGAACAGCAGAGGAAGATAGAATTATAAGAACAGATCATAGTAATTAGATGTGTGAAGATTCATGTTTCTGTGAATACATATGATAAATAGGACTGAAATTTGAAAGGCAATGATGCTCATTTAATTAGAAGCATCTCACAGTTGAAAACACAGAGTGTATAGCAAGTCATTTATTTATATTGTATAACTACAATTTTTGTTAAACATTATTCCAACTAATTACCTATCTACTTATTTGACTTTTTTTTATTAATAATGCAGGACATGTCCTCTATAGAAAGGGTATCAAAGGACTTCAAATGAAAAGGAACACTAGAACTGTGTTTCACTTCCAGAGATGATTAATACATTTTCTTTAAAAGAATATATATATATACTCTTATAAAAAAAAAAAGAGAAACCTCTAAATTTAGTAAGTTATTTGATATTGCTTATGCTTATAAACAAGCAAAAATAAACACACAAAAAATATATAAATCTCATCTTCACATGGTTGACAAGACTGAGCCAAATTCCAGAAGAACCATAGTAGTAGTAGCATGGATGAGCCACGTAGGTGGGCATTAAGTATGTTACATGTTATGAAAGGTAGATTTTAGTGCTGGAACAAAGTAATTTTTTAGCAACATCATACAGAGCCATTTAGTGCCCCTAAGACTATTTACTGGTTATTCCTGCTGCTTACACCAAGGAGCCGATTTATCAAAGCTTCAACTGATAATACGATGGAATCCACTTGAATCTTGTGTCATATTCAACGCAAATTGAATTCACCGTAATTAACAAAGCATCAACATTGTCAACTGTTGAAATGTGTGACGTAATATACACTCCCACGATCTCAATCCGATGCAGATCGATGCTTGCGTCATTTCAGATGTTTCAAATTTACATTTGACTTTATTTGACCCTCTTCCCAATTTATAAAACATTCAACAGGTACGCTTGCGTCTTTTCCGCCGCCACGTACCTATCGTTCAAACCGCCATCCTTGAGGCTGTCAATGCCATAGAAATCAATGGGAGTCTGGAAACCCAGAAAGGTTATGTTAGATGCTGCAAGTGAATGAAGCTTATTACATATTTATGTAAATTAGAAAGTTGATTACAATTGTATACTCTTTCTAAATCACAGCGACAAGAAAGACGCATGTTCAGTATCTAAATAATATGTTAAATAATAATATTATAATCACATGTAATTTCAAGGGACAGATTAATTTCAAAATTAGTTTTAATGACAGGTCTGTCTGGCAGCAGGAGTAGTAGATATAGGGAATGGGATAAAAATGAAAAAAAAAAAAAATACATTACATACTATAGCTAACTTACTTTTTTTGATCAACCATGTTTAACGCATGTAATACATGTCCCACTGCATTTTGCACCAAATTTGACGCAATACTCACAACCCACAAACTAGTTACATTTTCCACCACTTTGAATTGGGAAATGCATAATCACATGATTTATGACATCAGCCAATCTGATTTAAATATACATTTTATACTATCACTAACTAATCAAATTGCTTGATACGTGTGTCATTGATCACTCATCAGAACTTTTAAGTGCTATTTGTTACATTGTGTATTATACTTTGAAAGTATGTGTATGTGAAATTAGTATTAAAGTTAAAATTGATGATGACATTAGGACACACAGTGTAATATTTTTAACAATGATTTTAAAAATCGATTGATCTTTGATTCAATATAATCTTAAAATGATAGATCAAAGGGATAGTCCACCTAACATTAAACTGTTGTGAATCAGATACTGCATAAAGTAAAATCACCTTTTTACTGTCATAATATTTTCAGTGTTTTTCTTCCTTCTCTTGAAGTTCATTTCCATTAAGAAATGTAATATTTTATGCCAGCCCATTTTATAACACCTGTGTAGGGGTGGTGTTTAAAAAATACACCACAATCAGGAAGGATTACACAGGTGCAGAGAGAAAACTGGCTAGCTCTTAAAATATCCATTGATTACAAATAAATACAAATGATACCCTGATTACATGTTATATTTGCATATTATTCTTGCTCAGAATAATAATATATTTACACTATATACATATAGTGGTATAAATAAACACAGAGCTATGCAAGACAACATTGTTTAGGAACATGTAAATATGTTTGGAAAAGATTTCTGACATAACAAACACACACACACATATATATATATATATATATATATATATGCAAGTATACAGTATATATACAAGACCTAGTGCCACAGCTTATGGTTCCACCAAGACCATATAGAGTACAGCATTATGGGGGGGAACCCCAAACATATGTCAACCTTTCAAAAGTACTTTTCTTCATCTACCCATTCTGACAGATCAATAATGTACAATTTTTAATTCACAGAAGTATTTTTGTTTGCACATTTACAAATATGATTCTTTAAAAAGTGATCTTTTAATCTCTGCTATTTTTTTATCATGCATGCCACACACTGTTGATTTAGGGAATGGCAATGTGCAGAAATTTTACCTCATGTGAGTGTTTCTCTGGGTGCCTGTGTATTTCTTTGTGCTTTTGTTGGTTGCTCTATGAGTGTGTATGTATTTTTTTTCTGTGAATCTCTCTGAGAGTTTTAGTGTCTGTCTTTGTGCATTTTCTGTGGATGTCTCTGTGAGGGTGTGTGTGTATGTATGTCTTTGTGTGTTTTTTGTGGGTGTCTCTCTGTGTGTGTATGTCTTTGTGTGTTTTCTGTGGGTGGGTGTGAGTGTGTATGTCTTTGTGTGTTTTTGAGGCTGTCTCTGTGGGTGTTTCCTTGGGTGTATGTGAAAGTTTGTGTTTGAGTGTGTGTGTGTGTGTGTGTGTCCATTGTCTGTTCCTTTTTAGAACATTTTGACCTTACTACTTATTAGTCACATCTTTCTACAGACTTTGAGACTAATGAGACCTTTCTGGAAGTCACCAATCCACCATTTAACCTTTAGATTATTGTTTATGCAGTTCAGGGCCTTTAGTTTCCTCCACTGCATGCTGTTGTCATCATATAGTTGGCATCTTCCTTGACAAAAAGATAATCAGAATTCCATATTTTGTCTTGTAAATCTCCTTTTTGACAAAACTGTAGCCTACCTCATTACTTGTCAGGTCAATGTAAACAAGTGCTGAGTGTCTGTGTGTGAGATTGTTTGTGTGTTTCTTTGCATGTCTGTTAGAGTGTCTACATGTGAATCCTTATGTGTGTATGTGTGTTTGTGTGTTACAACCTTTACAACATTTCCAAGTCTGACTACACTTAAGAATAAAGTGCATATACGTTTGAGTCATTTGGTAAAAAATTGTACATGTCAAAGGGGGGGGGGGGGGCTGATCAATAATTAAGTAAGGGGCCCCAAAATTTCTAGAGGCGGCCCTGTTAAAGGGACAGTCTACACCAAAATTGTTATTGTTTAAAAAGATAGATAACTCCTTTACTACCCAATCCTCAGCTTTGCACAACCAACATTGTTATATTAATACATTTTATACCATTTAAACCATTTACATTTCTGCCTGTTTCTAAGCCACTACAGACCACCTCTTATTGCATGTTTTTTTATTACCTTTTCATAAAAGACACTGCTAATTCATGCGTGCCTTATAGATAACATTGTGCTCACTCCTGTGGAGTTGTCCAGGACACAGCACTAACTGGTTAAAATGTAAGTCAATATATGATAAATAAACAGCTACTAAAAAATTACAAACTATCTAATTACAAAAAATAAAAAACTAAATTACAAAAAATAAAAAACTAAATGATCAAAAATAAAAAAGAATTACACCTAATCTAATAGGAAGTATTTTTCCAGCCACCAGTTGAATTTTAAAAAGACCTTTATTTATTTCTTACAGGGTCCATCATATCAACAACGTTTCAAACCTATGCCAGGTTCTTAAGACATGATTAAGAACCTGGCATAGGTTTGAAACGTTGTTGATATGATGGACCCTGTAAGAAATAAATAAAGGTCTTTTTAAAATTCAACTGGTGGCTGGAAAAATACTTCTTCTTGGATACACATTGGGGTCTGGCTAACCCTTTTCCCGTGCCCCACAAGGAAAATAGGTGCTGTCTTTCACTATCATATTTACTTGACCTAATCTAATAGCCCTATCAAAATAAAAAAGCCCATCCAAAATAAAAAAAACTCTAGCCTACAATAAACTACCAATAGAGCTTAAAAGGGCTTTTTGTGGGGCATTGCCCCAAAGATATCAGCTCTTTTACCTGTAAAAAAAATAAAAAAATACCCCCCCATCAGTAAAACCCACCACCCAACCAACCCTCCAAAATAAAAAACCTAACTCTAAAAAAAACCTAAGCTACCCATTGCCCTGAAAAGGGCATTTGGATGGGCATTGCCCTGAAAAGGGCATTTAGCTCTTTTACCAAACCCTAAACTAATAAAAACCCCACCCAAAAAAACGCTAAAAAAACTGCTAAAAATCACTAATCCCCGAAGATCCACTTACAGTTTTTGAAGTCCCGCTTGAACGATCTTCATCCAGGTGGAGAGAAGTCTTCATCCAAGCAGCGAGAAGTCTTCATCCAGGCGGCCTCTTCATTCTTTATCCAGGTGGCATCTTCTATCTTGATCCCGGCAGTGCGGAGCCGGTCCATCCTGAAGACATCCGGCGCGGAGCATCCTCTTCATACATTCACCGCCGTACACTGAATCTTTAATGCAAGGTACGCGATTCCTATTGGCTGATAAATTTGAATCAGCCAATAGGAATTAGAGCTACTAAAATCCTATTGACTGTTCAAATCAGCCAATAGGATTTAAGCAGCTCTCATTCTATTGGCTGATTTGAAGACTTTTTGCCGCCTGGATGAAGATAGTTCAAGAGGGACTTCAAAAACTGTAAGTGGATCATCGGGGGTTAGTGTTAGGTTTTTTTAAGGGTTTTTTGGGTGGGTTTTATTTTTAGATTATGGTTTGGGCAGTAAAAGAGCTAAATGCCCTTTTAAGGGCAATGCCCATACAAATGCAATTTTCAGGACAATGGGTAGCTTAGGTTTTTTAGATAGTTTTTTTTATTTTGTGGGTTTGGGGGTGTGGGGGGTTGTAATGTTAGTGGGTATTTGTATTTTTTTGTCAAAAAAGAGCTGATATATTTAGGGCAATGCCCTACAAAAGGCCCTTTTAAGGGCCATTTGTAGTTTATTCTAGATTAGGTTTTTTATTTTGGGGTGTTTTTTTAATGGGTATTAGATTAGGAATAATTTTTATTATTCTTCATAATTTGTTTGTTATTTTGTGTAATGTATTTTTTTAGGGGGTGTTTGTTTTCTTTTGTAGGAAAAGAGCTATTATCTTTAGCGCAATGCCCTACAAATGGTCCTTTTAAGGGCCCTTGGTAGTTTGGGGGGTGGGGGTTTGTATACTGTTAGGGTTTTTTTTTTTTGCAAAAGAGCTGTTTAACATAGGGCAATGCCCTACAAAAGGCCCTTTTAAGGGCCCCCGGTAGTTTATTTTAGATTAGGTTTTTTAATTTTTGGGTGGGTTTTATTTTTTAAAGGGTATTAGAATAGGAATTATTTTTATTTTTTTGGATAATTTCGTTTTTGTTTTTTTTGTAATGGTAGGTTTTTTATTTTTTGTAATGGTAGGTTTTAGTGTAAGGTAGGTTAGGTTTTATTTCACAGGTAAGTTTGTATTTATTTTAACTAGGTAGTTAGTAAAGAGTTAATAACTATTTACTAACTAGTATACCTAGTTAAAATAAATACAAACTTACCTGTGAAATAAAAATAAAACCTAAAAAAAATGAGTTTAATGAATAAATGGTATTACAATTTTTATTATAAAGGTGTTTCAGATTCATTACAGGTGGACAGATTTCTTTTCTGTGAGATTTTTTTTTTTTTTTTTTTAGAGCATCTTTCCCAACCTACAAAGATGATTCTCATTTTTTACTGGCTGCAATCCATATATTTACATAGTAACTGGGAAATGTTGTTTCACTTAATCTATAATATCAAGTCATAAAATATGTGCAATTAATAATTTTCTTTAAATTACAGCAACTTTAAAACGAATCATTTTGAATGTCCAAACTGCAATCATAAATTAACATTCATAAAAAAAAAAAACACAAAAAAAATCTTACAGAAACAGATATATAATATAATTATTTTTTTTTAAAAAATAACACAAAAGGATGAATAAATAATTATTTAACAAGCACAAATAGAAGTGATAAATTGTCATCTATATTGCAAACCAAAAGCAGGAGATAAAATACAGTGCTACAAAAATGGAAAAAAAAGAGTAACCAAAAACATCAAGATCGTAAGAGATAAAAATAAGTAGAACCAATATAAAGCTTTGATAATGTGAATGTTACCAGGTACATTCTGAAAATGGCTTAGAAAAGCAGGTCATCCATACAATATTTAATAACCACACAGCACAACATAGAAATGCATATATCCTCTTCTGCTGTAATGGTGCACCCCTGGGGAAGAAAAAACAATTTTTTAGGGGAGGCTTCCAATCAAGATGAAGTTGTATATTTGCATAATCATGGAAAAAGTGCTGACCAATAACATTCCATAGATTTGTGACGTTTATGAAATCTGGAAATTATCCTATTTATTAAAGGGAAAGTGAAGTACAAATTAAACTTCATGATTCAGATAGGGCCCATAATTTTAAACAACTTTCTAATTTATTTTTAAAATCAAATTTGCTTTGTGTTCTTGTTATTCTTAGTTGAAAGCTAAACCTAGGTAGACTTATATGCTAATTTCTAAGCCTTTGAAGGCCACCTCTGCATTTGACAGTTTTTCACAGCTTTTTTTTTTTTAAAGGGTATTAGAATAGGAATAATATTTATTTTTTTGGATAATTTGTTTGTTTTTGTTTTTTTCTGTAATGGTAGGTTTTTTATTTTTTGTAATGTTAGGTTTTAGTGTAAGGCAGGTTAGGTTTTATTTCACAGGTAAGTTTGTATTTATTTTAACTAGGTACTTAGTAAAGAGTTAATAACTATTTACTAACTAGTGTACCTAGTTAAAATAAATACAAACTTACCTGTGAAATAAAAATAAAACCTAAGCTAGCTACAATATAACTATTAGTTATATTGTAGCTAGCTTAGGTTTTATTTCACAGGTAAGTATGTATTTAGTTTTAAATAGGTGTTATTTAGTTAATAATTGTAAATTTAATTTAGATCTATTTTTAATTATGTTACAGTTATGGGGTGTTAGGGTTAGTTTTAGGAGTAGGTATAGGGTTAGGTTTAGGGGTAGGTGTAGGGGTTAATAGTTTAATTTAGGTTGTTGTGATGTGGGAACCTGGCGGTTTAGGGGTTAATAGGTTTATTTAGTTAATAATTGTAAGTTTAATTTAGCTATATTTTAATTATGTTAAAGTTAGAGGGTGTTAGGGTTATGTTAGGGTTAGGTTTAGGGGTAAATATAGTTTAATTTAGGTTGTTGCGATGTGGGGGGCTTGCAGTTTAGGGGTTAATAGGTTTATTTAGTGGTAGTGATGTGGGAGGCCAGAGGTTTAGGGGTTAATAGCTTTATTCAGTTGCGGCAATGTTGGTGATCGGCGGAATAGAGGTTAATATATTTATTATAGTGTGGGCAATGTTGGGGTGCAGGGGAATAGGGGTTAATAGCTTTAGCAAGCGGCGGCGATATCCGGAGCAGCAGATTAGGGGGTTAATACCTTTATTTAGGTGGCGGCGATATCGGGAGCATCATATTAGGGGTTAATAACTGTAGCCAGGTGTCAGTGATGTTGGGGGCAGCAGATTAGTGGTGTTTAGACGTGGAGTTTATGTTAGGGTGTTAGGTTTAAACAGTATTTTTATTTTCCCCATAGACATCAATGGGGCTGTGTTACGCAGCTTTTCTTTCCACGATCGCAGATGTTAGACTTTTTTCTTACACGCTTTTCCCATTGATGTATATGGGGAAAGCGTGCACGAGCACGTCAAAACAGCGCTTGTTTTTGGTGCGGTATGGAGCTTAAAAGCACCATATCGCCCGCACAAGCCGAGTTTTTTAAAACTTGTAATGGCAGTGCTATAGGGGATTAAATAACGCCACTTTTGTTGCGTTCATTAATTTCTCTATAGTGCTGAAAACTCGTAATCTAGGCAATAGTGAATTATTAAACCATATAGTAACATTGAAAAAAATAATATTAAAACTGAATTTAATTTAGCTATTCAAAACAAAGAACATCATCAATGAAGCAATTTCATGAAGTGGTAGATAGCTGAAAATGCCATTAAAGTCCATCATTGCAGCGTGAGCGTTGAATAAAGCAATATTTATGCTTCACTGACTCAATTCCTTCATTAATCATCTCATTAATTTATTACAATTGATACACTCAAGTAGACATTTAAACTTAAACACATATACATTTTTTTCTCATTTATTAATACTTTTTTTTAAAATGACTTTAATGAATAAATGGTATTACAATTTTTATTATAAAGGTGTTTCAGATTCATTACAGGTGGACAGATTTCTTTTCAGTGAGAAAAACTCTCCAGAGATTTTTTTTTAGAGCATCTTTCCCAACCTGCAAAGATGTTTCTCATTTTTACTGGCTGCAATCCATATATTTACATAGTAACTGGGGAATGTTGTTTCACTTAATCTATAATATCAATTCAAAAAATATGTGCAATTAATAATTTTCTTTAAATTACAGCAACTTTAAAACTAATAATTTTGAATGTCCAAACTGCAAATCATAAATTAACATTCAGATTATGATATTTTACAGGACTTTTAGTGTTATAGTTTAAAAAGGGTGAGATACATGTTTTCTTTTCTTTTTTAATTTAATGTATTTAATTTATTTATTTATTTATGTATTTATTTTAAACACAAAAAAACTTACAGAAACAGATATATAATATAAATTAAAAAAAATAACACAAAAGGATGAATAAATAATTATTTAACAAGCACAAATAGAAGTGATAAATTGTCATCTATATTGCAAACAAATCAAAAGCAGGAGATAAAATACAGTGCTACAAAAATGGAAAAAAAGAGTAACCAAAAACACCAAGATCATAAGAGATAAAAAATAAGTAGAACCAATATAATGCTTAGATAATGTGAATGTTACCAGATACATTCTGACATTTTTATGAATTAGAAAATTGCACAGATGGCTTAGAAAAGCAGGTCATCCATACAATATTTAATAACCACACAGCACAACATAGAAATGTATATATCCTCTTCTGCTGTAATGGTGCTCCCCTAGGGAAGAAAAAACATTTTTTTTAGGGGAGGCTTCCAATCAAGATGAAGTAGTACATTTGCATAATCATGGAAAAAGTGCTGACCAATAACATTCCATAGATTTGTGACGTTTATGAAACCTGGGAATTATCCTATTTATTAAAGGAATAGTAAAGTACAAATTAAACTTTCCTGATTCCAATAGGGCATGTCATTTTAAACAACTTTCTAATTTACTTTTATAATCAAATTTGCTTTGTTTTCTTGTTATTCTTAGTTGAAAGCTAAACCTAGGTAGGCTCATATGCTAATTTCTAAGCATTTGAAGGTCGCCTCTGCATTTGACAGTTTTTCACAGCTAGAGGGCGTTAGTTCATGTGTTTCATATAGATAATATTGTGCTCTTGCAAGGGAAGTTATTTAAGAGTCAGCACTAATTGCCTGAAATGCAAGTCTGTCTAAAGATCTGACATAAGGAGGCAGTCAGCAGAAACTTAGAAACAAGGTAATTGCAGAGGTAAAAAGTATATTTCTATAACAGTGTTGGTTATGCAAAACTGGGGAATGGCAACTAAAGGGATTATCTATCTTTTTAAACAATAACATTTTTGGTGTTTACTATCCCTTTAGCATGTGAACTGAATATGTGTAAGAACTTAAACACTGAAAATGATTTCAATGCAAATGATTAACACAATGCAAATAAATTTAAGAGGACACATACATGCTTGACATCAAAATTTCAACGCAAATGCTGTAAATTATGACTTTATGCCCATGCTCTAGAGCAGTCTCTGTATTAGCTGAACAATACATCATCAATATTTCAAATGTGCATGAAATATCCCTACATACAAAATATGTTTTTTTAAAGCATGCAACATTTTCATCTTGCTTAAATAAAAAGAGAGAAGTGCTTAACCTGGGAATGAACAATAGCATTATAGCTTGTTCTATGGCTAGTTACAACCCTAGAAGCAGCCTCTTTTTGCTCAACATGTGCCTTTCACAGAGAAGACCCTGACTAAACAGTGCAAGTCAGTCTCGAAATACCAGACAAACCCTCTCTGAATGAGATGTACATTTCGGCCTAGTGTGGGCTACGTCAGTGAGGTGCAACCATATTCCTCTAGGCACACTGAGCTTGTTCTATGTCTAGTTACCATCCTAGGAGCAAAAAAGGCACATTTTGAAAAAAAGGGTTAACTAGCCATAGAACAAGCTACTATTCTAATGTTTGTTCCCAGGTTGAGCGTTTCTCTCTTTTTATTCAATGAAAATTATGACCCTGAGGGAAGTCTCCCTATAGGTGATGCAGGAAACGAGATGTGAACCCATTGTTTAGTGTACCTAGAGGGATATGACTGCACCTCACTGATGGGGCCCACGCTAGGATGAAACATACGCCTGGGGTTTTGCCTTTTTTCTTGTATAGAGATGCATTGCCTGGTATAACTGGACTGCACTGTTTAGTCAGGATCAGACTGATGTACTACAGGAAAGTTCTTCTCTGTGAAAGGCACATGATAAGCAAAAAGAAGCTGCTTCTAGGTTGGTAAATAGCCAAAGAACAAGCTATTATACTTTTGTTCATTCCCAGGTTGAGAGCTTCTCTCTTTTTGTATATGCAAATTGTAACCCTGAAGGAAGTCTCCCTAAAGGTGATGCAGTAAATCAGACGTAGACCCGTTGCTCAATGTGCCTAGAGGGATATGGCTGCACCTCACTGACAAGGCACACACTAGGCCAAAACATTCAGAGAGGGATTGCCTGGTATTTCTGGGATGCACTATTTAGTCAGGATCAGACTGATATATTTCAGGAAAGTTCTTCTCTGTGAAAGGCATATGCTGAGCAAAAAGAGGATGATTCTAGGGTGGTAACTAGCCACAGAACAGGCAATTATGCTATTGTTCGTTTCCAGGATGAGTGCTTCTCTCTTTTTGTATATGTAAATTTTGATCCTTAAGGAAGTCTCCCTAAAAGTGATGTGGGAAACCAGACGTAGACCCGTTGCTCAGTGTGCCTAGAGGAATATGGTTGCACTTCACTGATGAGGACCACGCTAGGCTGAAATGTACATCTGGGCTTTTGCTTTTTCTCTCGTTAAGAGAATGATTGCCTGGTATTTCAGGGCTGAACTGTACTGTTAAGTCAGGATCAGATTGATATACTACAGGAAAGTTCTTCCCTGTGAAAGGCACATATTATTATTATTATTATTATTATTATTATCGGTTATTTGTAGAGCGCCAACAGATTCCGCAGCACTATAAACAAATGCAGAGTACGACAAAACAATTATAGGGATCAAATGGGTAGAGGGCCCTGACAAGAGTTGCACTGTTGTAGTCAGCTCTTAAGAAGGTGATCTACAAACAGCTGGACTCTTAGGCTTACATGCTAAGGGGTTTCAGGGGATAGCAATGGAGGAGAGGAACTGGTATAAAGAAAGGTTAGCGTAGGTTGTATGCATCCCTGAACAGTAGAGTCTTTAGGGAGCCCTTGAAGCTTTTAAAACTAGAAGAGAGTCTTGTGGAGCGAGGCAGAGAGTTCCACAAGATGGGAGCCAGTCTGGAGAAGTCCTGTAAACGGGAGTGTGATGAGGTGACAAGAGAGGAGGAGAGTAGGAGGTTGTGAGCAGAGCGAAGGGGACGGGAGGGAGAGTATCTGGAGACAAGGTCTGAGATATAGGGGGGGAGCAGTGCAGTTGAGGGCTTTGTATGTCAGAATGAGAATTTTGTGTTTGATCCTAGAGGCAAGAGGAAGCCAGTGAAGGGACTGGCAGAGAGGTGCAGCAGATGAAGAGCGATGTGTAAGGAAGATGAGTCTGGCAGAGGCATTCATTATGGATTGTAAAGGAGCTAGGTGGCAGGTGGGGAGACCAGAGAGGACAGAGTTGCAGTAATCGAGGCGGGAAAGAATGAGAGAGTGGATTAAAATCTTAGTTGTGTCTTGTGTAAGGAAGTGTCTAATTTTAGAGGTGTTTTTAAAGTGGAAGCAGCAGGCTTTAGCCAAGGACTGATATCGGGCATGCGGGGTAGGGGTAATGATGGAGTTGTCGACAGTTATAGAGACATTGGGGGTGGAGAGTTTAGAAGAAGGGGGGATAAGGAGCTCAGTTTTGTAGAGATTTAGCTTGAGGTAGTGAGAGGACATCCAGTTAGAGATGTGAGAAAGACGGTTAGTGACACAGGTTAGCAAGGAAGGAGATAGGTCTGGTGCAGAGAAGTAGATTTGGGTTTTGTTGGCATACAAATGATATTGTAAACCGTAGGACTTTATTAGGGAACCTAGTGATGACGTGTAGATTGAGAAGAGAAGGGGACAGAGGACAGAGCCTTGCGGTACTCCGACAGAAAGTGGTGACGGGGCAGAGGAGGCCTCAGAGAAGGCTACACTAAAGGTACGGTTTGACAGGTAGGAAGAGAGCCACAAGAGGGCTGTATCACTGATGCGGAAGGATTGGAGGGTTTGGAGCAAAAGAGGGTGGTCAACAGTGTCAAAGGCTGTGGACAGATCAAGGAGGATAAGCAGAGAGAAGTGGCCTTTTGTTGAGCAAAGAGGCTGCTCCTAGGGTGGTAACTAGCCATAGAACAAGCTATTATGCTATTGTTCATTCGTTTCCAGGTTGAGTACCTCTCGTTTTGTATAGACATTTTCATCTTGTTAGATATCAAATTAAACTTTTTTTTTTTGCAGTCCAGGGCCTTATCCCTTAAAAAAGCCTCATTAGTGTAGTTTATCTTATCTATTTTCTTTTGGACCAATTAGTGACAAATATAAATAAGCACCTGTATATATCAACCAATCAATCCAGCATGTGAAGCCCAATTCACGGTTATGAATATCACTCTAGCCTCTCTGTAATAAGTGGAAAAACTAAAATCTGATGTAAATTACAAAGAAAATAAATAAATAAAATAAATAAATAAGTAGAGAAAGTGAATTTTATTTTATTTTTATTTCTTTTCACAGTGCATATTAAACCTTTTATTGAGAAGTACATTTTATTTGTATCTCCCTTTAATGTAATTAAATATACAAAATATAGGGGGCATACACTTAGCCAATGATGTGCTCTCAATTTATCAAATGCAAAATGTTGATAAAATGATCTCCGTTATGAGCTATATCTACTTTGGCAATATGTACTTACTATTTTTAAAATTAAAGGGTCAATAAACGTAAGAATTCATGTCCAGAATCATATAACATTAGATTAGTGGTACCTGTGTAAAAAATGAATCAACATTTGCTTATATTGCCTTCACCATCATCCTCTTCTGATTTATTTTCTTTTTTCTTTTTCAAAACCGCATCATGGGCTTGCTGTAGCATCACATATAGACAGTATTGTAGTTTTCACATATTTTTATTTTCGTTTTAGTGTCTTATATTTATCATGAAGTTAGTTTGTGTAAGTTTTGGACAGTGCAAGAATGTACTCAGATACATACAATGAAACGCTCCTCTGTTTTAAAGATGTCCTTTAATTTTGAATATCTGTATCTTTCTTAGAAATAATTTTCAGTTGGGTCTCTTAAAAGTATATCTTACTGCAATCAACTCTCTTTTTTTCTTATCTATTTTTTGTGCTGCAAACAAGGTGGCTGATTACATTAGACTAACAATTTAATCAGTACAGGTTAATCATTTTAGCACTAGGAAATCTTCTTATTTGCGTTATGTAGAATGACTTAATGGGAAATTCTATCCTTCTATTAAACAAGTGATATAATTTGCCTCTCTGACAATGCAGTATTACCAGATAACCTTAAATGCTTTCTTTTTAATTAAATTTACTTGTAAAACCTTATAGAGACACAAAACACTTTTCAATTAAAAGAGTTTTGTAAAAAAAAAAAAAAAAAGTCATAAAAGCTACATGTGAATATTTTCTGATTACATTAAAGGGAAATTAAACCCAAAATATTTATTTTGTGATTTAGATTATATAATTTTTTTGAAAACGTTTCCAGTTGGACTTTCAGGGGAAGATTTATTAAAAGTTGAGTAGACATTATTTGCTGTAGCATACGCTGTCCGCATTTAACATTGCACAAGCATTTATGGTGAAATGCTTGTGCAATGCCATCCCCTGCTCACTGGGGGCCAATCGGCCGATAGCAGGGGCTGTCAATCATCCCGACCGGATCGGGATAATTTCAATCTGCCACCTACGACGGCTACATTTTAACTTATGTTTCAGGCGACCCTGAAATGGGCCGCCAAAGCAGCATCCACCCTTAGTATCACATTTGCTTCATTCACTTGGTATTCTTTATTAAATGGACATGAAATCCAAAAATTTTCTTTCAGGATTTAGGTAGAACATTCAATTTTAAACAACTTTCTAGTTTCTTCTATTATCAAAACTTTTTCATTCTCTTGGTATAATTTGTTGAAGGAGCAGCAATGCACTACTGGTTTCTAACTGAACACATGTGTGAGCCAATGACAACCGGTATTAATATGCAGCCACCAATCAGCAGCTACAACCTAGGATCTTTGCTGCTCCTGAGTTTACCTAGATAAAGCTTTCAGCAAAGGATAAGAAAAGAAGGAAGCATATTAAATAATAGAAGTAAATTGGAAAATTGTATGTTCTGTCTGAATCATGAAAGCGTAATTATGACTTTACTGTCTCTTTAAATAGATACCTAGGTAGGTGTCTGGAGCACTACATGGCAGGAAATATTGCTGCCATTTAGTGCTCTTGCAAATTCATGCAAAATTGCTGCTTACGTCTCTCTGCTTTTAAACAAAAGATACAATAAGAACAAAGAACATTTGATAATAGACGTAAATTAGAAAGTTGTTTAACATTGCATGCTCTATCTGAATCATGAAAAAAAAAATTCACTTTCAAAGCCGCCAGGGATTGCAGAAAGCGTGCTGCCCATATTTAAACAATGCTGCCCCCTGCTCATGCTACCCCAATGGCGCACAAATAGGGGCTGTCAATCACCTTGGGCAAACGTGTCTGGGTGATTTAATCCACAAGCTAAGATGACCGCTGCTTCCTAACTATCAGCTGAGCCTGCAGCAAAAGGCTTCCAAAGCTCCATATTCAGCTTGATAAATGGTGACCCATGTGTGCTACAGTTGTTTCCCACCAAGAACATGCCTTATTTTGATCCATTAATCTGAACTTTGTACTGAAGCAGACATGGCTATCCACTGTGATTTTATTAGTAAACATTGCATTGTGTTGCATTACCCTTTATGCCTTATAATATGTAAGTTATCAGAAAGTACAAACATAAGAGCCCATGGGATTATATACTAAATTACACAATCATAACCATTATGGCTGCACATTTTGGATAATATAAAGGGACAGTAAAGTCCAAAAAAACCTTTCATAATTTAAATAGGAATGTAATTTTAAACAACTTTCCAATTTACTTTAATCACCAATTTTGCTTTGTTCTCTTGGTATTCTTAGTTGAAAGCTAATTCTAGGAGGTTCATATGCTAATTTCTTAGACCTTGAAGACTGCCTCTAATCTGAATGCATTTTGACCACTAGAGGGCATTAGTTCACGTTTTTCATAAAGATAACATTGAGCTCATGCACGTGAAGTTACCCTGGAGTCACCACTGAATGGCTAAAAAGCAAGTCTGTCAAAGAACTGACATAAGGGGGCAGTCAGCAGAGGCTTAGATACAACTAAATCACAGAGGTAAAAAGTATATGAATATAACTGTGTTGATAATGCAAAACTGTCGAAGGGGTAATAAAGGGATTATCTTTCTTTTTAAACAACAAAAATTCTGGTGTTGACTGTCCCTTTAAATGTTTATTATTCTGATAGAGCATGCAATTTTTAACCAATTTCCTTTCTACTATCAAAGTTGCTTCATTCTCTTGTTATACTTTATTAAAAAGATGCCTACATATGCTGAGCACTAACAATGAATTGCTATTGGGTAGCTGCACATTTATGCTTCTTGTCATTAGCTCATTTGATATGTTCAACTAGTAGAAACTAGTAGTGTACTGCTGTATCAAGTGTAGTAGTGTACTAGTAGTGTATCAAGTGAATGAAGTACATTGACAAGTTGCTTAAAATTGTGTGCTCTATCTGAATCATTACAAGAAAAGTGTTGGGTTTCATGTGAATAAACCTACCTTGAAATATTTTGAATAACATTGAAACAGACACACACACACATATATATATATACTATAATATAAAAGGCCAGGTATGTTTGTCCAAATCTGTCATGTGCAGTAGAGACAAACAAACTGGCCTTCATTGATAGAGCAGTGAAAGAGGTGTGCACGAGGCGTGTCGCCGGGTGGGAGCACCTTAATGGGGGGCGTGTCTGGACGGGAATGGCCTATGGCCGACGGGAGCACCGTGATGGTGGCGTGACCGAACGCGGCCAGGTAAGAAATTGGGTAATCCTAGCATTTACCTGTGTAAACCTGATATTACACAAGCGGCTGTGGGTAAAGTCTGATGTAGCATTATAAATCTTCTAAGAGTGCATCGAGTCACTGCATCAAACATATATACGATGCACTGTAATTCACACATCTTTACTATTTTTTTTGCCTTCTCCCTTGTAAACCTCATTCTCCAAGGTTCACTTATGGTTATAATGCCTAGCTCAGTATAGCACATGAGTCCTTATGTTTGTTTTATTTTATCTTGATTTAGAAGGGGGATTTTTTCGAAATATATGCCGGCATTACCTGATTCACTTCTATGTTACTTGGCCTAACCGTACTATTGCCGTCAAGCGAGGGGGCTTATAAATAATATCATTTTACATATATAGTGTCTTTAACCCTATGCAGTAATATTGTGACTGTATTCAACTTACTATCATATTTATGCAGGGTCAGTTTGTATTTGCGGATTGAAACTATGGCATAAAATGTATAGTTTTGCTCAGCTTTATCTTATTTAGTATTTTGGTTACTCTGTTTAATTATTGCGCTGGTCTTGACATTTATACATAGTCCACTGTCATATTTTTGCAGTGTCATTTATGATTTTTGAATTACACTATGGGGCCCATTTAGCAAGCTCCGTAGGGAGCTTGTGGGCCCGTGTTTCTGGCGAGTCTTCAGACTCGACAGAAACACAAGTTATGGAGCTGCGGTCTAAAGATTCTGCTCCATAACCCTGTCCGCCTGCTCTGAGCAGGCGGACAGGAATCGCCAGAAATCAACCCGATCAAGTACGATCGGGTTTATTGACACCCCCCCTGCTGGCGGCCAATTGGGCGCGAGTCTGCAGGGGCTGGCGTTGCACCAGCAGCTCTTGTGAGCTGTTGGTGCAATGCTGAATATGGAGAGCGTATTGCTCTCCCCATTCAGCGAGGTCTTGCCGACCTGATCCGCGAGTTGTCGGATCAGGTCCGCAAGACCTTTCTTAAATAGGGGCATATAGCACAAAATGCTCAGGATTTAAAGGGACATGATACTCATATGCTAAAACCACTTGAAACTGATGCAGTATAACTGTAAAAAGCTGACAGGAAAATATCACCTGAGCATCTCTATGTAAAAAAAGAAGATATTTTACCTCACAATCTCCTCAGTTCAGCAGATTAAGTTCTGTGTAAAAAAGTTATACTTCAGCTGCTGCCCAGCTACAAGTAAAATAATTTAAAAAAATGAAGAAATGAACAGCAGCCAATCAGCATCAACAGTGCTGAGGCCATGAACTCTTTTACTGTGATCTCATGATATTTGACTTAACTCTCATGAGATTTCATATTAAACTTCCTTAAACTGAATAGGGAAAATAAGATGAGTGTTCACAAAGCTCCCTCCTTTCGCTGTCCCGGGACAGCCACACTAAAATGCTGCTTAGAAGTCCTTTACAATGGAGGTGGCTACTGAGGAATTTTTGAGGTAAAATATCTTTCTTTTTTTACATAGAGTTGTTCAGGTGATATTTTCTAGTCAGCTTTTTACAGCTATGCTGCATCATTTTCATGTGCTTCAACATTTAGGTATCATGACCCTTTAAACCCTTTAAGGACACAGCTTTCAGTTTGCTCAATTGTTTTATGACGGAAAAATTTCCGTCATATGTCCTTAAGAGGTTTTTAATTATATCACAATATAATATCCCTTAATCCTTTTACTGGTATATTGTATGCTCATTGCTGATTAGATCTCTCGATCATAGGGCTGCAATATACGATCTCACTGTGACCTTTCTACTACTGTCTTTAACTATAACACAGTTACAATTTAACAACATTATTTTATTACAATATTATCTTTGGCTTTGCATCATTGATACAACCTGATCGCTCGTGTACTATTGAGACCAATAACATATAACCACTTTAGTTCTTTTTAGCATTAGTAACACCCATACACGGGGTTCATTTCTGCATTGTGCTGTTACCATATTAGGAACCACCTTTCTGATTCTATTGATCTCTCTAGCTGCCGGTCACTTATTCGCTCTCTTTTCCCCTTCCCCCTGTACTTAAACCATATTCCATGTGAGACATAGAAATAAATAGTTCCCCTAAGAAAGGGAAACACAAGAATTTCTAAAACAAATCTTTATTAAATCCCAAAATTTAAAAAAGAGCAAAAATATAAAAAAAATGTGGAGCTCACTGGTCGGTTCCACATTTTAAACTGTTTTTGCCCATTTTTTTAATTTTTTGATATAATAAAGATTTGTTTTTAGAAATTTTTGTGTTTCCCTTTCTTAGGGGAACTATTTATTTCTATGTCACATGTGGGATATGTTTGGAGTGCTAATAAGCATACTCTATAGAGGTTTTTTTAACTCTACTCTAGACATGTGCATGGCAAAAAAATTTGGTTCGGATCGATTTGGAATTTTTCGAAGTTCGGTTCGGATCGATTTGAATTCGGAAAATTTTGAATCGATTTGTTTCGGATTTGAAGTAATTTGGCTGGATTCGGTTCGATTCGGTTCGGAAATTCAGAATTTTCAGTAAGTGTTAGGTGGGATTAGACTAGTATTATGTACAGTATATTAGGTGTAACCCATAGCAGAGTGATATAACCTAATATACTGTACAATACTAGTGTAATCCATGGCCATCCGAATTTAGCGAATAAATCCGAAGTAATTCAGATTTATTCGCGAAATTCGGCAGTATTTTTAATTTGAAATTCGGTTCGATCCGAATCGCCAAATTTTCGGAATTTTCGGAATTTCCGAATCGAACCGAATTGCACATATCTACTCTACTCCCCCTGAAATATAAATATATATGTTTACATAATACAGTATATTCTAATGCTAATTCCAATAAGCTCTAATATATGTAAATAGTGTTAAAGGATATTTGGATGTAATATTTTAATTTGAACAGAAACATTTTTTTGGTACAAGTAGACAAATACTTTGGCACAATTTGTAAAAAAAAAATACATGTCAGCCGCATTTTGTTTGCATATTAATGTAACATTTACACATTTTATGTAACTTTCGAATATATATATATATATCAACATTCATTTTCATATATTTCATTCTAATATTCTAATGCTACATCAATATTTAAAAGTTAACCATTGATATTTGATTGTTAGAATATTCAGTATTCATTATAGAATGCTAACTTTTGGAATAAAGAAAAACATTTGAATGGAATTTGAATGGTAAAAATGTCTAGCGGGACATTGGTTTCTACTATTCAAATGTCAAAACAAACATTGCCTATTGCTTCTATTGACCAGAATAAAAGATAGATTATCTGTAGTTGTCTAAGGAATTCATGTACAAAATGTCCTAGGTTACTGCAAAATTATATTTAAAACATCTGTGGTGTGTGAAATTAAGGGACATGAAATCCAAACATTTTCTTTCATTATTCAGAAAGTGATACTATTTTTAGTATTATTTAAAATTTATTTTAAGTTCTCAAATTTGCTTCTATTATCAAATTTGTTTCTTTCTCATATTATTGTTTGTTGATGAGATACCTAAGTAGGTAGCATGCACGTACCTGAAGCACTGCATAACTAGAAATAGTGCTGCCAATCTAGTGCTCATGCAAATGTATAACATTGTTGCAAAACTGCTGACATATATTGTTGCAGACACGTGCACACTACTGAGCATACATTATTGCTTTTCAACAATGGATAACAAGAAACAAAGAAAAATTGATAATAGAAAGTAAATTGGAAATTTGTTTAAAATTGTATGTTCTATCTGAATCATGAAAGAAAAATGTGGGGGTTTATGTTTCTTTAAGCAGTTTACTATGAAGTATTGTCTTCTAATGCATGTTTATGAGCTCACCACAAGCAATCATTTGATCACTTCTGAGTCTAGGACAATATGAAAGTTAAATAAACCTGTACATTAAATATAAATCATATTGATTAAATATATAAGCACCTTAATGGATAGAATGGATGGCATAAACAAATAAGTGATCAACTATTTCTAAAATTGCATTAAAGGGACATGAAACCCAAAAATGTTCTTTCATTATTCAGCTAGAGAATACAATTTTAAGAATTTCCAATTTACTTCTATTATTTAATTTGCTTCCTTCTCTTGTCAGTGGCGTCACTAGGGGTTGGTGTCACCCGGTGCGGTAAGTCCATGGTGTCACCCCCCCCCCAGAAAGCAGACACACACAAAAACACAGGCAAACACACATACAAACATTCAGACACACTTAAAAACATACTCAGATGCACACACAAACAATCGGAAACACACTCAGACACACACACAAAAACACACACACAAAAACACTGAGACACACAAAAACTCAGACACACACTTACAAAATATGTAAACTGCCACTGCATTAATTATAAAGCTCATGCCTAGAGCTGCTCCCTGGCTCAGCAGAACATCAAATGAAAGATAAACAGAGCACTCTAAAAATAAATCACTAAAGAAAAGGTTTAGGTGCAAACTATGAAAATTCTGCTGTCTGACTCTGTTCCAAGTCTGTCAGTGCACAGCCCCGGGCCGGCGTGCCTACCGCTTCTGTATGGCCAATCACCTCTGCACTCTGCCCACCCCCAGACCCCCGCACCGCCCTCCTACCTGTTCAGTGTGCACTTAGTGTACCGTAACCGTAATGGTCTGGTGGGCATCATACGTGGCTCCTTCACTTTAAAGACAGTGTCAAACAGTCATGCGGTCAGGTGCCAGGCATCCCCTCATGATTTGCCAGTTCCCATTTAGAGAGACAGCACAGCAGTGAATGACTCCACTTCTCCACATGTCACTGAGCAGTGAGCACAGATAGGCAGGCAGGTTTAGGCTAGCAGCGCAACTTTGCAAGCCCCACGGCATGCCCACAACATTCATAGCGAAATTGGGCAGGGGAGAAGCAAGAGTACAAACAAGCAAAAGCAGCTGGGAAAACTATTTGTTGAAATTGCGAGCACTGGCTCAAGGGGCAAAAAAATTGTGTGTCTACATCTTCCCCAGTCCCACCAATGTTCACAAATGCCAGCCCCTCTAATAAAAAAAAAATCTATGCATCTCAACATTGTATTTCTTTGAATTTCAATAAAATTTAAAAAAAAAAAAAAAAAAAAAAATTTTTTTTGGTGTCACACCCCTGGTGGGTGTAACCCGGGTGCGTCCCGCCCCCCCCCCCCCCCCCGCCCCCCCTAGTGAACGCCACTGTCTCTTGTTATCCTTTGCTGAAACGTTTATCTAAGAAAGCTCAGGAGCAGCAGGAGGTAGGTTCTAGCTGCTGGTCGGTGGATGTATATATATATATTATATATATATATATATATATTTTATATATATATATATATATATATATATATACTGATTGTCATTGGATCACCCATTTGTCAGTGAAAAACTAGTAGTGCATTGGCTGCTCCTTCAACAAATGATACCAAGAGAAGAAACAAATTAATTAGAAAGTTGTTTTAATTTGTATTCTTTATCTGAATCATGAAAGAAAATTTTGGGGTTTCATGTCCCTTTAACTCAGTGCAAAAGCTAAACTTTGTTTCTGAATACAATGATGCCGTAAAGTATTGTACAATTTCTCATCTGCGCTTTATGATTTTTTTCTTGCATTTAGAGATATTAAAATCACACATTAATTGCTTTTAAATCACTGCACAGTAATACATACGTTCCCTTGTATCCAAATTCAGGGTTATTAGAGTGTAAAGATGATAATTGTTGAGTTCAATTAAATACGAAGAAGGTATACAATACTTGGAGAATAAACCGTCAATACAATCCCATATGTAATTAGTGCAGATGTTCCCCTCATTATCTATTTTCTTAGATAAACATTGATTGTAGTTTCTCTGCTAATGCCTTCAACGTCCAATATCTCTTTGTTTATATTATGGGTTACATTTGCAATTAATTTGTACTTTTAATGTCTGTTATATTTTTGCTAGACATATTTCTTGTAAAAAATAAGTGGTGAAGCCAATGGAAATTAAAAATGCCATGATTTGTTATGAAACCAAATAATGAGCTTCCTTAGCCTTTATGTTGTTATTGTATTGTGATATATAAACATAATTCTATTGTTTTGTATTTTCTTATTTATTATAGGTTAAATAAATAGTCTTTAGTACAAATCAAATCACTGCCATTATTTTCCAATCCAACTCTATTCTGTTACATTTTCCTCAATGTTTTTCTATCCTTACTTTTGCTGTACATAATCTTCCATTTTCACATCAGTTAATTACATGTTCAGATCAGTTAATTACATTGAATTACACACTAGTGTTTTCGAAAGAAAAGCAAATAGATCAGAAATACCAGTGTAGACATTGTTAAAGGGGCACTGTACACTAGATTTTTCTTTGCATAATGTTTTGTAGATGATCCATTTATATAACCCATCTGGTAGTGTTTTGTAACAATGTATAGAATTGCTTATATTTTAATGACATTGTCCAGATTTTCAGACTCCTAAACCAAGCCTTAAAGTATCAGATGTAAACCCAAGGTCTACAGACTCCTGTTTGTGTAATGGGTCATTTAATATGCTTTCTCAGCCCCTCTTAGTGAGTGTCCCAGCCTAACCACATCAACAGTGCTAACCTGGGAGCTTGTAAATACGTTTTAAAATGGTTTTTATTCTGGAATTTTAGATCAGTATCTGTGAATATTCTTCTTTATAGTAGTGTCTATTACATGCAGTTATATGAAAATTAGTGTATACTGTCTCTTTAATGTTGTAAAACTATTGTAGCTTGAAATGGCTGATTTTTAATAGAATATCTACAAAGGTGTACAGAGGCCCATTATCAGCAACCATCTGTCCTGTGTTCCAATGGCATGTTGTTTGCTAATCCAAGTTTATCATTAAAAAAAGCTAATTGATAATTAGGAAAGCTTTTTGCAATTATATTAACACAGCTGAAAACTGTTGTGATGATTAAAGAAGCAATACAACTGGCCTTCGTTAGACTAAATGAGTATCTAGCACATTAGCAATTGCGGGTTCAACTACAGGCTCAATATGCCAGAAACAAAGAACTTTATTCTGAAATCCATCTTTCTATCTTGTTCTGAGAAATGAAGGCTATTTCTATTTGAGAAATTGCCAAGAAACTGAGAGCTCTTGTACAACACTGTGTGCTACTCCCTTCACAAAACAGGTTAATTGCAAACAGCAGGATATACATAATTAAAGAATATTACATTTATATGTGAAATAAAATATATATATTTTGGCCATATATATATGGCAGTGTATGTACAATAGTGTGCTATGTAAGTAAGGAGAGCGTGGTCTCAAGCAATGGAGTACTACAACGCCCTGCGCACAGGTACACAAATGCATATAATGACCCATTGTATGCCCTAATTTTAGCAATTATTGGTAAGGTAATATATATATATGTATAGGGAGACCTAAGTGTAAATGAATTACTAAATTACAATTTATAATTTATAATTTATTAATTTGTTTGATTATTTGAGATGGCGAAAGTGTTGGAAAAAAAGGGGGGGGAGGGGGGAAAATACATAAAGATTATTCCCAAAAATTTATAACATCATGAACAGAGTTATACCCCATTTGAGATACCGTGGTTTCCAATGTAAAGATCCAAAAAGCTTCTTGTTTCAACAGAGCTTTATTAATATCACCACCTCTAGGGGCTACTTTGACTTGCTCAATGACTTTCCATTGAAAGTAGTGTTACTACTGTTATGCCTTTGAATAAAGTGTTTAGACCAATGTGCTGAGCATGGATCTGACCGTTTATATCTGACAAATGTTGCCTAATGCGTTCTCTGACCTCTCTTGTGGTACAACCCACATATTGTTTATTTGTGGCATGTGCATCCAAATCAGGTATACTACTACATTTTTGGATCTGCAATTTACACATCCATTAACGTTGTATGTTTTATTTGGGTGGGGGGGGGGGACAGCAGATGAAAAATCATTTCCCTTGTGTATGAAGCTGCATGGAATGCAAGCACTATACCCACATTTATACATCCCCTTGGAATTTAACCAGGAGTTGGAACTGATGGTTTAGTGGGCAATACACTTGGCGCAATCTGATTACCTATAGTCACACCTCTCCTATAGGAAATTTGCACCCTTTTTCTAAAGTAGTTGTTAAGCCTTCATCTGCTTGAAGCATAGGCATGTGTCTACGTATAATTTGCAGATCTCTTTGTAGTCCGAGGAGTACTGTGTGACAAACGTCACTTGATCAACCGGACTCCTTTTTGTTTTTGTATATCTTTAAGCAAATGCGTTCTGTCTATAGAGTCAACCTCTAATCTTGCCTTATTGGACGGTTGTCTTGCTGTAACCTCTTGCGAGAGTCTTTTAGTAAGATCTTTACTCTGAGTGGCATAATCCGATTTCTCCTGAACAGTTTCGTTTGACTCTGATAAATTGCCTTTGGCAATTGCATAAGGAACTTTGGGTGGGTGGGTTGCTCTTACCATGCAAGAGGTGTTACCAGATATTGGTTTTCTGTATATCTGTATTTGACTTTATTCGTGTTAGGTGCAATACTGAGTTCAACTTCTAGAAAATTGATTTTCATTTGATAGTTTCAAAGGTGAATTGTAGATCCCAATCATTACCATTTAGGAATTCAACAAAATTCTCAACATTGGTGGTGCTGCCCTTCCAAACCAGAAGTAGATCATCAATATAGCGATATAACTCTTAATGCAATAATGTGTATGGATTAGCATCTCCATAAATCATATGGAGCTCAAACCATCCCATTACCAGATTGGTGATGAGGGCCGCAAATTTCGCCCCCATCGCTGTACCTTTTAACTGTAAATAAAACAAATCATCAAATTTGAAATAATTGTGAGTCAAAAGATATTGCAGAATTTCTAAAATTGAATGCTATAAATTCCTCAGTGTAGTTAGAACCTTCGTTCAAGGAAGAAGTTTTATAGCTAACTTGCCCATGGTGTGTGGGGATGGACGAGTAGAGTGCTACAACGGTCAATGGTAAGCCAGGTGTAATTGTCTTCCCCATGTGAAATCATCAAAAATCTGAAGCACATGCTTAGTGTCTTTAAGGAAACTAGATAAGGGAAAAGACTATAGGCGGTAAAATGCTATCTAGCCATTCAGACAGAGGCTCACAAGTGAGCCTATGCCTGACACTATAGGTCTACCTTGACGTTGATGATACTTTTATGACTTTGGGGCAGCAACATGTATGATAGGGGTAACAGGGTTATCCACTACAAGAAACTCAAAAGTTTTTACATCAATATGGCCATTCTCAAGGCCATCATCAAGTAGAGATATTAATTCTTTCTGAAACTCTGCACCGGATTACATGGTAAAACACGATAGTCATTTGGATTAGTAATTTGTCTCATAATCTCACCCTTATAGGACTTAATGGTCCCCAAACCACCACACTTCCACCCTTGTCAGCATTTTTTTATTACAAGGTCAGGGTTAGATTTAGTGAAGACAATGCCAATTTCTCGGATTTTGTCAAATTGTGTTCCCCTGTATAGGGTTTTTTAGATAATTCAATAAGGTCTTTTTCGACTCTCTTTTGAAAAGAAACCAAGATATCACCTCTCGATTGTAAGGGGTAAAATGTCGGATTTTGGCTTAAAGCCATATGTGCATTTTGTGATTTCTGTATCTTGGTCTCTGGAGAAAGACTATGTTCATTAAGTGAAACCAAAGTTTCAATGTCTCTAATTTCAGAGAAATCTAAATGGCATTGAATTAGACACAGTGTGGTCTATGTAAATTTGAGAGTTACTTGTAGACACTTCACTTTACGTTGTCATTGGTTTGTTAATTTGTCAACGATAATGTTTTTTTCAGAGTTAGTGACCTTATGAACTATTGATCGTCAACAAGGGTCTGAAAAGATTAAATCTCTTGGAAGGTACAAAACCCCAGTCCATAACTTAGGACTTTGAGCTGAATGCTACTTAACTGATAATCAGTAAGGGTTGATCACATTGTGATCATGGTTGGCATCAATAGTATCAATAGTACTGTCACTGTATTGTATATCCGGGGAGGGCTGACATTCCATCTATTGTAGATGGTATTTGTTTTGACCTCTCCCTCTCCTTAAAGGGTATCGGTCTTGTTGTCTCACATTTTGACTCCCTCTTGATGGGCCCCTCTCCTCGTCATTTTGGGGATCATTGGGGGGGTACCTGAAAAACCTGGGTCTAGCAAAATAGTTTCACTCTGGTCTACTTGTGTATTACTATTTCTAGGGCAACTCGATATTTGTTCGCTGATGGTATAATTTGTTCATTACTTTTCGCATTGAAAAGATACTGATTTAATGGTATTATCTTTAGAATTTTTCAAAATTGATTTAGGGGTATTCCCTGATTGTAGATGTTTCATTTTCTTGAGTGCATTGATCAGAGTTATTTGCCTCATCGGGATCAGTTACCTGTCTCACTCCAAGTATCTGTGTTTGTTGTAGTTTTATTCTTTTTCCATCTGCGTCTGCGATCCTAGATCTATTTCTATGTTGTCTTTGCCAGATATATACTCTATTTGGCTGTAGTCAGACTGATCTCGCAAGGAATTTTTCATGCTTAGATTCGATTAAATCTTTTTTAAGTTGTGCTATGCTGTTAGTAAGGATGTTATCCAGTTCCTTATAGTTTTTTCTCAGTGTGTTAAGATCTAGCTCACTTTGTAAGATTATAATTTATTCCCTCACTGCTCTTAGTTGTGTATCTTTGTACTCTATAATCAGAGTCATTAGTTTGAAAGAGCAGTCAGACAAAGAATCATTCCATCTTTTAATAAACTCAGGATGCATCTGATGAAAAAGTTGGAAACTTTTTTATGCGTAAGCCCTCTAGGGTACCATCTGTAATCTTATATATCTGTCTAGGGTCCATTTATCCCATTTAAGTCTCAGTTCCTTTTTCATCAGATTCTCCATTGTTTGAAAATTATCACTGAGTGTATTAGTTTGAGCTCCATATGATATTATGGAGATGCTAATCCATACACTTATTGCATTAAGAGTTATCATCGCTATATTGATGATCTACATCTGGTTTGGAAGGGCAGCACCACCACTGTTGAGAATTTGTTGAATTCCTAAATGGTAATGATTGGGATCTACAATTCACCTTTGAAACTATCAAATGAAAATCAATTTTCTAGATGTTGAACTCAGTATTGCACCTAACACGAATAAAGTCAAATCACAGATATACAGAAAACCAATATCTGGTAACACACTCTTGCATGGTAAGAGCAACCACCCACCCAAGAGTTCCTTATGCAATTGCCAAAGGAACAATTTATCAGAGTCAAACGAAACTGTTCAGAGAAATCGGAATTATGCCACAAAGAGTTAAAGGATCTTACTAAAAGACTCTCGCAAAGAGGGTTACAGCAAGACAACCGTCAATAAAGCAAGATTAGAGGTTGACTCTATAGACAGAAGGCATTTTGCTTAAAGATATACCAAAAACAAAAAAGGAGTCGGTTGATCAAGTGGACGTTTGTCACACAGTACCTCCTCGGACTACAAAGAGATCTGCAAAATTATACGTAGACACATGGCCTATGCTTCAAGCAGATGAAGGCTTAACAACTACTTTAGAAAAAGGGTGCAAATTTTCCTATAGGAGAGTGTGACTATAGTAATCAGATTGCGCCAAGTGTATTGGCCACTAAACCATCCAGTTCCAACTCCTGGTTAAATTCCAAGGGGATGTATAAATGTGGGTATGAGTGCTTGCATTGCCATGCAGCTTCATACACAAGGGAAATGATTTTTCATCTGCTGTCACCAATAAAACATACAAAGTTAATGGATGTGTAAATTGCAGATCCAAAAATGTAGTATACCTGATTTGGTGCACATGCACAAATAAACAATATGTGGGTTGTACCACAAGAGAGGTCAGAGAACGCATTAGGCAACATTTGTCAGATATTAAAACGGTCAGATCCATGCTCAGACATGGCTAAACACTTTATTCAAAGGCATAACAGTAGTAACACTACTTTCCAAATGGAAAGTCATTGAGCAAGTCAAAGTAGCCCCTAGTGGTGTGATATTAATAAAGCTCTGTTTGAAACAAGAAGCTTTTGGATCTTTACATTGGAAACACGTATTCCAATGGGGTATAACTGCTGTGTCATGATGTTATAAATTTTTGGAATAATCTTTATGTATTTTCCCCCCTCCCCCCCTTTTTCCAACACTTTCGCCATCTCAAATAATCAAACAAATTAATAAATTATAAATTATAAATTGTAATTTAGTAATTCATTTACACTTAGGTCTCCCTATACATATATATATATTACTTACCAATAATAGCTAAAATTAGGGCATACCAATGGGTCACTATATGCATTTGTGTACCTGTGCGGCAGGAGCGTTGTAGTATTCTCCATTGCTTGAGACCACGCTCTCTTATTACATAGCACACTATTGTAACATACATGCATATATATATGGCCAAAATATATATATTTTTATTTCACATATAATTGTAATGATTCTTTAATTATGTATATCCTGCTGTTTGCAATTAACCTAATTTGGTTGTCTCTTTCTTTCATGTATGAAGTTATATATTTCAATAATAACTGTGTACTAAAAGTATAGGAGTATTGTGCAAACAGATTATCTGATTAATTTAATCACAATGTTTATATGTTAGGAAATTTGTTATATTGTACCTAAGATGAATTCACTAACTTATTTAATTTTTTGTTCTCTATTTGTATCCTCTGTATCAATTTGTGTAATCACAACTGGTTTCTGATTGATTACCTTTTCCCTAATAACCAATAGGGTTTCAAGTACTCGCTTTTAAATGTTGGCGGTTTTCCACATAGAATCACTGTCTAAGATTAAGGCCGTTGGCCGAACATGTCAGACCTTTATATTTGAATCCTGTTATACTTTTTAGAATTGACCATTAAAATTGGAACTTTATTTTTAGACATTGGCTACTCGCTTCTTCATTTCTATATATATATATATATATATATATATATATATATATATAGTAGTATATATATATATATATACAGTATAGGGGCATGACATTTTAAACAACTTTCCAATTGACTTTTATCATTAAATTTGCTTTGTTCCCTTGGTGGTATTTTTCAAAAGCTTAACCTAGGTAGGCTCAAACTGTTTCTAAACCATTGAAACCCGCCTCTTAGCTCAGAGAGCATTTTGAAAGTTTTTTCACAGTAGACAGTACAAGTTCTTGTTTGGCATATATATAACATTGTGCTCACATCCTGTGGAGTTATTTAGGAGTTTGCACTGATGGGATAAACTGCATGTCTGTCAAAAGCACTGAGATAAGGGGACAGTCTGCAGAGGCTTAGGTAACAATGGTAATCACAGAGTTAAAACATTTTTTAATATAACTGGGGTGGTTATGCAAAACTGGGGAATGGGTAACAAAGGGGATTATCTATCTTTTTAAACAATAAAAATTCTGGTGTAGACTGTCCCTTTAATAAAGTGTTTATACTGTTCATTTACTGTGAATATTTAACATTCCAATGTTTTATAGTATTTTAAATAGATATTATTATTTATTTCTATATATATCTATACCTATATATATAATCCTGGTATGTATATAGGTATAAATATATGTTGTACCAAATACCATCAGGGATATATGTACAAAATATGTATTTATGAATAAATAGAAACATATTCCTTTATGTCAAGAATATTGGAATGTGAAATATTCATATTTTTATGTCGGGTTCAGCACACTTGAGAATATACGATTGGGTTTGCTCGGAGGTAGGGTGTTTTTTTTCCACTTTTTCTCCTCCATTGACTTCTATGGGGGATAGGTTTTTACCGCATGTCGAGTTAGCGGGCGAGCGAACATAGTTTACTTTCAACTCATAATACAAGCACAACCCAAGGCATGCAAAAAGCCTACTTCTACCGGAGTTAATGTTTTGAACGGGGGAGCGTTAAATATAGCTTCACTTGTGCAGTGAGGCAGAGAGTTCCACAAAACAGGAGGCCAGTCTGGAGACATCCTGTAGATGGGGATTGTGAGGAGGAGGTAACTAAAGAGGAGGAAGTCATGAGTAGAGCGAAGGGGGACGGGAGGATGACTAACTGGAGACAAGGTCTGAGCTATAGGGGAGGCAGTGACTTTAAGGGCCATGAGTGTCAGAGTCAGAATTTTGTGTGAAGATAAAAACAGCAAAACAACAGATAGATTGATACCAAAATGACAGTGGCTAGGCTATGTCTATTCCAGTAAGTCCAGACGTAGATCATCCAAATAAGGATTCTAGTGGGTGGAGATTGACTATTGAAAATCATTGCACCAAACAAGGATCATAATAAACATTTTTTAAGCTAACCCAGCATGTTAGTTTATTGTAAGGACTGCAGACAAATATTGCTAATTACAAAATGTTCAATGTTTATTGTTGTCCATGTATAGTAGTACTATAAAACACTGCTTGTCTTTTTTTTTTAATATAAAACATTTCACGTTATTATGGGGTGCACTAAGGTACTGCAGCTTAAACTTTAGCATCAGCCATCTTTGTTTTTTTCACTCACACACACACAATATGAGGAACTGTCAGAGGTATATTGAAGCATAGGATCCACATAAACCACAATTGTAAGGTGGGTATTAAACATTGATACGGTCTCTTTGATACAGTTAAATGGTCCTTTAAAATATTTTTTATTTGTTACATCTAAAGGAAATATGTTAATGTGTCTAACAATTAAAATCACAGTCATTGCTGGGTAACATACAAATAACATATGAATGTAATAAGTAGATGGGTGTCGGAATAAACCGATGAGTGAAATTCCTAAATAAACTTGCATTAAATGTACAGGTAACCACCTTGTAATGACAATATTCTTCTGCACTCTTCCAGTTGATTAACATATCAGGAGATTATGAACGATATCAACAAATTTAATTACTGTGTTTGCTGCAACGAAAATGTTTAGACTTATTTTTACTGGAAATTGGGGCAAAATAAATACATATTCTTATCAATAAATGTGGTTAACTTATTTACAAAACATTATGGGCTAGATTACAAGTGGAGCACTAAATATAGATTGCGTTCAAGCGATATAAGCACTCCACTTTGTAATACCAGCGGCACGACAAATAAAGCATTGTGTTGGCTCCTATGGTGCCTTCTTCTGATGCTGTCAGAGACGGCATCAGAACCTTGCGCAGCGAAGGGGGGTTAAGTAGCACAGCAATGGGCAGCATTTATAAATAATAGATGTATATGAATACAATATATAAATATAATATATATAATATATATATATATTATATATATATATATTTGTGTATACACATATAACAGATAAATATTTATGGTATATAAGCATATACATATATATTTACAATGTGGTCTATGGAAACACACAGTCCCATAGACAGCAATGTAAAGGCAGTTTTCGGTGCCGTTTTTGCCGCATTGCGGTGGAACGTGATAATTTAGCGCTCCACTTCTAATGTACACTAGATATATGTAATTTTTCTTTACCATTTAAGCGCTCCACTTGTAATGTAGCCCTAGACATATTTAATTTTTCTTTACCAAACTTTGGCAAAGAAGCCTTTCATACTTGATCTTTGCCATAGTCTGTTTATTTTAAAAATGAGCTTTAACCCTTTAAGGACACAGCTTTCTGTTTGCTCAATTGTTTTATGACGGAAAAATTCCGTCATATGTACTTAAGAGGTTAGGAAATCTAGCCCCTTGTCCGTAATGTATAAATAACAGCAAAAATATATTTTCTTATTTATATCTATAATAAAAAAAAACAATAGAATATGTATTACTCATACCAATCATTCCTGAAATATTATTTAAGATTATGTAGCAGGGAGATAGCTCAGAACTGGTACTTCCTTTATATAAGTCTCAAAGAATCTCTAGCTATAAACACATTATTATAGGCAAAACAAAAAACAAAACAAAAAATGATGAAATCGGTTTGTGTTTAGCATATGCTTCTCAAAAATACAAACGTTTTTAGGAAATCCAAATACACATTTCAAAATATGCAAATTTGTCTACAGTGTTCCAACATGCGAAATGAAATTGAAGCAGTATCAAGATTTGTGAAACTGAAACATGATGTACAAATTTGAATGAAAAGCTAAGTGATATGCATATTTTAAATTATTAAAAGTGATAGTATTTTACATTACATAAAAAGATATCTTATGTTGCATGACTCAAACTCCATTCATGTTATGGCATACTAAAGTTATTTCTAAGTGTGAATAAAGATAAATGAAGTAAAATACTTTCTGGTGTCAGGATAGATTTTAGTAAAATCATCACTTGTCATCTTTTTTTACTGGCAAAAAATAAATAAAATATACAGGGTTGAAAACTTCAACTGGTAATTTACACTCTTTGTAAATAAAAGAGACAGCTCATGCATTTAAAGGGGACAGTCTAGTTTAAAATAAACTTTCTGGATTTAGATAAGGCATGTCATTTTAACCTTTTAACGCCGTTATGCCGTTCTATTCCGTCATATTTACACTGGGCTTTAAAGCCGTTTATGACGGGAATAGAACGTCATAACAAACGGCTGTCCTGAAGCCTTCTGTGCTTCAAGGACTTGATCGCGGTCTGGAGGGCGTTCCTAGGGTTGTAGGGACGCCCCCCCAGATGCGATCCACTAATTGAAATCTCGCGATCGTATGCACGATCGCGTAGTTTTCAATTTGTCTACATCGGAACAGGTGTTCCGATGTAGACACTTTAACCCTGTCATGAAAGGTAAACTACCTTCCAATTTACTTTTATCATCAGATTCTGTTCCTTTGGTAGGCTCATATGCTAATTTTGAAGCCCTTAAAGGACAGTACACTGTAAAATTGTTTTTATGTTAATGTATTTTCAATGACTTGTTATAACAGCTGTAGAGTATATAAAAATGGATGAGAAATATCATTTTTTCAGGTTTATTTGTGTATATGAAGTAGCTGGTTTTGTGCTTTTTAAAATCACTGCCTATTACAATGGGTTGAGCTTCAGGTAATATCATATCTCATTGTGTTATCATACAGAGACTTGCTTCCTTATCTTATATTTGTCTGGAAAACTAAAGCTCAAAACCATAGAGAGGAACAATGGAAAAATATCATTTTATTACTTAAAGGGACAGTACACTGTAATATTGTTTTTTTATTAATGTAATTTCAATGACTTGTTAAACCAGCTGCAGAGTATAAAATGTATGAGAAATTGCATTTTCATGCTTATTTGTGTATATGAAGTAGTGGTTTTGTGCTTTTTAAAACACAGCCTATTACAATGGGTTGAGCTTCAGGTAATATCAGATCTCATTATGTTATCTACTCTTGTGTACACACACTTGCTTCCTTATCTTATTATTTGTCTGAAAACTAAAGCTCAATATATAGAGAACAATAGAAAAATTATCATCGTTATTACTTAACTATCCTGCACCACCACTGTGAGGTATCAATTATTTTGCTGGCTGTGTTTACTTAGGCTATTCAATAGCTGATACTCCTGTATCAAAACTTTTAGTATAGGTTGGGAAACCACAAGCTAAATCAGCTATTTCAAAAGCAAAATAGGGGTAAAGGAGCTACTTGTAAACAATTTAATACACTCCAGCAGGTAAAATAGATCACTGGAAACAATTTAAATGGGAGAAAATTTTTGGATGAACTGTCCCTTTAGCTATTCTGCACCCCACTGGGAGGTGTACTTTCTTCTGCTGACTGTGTTTACTTAGGCTATTCAATAGCTGAGACTCCAGTATCAAGACTTTCTGTATAGGTTGGGAAACCACAAGCTAAATCAGCTATTTCAAAGGCCAAAATAGGGGTAAAGGAGCTACTTGTAAACAATTTAATACACTCCAGCAGGTAAAATGGATCATTGGGAACAATTTAAATGGAGAAAAAAATTGGGGTGAACTGTCCATTTTAAGGGCAGCCTCTTGTCTCCGTGCATTTTGACATTTTTTTTACAGCTAGACAGCGATAATTCATGTGTGTCATATAGATAACATTGTGCTCACACCTGTGGAATTATTCATGAGTCAGCACTGATTAGCTAAAATGGAAATGAGGTTTAGATATAAGGTAATCACAGGGGTAAAAAGTGTATTTATATACAGTGTTTGGTTATGCAAAACTGGGAATGGGTAATAAAGGGATTATCTATCTTTTTAAACAATAAACATCCTGGAGTAGACTGTCCCTTTAAGTATAGTAGTATTCTGACAACAGTACATAATGCACGTTTTCATCTTCATTTATTTAATAATATTTGAAGAATACGTTTTAGGGCTCCATTTATTAAGCAGCGGAAGCTGCTTCTGGTTCCAGGCTCACCTAGATTCGATACGATCTAGGATGATTGACAGGCCACTGCTAGCAGCCGATTGGCCACCAGTGAGCAAGGGGTGGCAATGCACAAGCATTTCACCAGAAATGCTTATGCAATGATAAATGTGGACAGCTATAGCGAATCATGTCAGCTTGACAAATAATAAATCAACCCCAAAGTATTAAAGAAAACTTGATGCAGTAAAAATTAGTTATAGGGAAGTGTCTGTTCAAACTGGTCTTTGTGATATTACTATACACAGGTAACTACACACAAATGTTTAAAGGGATAGAAAGTCAAAATTGAATGTGAATAGATGCATTTTAGCAATTAGACTCCCATTAGCAAATATGCTTCTAGTAAAAAATTATTACTTGTTTTTCTGCGGCATACGCACATATCCTATGAGGGCCTTTGCACCAGAATTCAATTACCACACCTCCTCAGAGAGTTAGTGTGCTTGTATGATTGACACAAATTACATCTCCAAATAAGCAATATGCACTATATTGTAGGTCTCTGAGCTTGAATACTGGTGCATGGACTCTCATAGGATATGTGCGTATGTCGCAGGAAAAACATTAATCATTTTTACTAAGAATTTTTCTAATAAAAGTATATTGCAAAAAAAAAAAAATGTATAGGGAATTCACTTTAATGTCCCTTTAAGTTAAGTCAATGCCACAGGCAAACACAGGAAATGGGAGTTCTTCTGAGTGGTTCTTGAATTATTAGCCAGTCTAGCTAAGTGTCATTTTAAAGTGCAGGGGTCTCGCATGCGATTTTAAAAAAACTTTCAAATTCACTTTAATCATCAAATTTGCTTTGTTCTCTTGGTGTATTCTTAGTTAGGCTTATAGGTAGGCCCATATGTTAGTGAGCTCATATGCTAGATTTCTATGCCCTAAAGGCCGCCTCTTATCTCAATGCATTGACAGTTTTTCACGCCCATGGAGTTACTTATGGGAGGGGAACTGATTGGCTAGAATACAAGGCTGTCAAAAGCACTGAAATAAGGGGCAATCTGCAGAGGCTTAGGTACAATGTAATCACAAAGGTAAAACATATATTATATAACTGTATGAGGTTATGACAGCAAAACTGGGAAATGGGTAATAAAGGGATTGATCTATTTTTTGAAACAATAAAAATACTGGATTAGACTTTCCCTTTTTCATCTGTGCATTTCTTATTATACAATAATCAAACTCTCTGAACATATACATTAAGTCAATCTTAAATTACTGTACAGACATCTAAATCTAAAGAATCTTGCAACAGATTTTAAAAATAGAAAGAAGAAACCAGCAAGTTATAATTTTTTTTACTAGGGATGACAAAGGAAGGAACACAAATATACATTCTTAAAAATCTGAACTAATCTTAGTAATTTATCTCTGTAAAACACCATTATCTTGGTAACTTCTCACACTAATTTAAAATGATCTTCATAATTTATTAGTCCTACTGCACCAACCTGAACAGTCATTTATCAAATATGGGTCATGTAGTTTCATTACCTCATAACTGATAAACTGAATCAGCCAATTAATTACTGACCTTACAACACATTAAAAAAAAATAAAGATGAAGGATCAGTATTGTTTTTTATATTTTTTTAATAATACAAACATAATGATACATTTTAGAGCAAAGAATATATATATATAATTATATTATATAATATATATATATATATATATATATAGTATATATATATATATATATATATTTATATATATTTTATATATATTTTATATATATATATATATATATATAATACCGTTCACAATACAGTATATATATATATATATATATATATATATATATATTTATTTTAGAGATAAATACATTGACGGACATAATAGTTTTGTGTTAGCAATAACCTTTTGTTTATCGTCTTGTTGTCAGATACTTAAGCCGTTGCATAATAAAACTAAGCATGATTTAGAAAGTGACCTTTTATAAACAGGATATATGAATATTGTATTACTTACACATTAATTATTCGACTATTTTTAAATCAAGGCAGTATGGCACCTACCTGCCAAACTAAGTGCTCCTTTGTGATTGCAGAAGCAGACAAGTAGACGCTGAGCACTACTGTGTGGGATGTGGAGGTGAGGACGCTGGCAATGATCGCATCTCGCATGTTGAAGGGAAGCATGGTGTACGCCACGAAAATAATGAACAAGAAAAATGATACCTGTACAAAAAAAGAACAAAATAGATTTCACAATCATGTTATAGAAAAAGCAGGTCAACACAGAGCCTTTAAATCCATTGAGATATATGACAAGCTGGCTAAGCCCTCAATACTCAAATGTATTTAGAATAATGCTGCAGCTGGGCCTAGTAAGTTCAGTGGTGATTTAAAATATTCATGAGGTAGTCTCAAGGACAAAGACAGAGAAAACTTTCAGGTTTCAGAAATTATTTCTTGTGTTTTGAGATTTTATAGTCCGACATATAGTTATGCCACTGAAAAAATCTATCTTCCGAGGCAAGAATCTGACTCCAGGAGTTTTGGACTTTAATCCTTTGAAGTAGGCAAGAGATAAAAAAATAAGAATTACATTTACAGTCAATTGAAGTGCACTCTAGCTCTGAAAATATTAAAATATAACATTTTCTTTTGTTATCTTTTTAAAATAGACTTGTATTCTAGAAGATGATAATTTGAGACTATGAGGCCCATTTATCAAGCTCTGAATGGAGCTTGAGGGCCCATGTTCTGAAGACTCGCCAGAAACAGCAGTTATGAAGCAGCGGTCTAAAGACCGCTGCTCCATAACCCTGTCCGTCTGGGTATTACATTTTCAATTAAATTCCCTGTTTAGGGGATATTATCAAATGCCAGATCTATGTTTCATAAACCTGTGAACAGGCATATCTGAATATCTGTAATTAAAACAAAGTCCATTTGCAAAATAATTTCTGGAATTTTAAACAGTATTATCTTTTTTTTTTTTTAAATAATATTTTAAGACATGTAGTTAATTCCTAACTTCATCTTGTGCTAGTATTTTATTTTTAAAAGTAATATTAAACTGGAAAAAAAATGGTCACATTATATACTTTAACACAATTATCTGTCTCCCTAAATTGTACTGGATATTCTATGTGATACTGTATGTCGAATGTCATTGTACTTTCCTTTTTTCTGTTAATATATATATAATTATTGAACAGGTAATTTGCAAATCTAGGCAAGTATCTTCACTCGTCTTACCTCAGAAATACCCTGTATACATTGTTACCAATGCACCAGAGGATTCTGGGTATAATATGTAAATTTAATATGCAATATCTCAGGCTTTTTGTTTCTAATTGGGTTAAGTGCAAACAAAATAATACCACTTCTGGGCAGCTATTTCATTCTTATTAGAACTCTTTACAAAAATAAATGTTTTTGGTTTGCTGCTAAGTGAAGCTCATTTCAGGGCAAAAGCAAAATTCAACTAAATTATGGTGAAGATAAAAGCATGAGATTAAAATCCTCCATTTCCAAAAAATAAGAGCAATAGAATTATTGCACAGGCAATTTGCAGATGTAGGCAGGGGACTGCTGTGTTTTAACACAGTATCAGATGCAAACATTTCGGAGATATTGCATATTTAATTTGCATATCCTACCCAGAATCCTCTGGTACATTCGTAACAATGTCTCTATGGTATTTCTGAGGTAAGGCAAGTGGGGATACTTGTCTAGATGTGCAAATTTCCTGTGCAGTAATTATATTGCTCTTACTTTTACTAAATGGAGGATTTTAATCTTATGATTTTATCTCCATGATAATGTTTGAATTTACACAAACACTCACACTCACTCACCCCTCTCCCCCCTCTCCACCCCTCCCCGCCCCAGCAGAGAAGATAAGAGATTCTTAAAGGGACACTGAACCCAATTTTTTTTCTTTCGTGATTCAGATAGAGCATGCAATTTTAAGCAACTTTCTAATTTACTCTTATTATCATTTTTTCTTCGTTCTCTTGCTATCTTTATTTGAAAAAGACTGCATCTAAGCGTTTTTTTTTGGTTCAGACACTGGACAGAACATTTTTATTGGTGGATGGATTTGTCCACCAATCAGCAAGGACAAACCAGGTTGTTCACAAAAAATGGGCCGGCATCTAAACTTCCATTCTTGCATTTCAAATAAAGATACTAAGAGAATGAAGACAATTTGATAATAGGAGTAAATTAGAAAGTTGCTTAAAATTTCATGCTCTATCTGAATCACAAAATAATTTTTTTGGGTTCAGTGTCCCTTTAAAGGGATATGTCCAGGTGAATGAAAAGCAATGCAAATTTTGCTAACAAAATGATAGTTTAAATGCTTTAAAACATTTATTTGTTATGCAGACATTTTGCAATATATTAAATGCTTATAAACACTGTGCATATGAAAAATAAAACATGTTTTAGGTTGATTCAAGTGTATGGAAGTTTAAAATGTGTTAACTAGGAAATCATGTAAAAGGATATAACATATTTAATTGCACACCTGTTAATTGATATTCATTCAATCTCTAATATTGAGTCAAATAGCTGACATCTTCTGGTTTCATAAAAACAAATCTCTGAAAACCGCAAAAAATAAATATATAATACTTTTGCTTGTTTAACCCCTTATTGACCACAGCACTTTTCAAGTTGTTTTACCGTTTGGGACCATGGCTATTTTTAAATTTCTGCGGTGTTTGTGTTTAACTGTAATTTTCCTCTTACTCATTTACTGTATCCACACATATTATATACCGTTTTTCTCGCAATTAAATGGACTTTCAAATGATATCATTATTTTCATCATATCTTATAATTTACTATAAACAAATTATAAAATATGATGGAAAAAATTGAAAAAAAAACCCACACTTTAACTTTGATCCCTAAAATCTGTTAAACATCTACAACCACCAAAACACACCCATGCTAAATAGTTTCAAAATGTTATCCTGAGTTTAAAAATACCCAATGTTTACATGTTCTTTGGGGTTTTATTGCAAGTTATAGGGCAATAAGTACAAGTAGCCTTTTGCTATTTCCAAACCATTTTTTTTTTTCAAAATTAGAGATAGTTACATTATAACAGCCAATAGTTACATTATAACAGCCAATAGAACAGCCAATAGTTACATTATAACAGCCAATAGAATGCGAGTTCAATCCGATTGGCTGATCCAATCAGCCAATCAGATTGAACTTCAATCTGATTGGCTGATTCAATCAGCCAATCAGATTTTTCCTACCTTAATTCCGATTGGCTGATAGAATCCTATCAGCCAATCGGAATTCGAGGGACGCCATCTTGGATGACATCATTTAAAGGAACCTTCATTCGTCGTTAGTCCGTCGGTGAGGAAGGATGGCTCCGCGTCGGCTGCTTCAAGATGGACCCGCTCCGCTCCGGATGGAAGAAGATAGAAGATGCCGCCTGGATGAAGACTTTGGACCCTCTGGAGGACCTCTTCTTGCCGGATAGGATGAAGACTTCGGACCCTCTTCTGGACGGATCGGTGATACCCGGCTGGGTGAATACAAGGTAGGGAGATCTTCAGGGGCTTAGTGTTAGGTTTTTTAAGGGGGGTTGGGTGGGTTAGATTAGGGGTATGTGTGTGTGGGGGGTTTGTAATGTTGGGGGGTGGTACTGTATGTTTTTTTTTCAGGCAAAAGAGCTGATTTCTTTGGGGCATGCCCCGCAAAAGGCCATTTAAGGGCTGGTAAGGTAATAGAGCTGTTAACTTTTTTATTTTAGAATAAGGTAGGGCATTTTTTTATTTTGGGGGGCTTTGTTATTTTTTTAGGGGGCTTAGAGTAGGTGTAATTAGTTTAAAATTCTTGTAATCTTTTTTTATTTTTTGTAATTTAGTGGGTTTTTTTTTTTGTAATTTAGTGGTTTTTGTTTTTTTTGTAATTTAGTTTTAGTTGATTTAATTGTAGGTAATTGTAGGTAGTTTATTTAATTAATGTATTGATAGTGTAGTGTTAGGGTTTAATTGTAACTTAGGTTAGGATTTATTTTACAGGTAATTTTGTAATTATTTTAACTAGGTAGCTATTAAATAGTTAATAACTATTTAATAGCTATTGTACCAAGTTAAAATAAATACAAAGTTTCCTGTAAAATAAATATAAACCCTAATATAGCTACAATATAACGAATAATTATATTGTAGCTATATTAGGGTTTATTTTACAGGTAAGTATTTAGCTTTAAATAGGATTAATTTATTTAATAAGAAATAATTTATTTCGTTAGATTTAAATTATATTTAACTTAGGGGGGTGTTAGGGTTAGACTTAGCTTTAGGTGTTAATACATTTATTATAGTGGCGGCGAGGTCCGGTCGGAAGATTAGGGGTTAATAAGTGTAGGTAAGGTAGCAGCGACATTGGGGGGGGCAGATTAGGGGTTAATAAATATAATGTAGGTGTCGGCGACGTTGGGGGCAGCAGATTAGGGGCTCATAGGGATAATGTAGGTTGCGGCGGTGTATGGAGCGGCAGATTAGGGGTAAATAATAAAATGCAGGGGTCAGCGATAGCGGGGGGCGGCAGATTAGGGGTTAATAAGTGTAAGGTTAGGGGTGTTTAGACTCGGGGGTACATGTTAGGGTGTTAGGTGCAGACTTAGAAACTGTTTCCCCATAGGAAACAATGGGGCTGCGTTAGGAGCTGAACGCTGCTTTTTTGCAGGTGTTAGGTTTGCCCAAACTGCCCCATTGTTTCCTATGGGGGAATCGTGCACAAGCACGTTTTTCAAGCTGGTAAGCAAAGCTGGTATTGAGAGTTGAAGTGGCGGTAAATTATGCTCTGCGTTCCTTTTTTGGAGCCTAACGCAGCCCTTCAGAGAACTCTAAATACAAGCGGTATTTAAAAGGTGCGGGGAAAAAAAAAACACGCGTAGCTAACGCACCCCTTAGGCCGCAAAACTCTAAATCTAGGTGCAAGAAAATCACAGCAAAATTTTTAACAAATGCATCGAATATCTTTATCTGTTCTTCTTCCTCCTGAGATGAATATAGCCACTTAGCTTCAAATGTTCTCATTCTATTAGTGGCCCTCTGCAACAATCACAGGACCTTAAAACTTATAATCAAACTGCCTGCGTGAAGTAGATGCTTTGCTGATTATTCTCAGCCTACTCATATTGAGCAAGCAGTGAGGGGGGTAATAAAAGAACATTTTGTTCTGTGATAAACCAGGTAGGATATAATGAAATACATGGGGTATTTCTGACAGTTGAAATTATATAGCAAAATGCAATCTGAATTTTAACTTTGATTTCAGAGAACTCATCTGATATCTGACATGGGGATCTTATTTTATTTTAGTATTCCCTCTAAAATTTCAGATTGTGGTTTTCAGTTAAAATTTCTTTTATGTGATCTTTTTATATTTTTTTTTCCAAAAGTAATTTATGGATTGTTTTACATGAAATAAATCATGGGCACATTCATCAAATGCTGTTATTAAAGGGGCATAAAAGTGGAAAAAGAAAATGCTCCAATATGTTAGAGCATTTTGTTATTTTATTGTTGCATGTATTAAACTCTGTTTTTAAAGGACCAGATAACACAGTACAATTGCATAATAAAAATGTGCCTAATATAAAGACAATGCTATAACACTCTAATTTTTAAATGAGCAGTAGATTTTCTCTTAACAAATTTAAAACTTTCCTTTAATTTGCTGACCCACTGTATCATGTGACACCCATCAGCCAATCACAGACTTTTATACAATCTCTTGCACATGTTCAGTAGTAGCTGGTCGCTCCATAAAGTGTGTGTATATAAAAAAGGACTGTGCAGAATTTGATATTGGAAGCAAATGAAAAACAAAACAAACAAACTACATTCTCTATTTAAGTCACATCCCATTTTTGGTTCAGAACTTGGAAAGCACTTGCTGATTGGTGACTACATTTAAGGGCCGGCTCGTATGCTTACATTCTTGCTTTTTCAAATAAAGATACCAAGAGAAAAAAGCAAAATTGATAATAGGAGTAAATTAGAAAGTTGTTTAAAATTTGCATGCTCTGAATCATGAAAGTTTAATTTTGACTGTAGTGTCCCTTTAACCATTGCAAAAGGATTAAACACAGTTAAAATAATCTCCAGAGCAGCAATGCATTACTGGGAGCTAGATGTAAAAATATGGTGAGCCAAGGACAAGAGAAACCACTCACCATCAAGCTCCCAGTAGTGCATTGCCACTGCTGAGGATATGTTCAAATGCTATACAGCAAAAGAGCACACAAGTTAATTTAAGAATAGAAGTTAATTTAAAAGAGTGTTAAAATGATATGCTCTAGCAGAATCAGGAAAGTTTATTTTTTTGCTTTCATGTCCCTTTTAACTTTGATTCATTTACCACTTTACCTGAAGAAAAAATGGTCAATTTTTTGATGTTATTTAAAAAAAAACAAAAAAACGTGACTTTGTTTGTTGAACAACAAAACACACACTAAAAAAAAAAATCAAATTTATAGCATTTAGGTAATCTTATAGAGTATTTTTTTTAAGTATTATATTTATGTATTGAATTATAAAGCTGCACCCAGCAGTAAACGATTGGATTATACAGGCTGTTAATTGATATAAAATGATCTATGTCATTTGAAGTCCTTGTACAATAAAAGAATTGTAAGTGCTTAACCTTTTCATGCCGGGGGTTAACAAGTCTACATCGGAACAACTGTTCCGATGTAAACAATTTGAAATCTCGCAATCAATGATGGGATCGTGTCAGGGGGGTGTCCCTATGATGCTAGGCATGCCCTCCAGACCGCGATCCATCAGGGAAGCGTCAGTGGCTTCAGGAAAGCCAAGCTGTTAGGATGTTGTATCCCGTCCATCGGCACTAAAGCCCAGCAAAATTCGGACAGAATAAAACGATGTAACGGCGTTAAAAGGTTAATTTACTAACAAGCAGGTGTTTACCACTTGTTGTTGCACAAGTACACGCTTGTACAGCCCCTCTCTCTGCAGTGATTGTCAATCATCCCAAACGAATCTGTCCACTCTGGCATAATTTAACTCCTCCACTTCTGAGGTGGCAGAGAGGCTAGGAAGAAATAGTTATTTTTTATTTGTGTTTGCAGAACCACATATGCAGCTTGATAAAAGGAGCCATCATTTTATGTAATTTATTAATCCATTACATAAAATGTATAGTTTTAGATTTTGAAAACACAACATTTTTCAAGGGTTGGAATATTATCAAGGTGGAGTTTTACTTACCAATCCCTTTGAAACTTGAAACCCTTAACGGCTGAGCCATTTATAACCACTGTGCTGAGGCTTTTAAATAATTTAGTTGCTGCTAATATTTAAAGGGACATTGTACACTAGATTTTTCTTTCCATAAATGTTTTGTAGATGATCCATTTATATAGCACATCTGGGAGTGTTTTTGTAACAATGTATAGTTGTGCTTTTTTTTTCAATAACATTGTGCTGATTTTCAAACTCCTAACCAAGCCCCACAGTGTCAGATGTATACATACGTTTACAGACTCCTGCTAGCTCCTGTTTATGTTATATGTTCCTTTTATATGCAGGAAAAGGGGGAGTGTCTGCTATTCTTGTTTTCCCGACCCCTTTCACTGGGTGTCCCAGCCTAACCTCATCAAAAGTGCTAAACTGGAAGCTTCTAATACGTTTTTAAAAGGTTTTATTTTGGATTTTTAGATCAGTATCTTCATTATAGTAGTCTCTATTACATGCAGTTATATGAAATTTTGAGTACATCGTCCCTTTAATCCCTGCTGTAGGCTATTTTTCAGGGAGAACCTTACACATATTATATATAGGTTTTTTTTTAGCAGACCCATAAGATTCAAATTGTAAAACTATTTTATGTATATTTCATGACATATGAGAACTGCACAACAAAATCTGTAAAAAAAAAAAAAAAAAAGATTTGTATTAAAACATTAAAGGGACACTGAACCCAATTTTTTTCTTTTGTGATTCAGATAGAGCATGCAATTTTAAGCAACTTTCACATTTACTCCTATTATCAAATTTTATTTGTTCTCTTGCTATCTTTATTTAAAAAAAAAGGCATCTAAGCTAAGGAACCAGCCAATTTGTACACTGGACAGCACTTGTTTCAATGATGGGTGAATTTATCCACCAATCATCAAGAACAACCCAGGTTGTTCACCAAAAATGGTCCGGCATCTAAACTTGCATTCTTGCTTTTCAAATAAAGATACCAAGAGAATGAAGAAAATTTGATAATAACAGTAAATTAGAAAGTTGAAAAAAAATTGCATGCTCTGTCTGAATTACGGAAGAAAAAAAATTGGGTTCAGTGTCCCTTTAAATAAACAATTGTGTGCGTGTGTTTTTTTTTCTCTTAACACTGTTGTCAATAGAAAAGGGGGTTATTGTCATATAAATGAAAACCTTTGAGTATATTTATCTTTGATGTGCACATATGGGCTCTCATGAACCTCTACTTAAATAAATGCACATATGTTCATGCCAGGTGATTACTTTTTAACACTCACCTGGCTATTAAAAAACTATAGAGGCACTTTATTTAAATGAGTGGTTTTTGGGCTAAAAAACAAAGGGTTTTGGGGTTTCTTGGCCTTCTTGGTGGCCTATTAAAGGGCCTTAATTTCCCTCAATACAATATATAAATATTAAAATGTTAATAAGCACAGTTATAAACAATAGTGTGTGTTTTATTTCTCAACTCTATAGTCAAAACAATGAGTTATTTTCGTATAAATTAGAAGCTTTCGGTATATTTAAGTTTGATTTGCTCATAGGGGCTCCAGAGCCTCTTCTCAAATAAATGCACATTTATTCACACCAGAGGATCTCTCTTCTCACAGTAATCTCCTGGCAAATAAAACGTATATATGGGCTTTATAACAAAAAATCATAGGGTCTCTAGATCTTTTTGATGGCCTAATATGAGTATAAATGTGTCTTTATTTTTATTTGTTTAAATTTGGCCTTCAAATGGTGCGTCTTCTAGGGTTTAAGGGCTTAGGAGCTAAGATTGAGGGATTTGAATACTTATCCCTCCATTCAACTTCCTTAAAATGGAAATTCTGGGTCTCCAGGGGGTATTGATGTCAAGGCGTTCCTGGATTCCCCACCTGGCTAACTCATATGTGGTAAGAGTGCAGGGATGCTGTGATTATCTCCAAAAGTGACCCCCCCCCCCCCCCCCACACACACACACAGATGACACATTGTCATCATTCCCAAAACACTGCAAACAGCAAAAACTGAAATGGCTTCAGCACAGGGGTGTGAAATGGCACATGTTGCTCTACTAATCCTAATCTAATTGTGATCTAAATGTATTAAACAATGAACTAATTTAATTTAAAACAGAAATGTTTACTTTTAGTTTTGACTAGCAGAAGGATACAAAATAAGTGCACGTTATTTTAAAAATGATTTTCCATTCTACATTTTTTTTCAATCCTCAACTTGATTGTTTGATACATTTGTTAATTCTACATGACTGAGTAGGCTGGCAAAGTTAGAGATATTTGTAAAGTGGTCATTTTCAATGCTTTGTGATGTCTGAGTAATCTGCTTTTTAGATATGGAAAAGTGAATTGGAACAATAGATTATCTTGGTGGGTAAGTCTACTGAAAGGCAATTAGATTGTGAGTTCCAATCACGCAACATTAAGCAAAATAACTTTTCACATCATGAGCTGAAATTATTTGTTTTGGTCAGCTGAATTGCTCTGGGGTACCTGGAACCACATATTATTTTATCTACATTGATCCTTTAGAATATTAAGTTATGAAAAAGTTGATATGGTCTCTTTCTAAAGTATCTAATGTATTTTTAATATCAAATAGCTCTCAATATTCATTTAAAATAGAACATGGTCCACATTTATTTATTTATGGATAGTCAAATATTTAACCACCATTCACATGCTTATATGCATATTTAAGATATGTTAGTCTATGAGAATCAACATTCATATGTTGCATCTTATTAATTGAAGTGTTATGTATCATAGAATTTGAGTGAAAATTTAACTTAAGGAAAACAAATTTACGTAGTGGAAAGTAACATAATACAGAGAATACATTCAAAATAGAAAAATTAACATTTGATGTAAAATGGAGGTAAATTTATTCTACATAAGTATCCTTTGGACCATTTGTTCTTCCATATGAAAAGCCTTTTTTAACATAACTTAATCAGAATTGTAGTATTTAAAACTTTCTTTATTTGGTAAATATATACTTTATTGGCGTGTATGAGATCTTTTAGAAGATCATTCCCAATAGGAACTGCAATGTGTTCTATTAACTTCCCCTTCATCATTTCAATTGTTTAATTTGTGGGCTTTTTAGACTTAAAAGTACTCTCAAGTCAAAATTTTCATGAATCAGATACAGCATACAATTTTAAACAACCATCCATTTTACTTGTGCATAGTCTTTTTATATTTACACTACCAGCCCCTACTGAGCATGTGCAATAGTTCACAGAATATGCATTTGTGATTGGCTGATGGTTGTCATATGATACAGGAAGAGTAGAAATAGACATAACTTTGAATACTACTCATTTAAAGTGCTATTGCATTGTCTTGTTTTAACATGCATTAGTTGATTATGCAGATCTATTATTTTACTGATCCTTTAAATTCCTTAAAGTGGCAATTAACTCAAACCTTCCCATACATTTTTAGTAAAGCTTAGTAAATATGCTATATATTTATTTATTTTTTACTAAGTTTTGTTGGCAAGTTGTGATTTTTCTACTTGCCCCTATGGGCAAGAGTGACTATTGCATACTTTACTCTATCTAGACCTGCTACATACTATAAATGTATTACTTTGTGCCAAGGCTCACTTATATTTGATATCTGAATGCTCAGGGTAAAGGTGACAACATAAATATCAAGAAGCTTTGTTTTAAAGGGTCTACCCAAAACTGTTCTACAAAAGAAAGCCTGCTGCAATTTTTCTAAAATAAACTTTATGCTGCTCCTTTGCAATTTAATGCTTAAAGGGACTCTAAATACTAAATATATTTCATGAGCCTTTGTCTAATCATGGGTGCTGCTGTTATAAAACCTAGGTTACATTGTAGGTATATGAAGGAGAGTTGGTGCACATGTGCAAACACATTAGCATTGGAATGTAGTAAAATATAGCTTTAAACATGGCGGCACCCATGTCTAGAGGGAGGCGAGAATATGTAATGCCCCTTTAAATTCTGATATATAAGCATATATATATAAAAAAGTTATTTATCTGCAAGCTTTTTTCAAATGCCTAGTATCATTCATGTTCATTTTTTTCCTATATCTTTTTCTTGCCTCTTACAGATCTTGTTCATTTTCATTATTTTGTCTTTACCAATTTTCTTCATATTTTTGAATGTATTAATGTTAAAGTGCATCCAGACTGTGCAAAAAATAGATGTGTTATATCATGCTATATTTTTAGTACCAACTAAATCATGCATATTTAGTAAATTTGAAAGGCCAAAATACACACAATGTACATTATATATATATATATATATATATACAGTATATATATATATATATATATATATATATATATACATACACACACACAAACCAAACAAATGTGATAGTGCACACAAAAAACAACATTTGCTTGGTTTGTTTGTTTTATTTGATTGTGATTTAAGCAAGTTTTTACATAGGTATTCTGTTCTTTTATATATATATTTATCAATCTCTCTCTCTCTCTCTCTCTCTCTCTCTCTCTCTCTCTCTCTCTCTATATATATATATATATATATATATATATATATATATATATATATATATATATATATATAAAATAAAATAGAAAAATAAGAAATACATTTTGTTTGGATATTGTGTCACAGGATTTTTGATTAAACCGACATTAATTTGTCAATATTAAAGTTTTCTTCTTATACTCTTAATTTGTAGTATGTATATCCTGCTTTATACACTGACAGTGCTTTACAAATGTGCTCACATCTGCAGAGATAGCCTAGCTTTGAGCACACATTGAACAAGTCATGTTTTCGAATTATTGATAGAATGGCTTGTCCGTCTGTTAACTTTACCTTTGGGAGACAAGAGAGACTATTTCTGAACCTGCTGTGCTGAATTATAATTTGCTCATTGCTGTGATGATTTGTCGCTAGAGATACACTTTTGTCTAATAAATTCTTCATGCGTCACTCCTTGATTATACATTCCTGTTATCTTTATCCAGTCATTAGCTATGCTGCTATATTTATAAGGAAATATTAAGTAATTTCTAAAATGTCTTATCAAAATTACAATATCTATCTATCTATCTATCTATCTATCTATCTATCTATCTATCTATCATCTATCTATCTATTTGTAATGTCTTATTTTAGGTGATTTGCTAAGCATCTACAGTAAATCTATGTTATAGCTGCTTTAGTCTTCTTCAATTTCCTCAGAGTCTCTTAGTTATTTCCAAAAATAACTTCTGCTTCTGTTAATCTCTAATAGGAAGTGAAAAATGCATCTGCTTACGCCAGCTCACATCAGGAAGACTTTCAAAGTAGGCCACCCATTTTCACTGCCATATTTACAATCACTAGAGTATAAGGCTATACCACTTGCAAGTTATTCCTGCACAATTATGCTGTCCATATGTGGTTTATGCCTAAGGGAAAAGTAGTCTTTTTTTTTTTAACTAAGAATCTATAGTGACAAGCAGATGTCATCCACACACACAAACATAACTGCTGGGTTCTTCTCCCTTTTTTTCACTCTATACAAATAATAATAATCACTTATTTACATATTTAAAAGGTTGAACACCTTATTAATAAAAGTTAATGTCATTAAGACACACACATGTAGAGAAGACATTTAACAATTATCTTAATAAGCTAATAAACAACACATAATGCACCTCATCATTAAGATTCATAGAACAAAAATTAAAATTAGTGTTCTCTTAAAGCACTAATACATTCTTGATTATGAATCATTCCTCAAATACAAATATACATACTAATAATTCCAAAATATATTTGAAAGTTATGAGAGTTTTACTAAAAGGTAAAGAAGAGAAATCCACTTATCTCTTTTACCTTTAAATTTTAAAGGGGTTTTCAAGTAATGTTTTTCTTTGTTAAATGTAAAAATGGTCATTTTAAAATCTTTGATAGTTTTTAGTATTTTATTTGTAATATACGTATCCTTGTAGTGATAATATTTTTGTTTTTATTTATTTGTGGCATGTCACAGTAAGCTACTAATCACAGAACCATATTGCATAAACATACACTTACTGTTATTTCAAATTAAAATAAACACCTTTAAAGGAACATTAAGCACTAACTAAAGGCTAAATATAATGATATAGTCAAAGCAGAGATTATCCAGAAACAAATATAAAGTATGTATTTTTTTTAAAGCATGAGGCTAATCAAAATCGTCTACTATTTTTTGGCAGAAAACAATGTCTGGACTTTGGCCCTCATTAAAGGGCTGTAATTACAAGATTTCTGTTTTTGTTCCTATAGAATAACATATCAGCCAATTATAAATGTCTTGAAAACAAAGTAACATCCCTTTTACTGCATTTCGTTTTCAATAGCCAATTTTCACCCACCAATTGCCTTGTTTGAAGGAGCCAATCAGGGCTTTAGTCTACAGACAACAAGGCTAGCCATGCCCATAAGGTTAGTATAAAATCCATTGTTTTGCAGTTGTTAATTGAAAAAGCCAATGAGGGACATAAATATAGCAATTTTAGCCATGAGAAGTCACTGGGCTGCATTTCAAGTTGTGAATTAGAAATCACTAAATTTTCAGAGCTAAATAACATATTATTATTATCATTAGGTATTTGTAGAGTGCCAACAGATTCCGCAGTGCTATAAACATAGGCAGTATACAAGATAACATTTATAGGGGTCAAATGGGAAGGGGGCCATGTCAAATGTGACACTGTTGTAGTCTGCTCTTATAAGGGTCAGAAACAAACAGCTGGGCTCATAGGCTTACATGCTAAGGGGTTCAAGGGAATAGCAATGGAGTTAGGAAAGTTTAGTGTAGGTTGTATGCATTCCTCAATAGTAATCTTTAGGGAGCACTTGAAACTTTCAAAATTAGGTGAGAGTTTTGTGGAGCCAAGCTGGAGAAGTCCTGTTAACGGGAATGTGAGGAGGTAACAAACAAGGAGTAGAGTAGGAGGTCGTGAGAAGAGCAAAGGGGACGGGAGGGAGAGTATTTGGAGACAAGATCTGAGTTATAGAGGGGAGCAGTGCAGTTGAGGGCTTTGTATGTCAGAGTCAGAATTTTGTGTTTAATCCTAGAGGCAAGACGAAGCCAGTGAAGGGATTGGCAGAGAGGTGCAGCAGATGAAGAGCAATGTGTAAGGAAGATGAGCCTGCCAGAGGCATTCATTATGGATTGTAAAGGAGCTAGGCAGCAGCTAGGGAGACCAGAGAGGATAAAATTGCAATTTGTCAAGGCGGGTTTGGACCAAAAGAGGGTGGTCAACAGTATCAAAAGCTCTACAGATCATGGAGGATAAGCAGAGAAAAGTGGCCTTTGGATTTTACTGTAAGTAGGTCATTGGTAACCTTAACAATTGCTGTCTCTGTTGAGTGAAGGGTGCAAATCCAGATTGCAGTGGGTCAAGGAGGGAGTTTAGTGTAAGGAAATGGGATAGACGTGCATATACTTTTCAAGAAGTTTTGATGCAAGAGGGAGTAGGGAAATAGGGTGGTAGTTGGATCGGGAGGTTGAATCGAGAGAAGGTTTTTTGAGGATAGGTGTGACCAGTGCATGTTTAAGAATTGAGGGAAATATACCAGTGCTGAGGGAGAGGTTGAAGAAGGAGTCAAAATAGTGAAAATGTATTGTAAAGTTGTTTCATAATTAAAAATGTTATATAAAAATCTGAAAGTGTTTACCGTCCCTTTAATCTGACAATGTTTCATAAAAAACAAGATTTTTTTTTTTTATTATATCACAGGTTTAGGGGCAGATTTATTGATCTCTTTTAATAGTGATGTGTAGTGATGCTAAAATATGTAGTGATGCTAATATGTGATGTGTGTAATTAACGTGTTCTACTACAAAACTATAGATATATGTGTGTATGTCACTTTTTGGGATTTGAACAGGTACTTTATAAGTATATAGTATATATATGTTAGCATGGTCGCGATATACGAGGTTCTGAAATCAGTGCGTCAGGGTTTTGTACGTGCTTTCAAATTGTAATATGCGTGCCACTTGTAATCTAGGGCACTTGAAATATAGGGCAAAATATTTTAATGGCCCTTTAAAGTATATAATTTAAGAGAACTTTTGACTTCCCTTATATAATTTTCTTCCTTCTCTTGGTATTTCCTTTTGAAAAGCATACTTAGGTGGGCTGAAAAGCAGCAATGCTCTACTGGGGTGCTGGCTGCTGATTGCTGGATGTATATAAATGCCTCTTGTCATTGGTTTACCAGATATATCCAGCTACCTCCCAGTAGTGCATTGCTGCTTCTTCAACAAAGGATACAAGAGAATGTAGCAAATTTGATAATATGCTGATTACCTCTCCCTACAACTTGGCACTGAAGAGTTCAAACATGTACGCATCCAAAACATGTGAACTCATAGACATGCAGAATTCATGATATGGAATGATCAATTTCTTATAATTTTGCACAAATATATAATGAACAGTTCTTAAATGACCAATCAAAATCCCTTAGGGCTCTTTTATGTTGAAAATAAAAGGATATATATAAAATACTAGAGGCCAATCTTTAAAAAATTATGTATATGACCCAACACATAATGGTATATATATATATATATATATATATATATATATATATATAAATGTCTGAACCGGACATGTAATGTAAGATTTTTTAATATATAAAAACTAAATTGTTATCCAAACATTGTCTGGGATTTTGTAACCTTTAGTTTCATTTTATTACCCATATGGTGCTCTGCTGTGTGAACAATTGATGTATGTGCAGAATTAGAAGTAGATGTATACACGCATCTTACCTCTATATTTCGATGTTGATACATCACATTATAAAAATCGCAAAATGTACCCTCTGGGTTTCCCAGAACTAAAGAGCGCTGAAGCTATTTTGTGTGTGTTTGTGAGTGATGTATTGATATGATGAAAAACGACAAGTGGATGAATGATTTCAAGACCTGTGTGTATGATTCTAAAGATGATGTCATGTTGATGTATAATGGTTGTTTTTTGTATGCGAATGTGGCTGGTGACTTGTGCATATGTGATTGTGATGTATACCGGATACTGATGCCTGAATCTACATATATTGACCGGGTCTCCATATTCTCTATGATGTTTTATCTAATATTGAGTGTATATAAATAAAAGCTCTATGTGGAATCATCCCCATTTCTCTGTGTCTGATGTCGAGTCGGTGTGGGTCATAACCAGAGTTGTTAGTCTGTCAATAAGAACATTACAGTTGCATAGATTTTAGTTGTTTGTGCAATATATCTGCACTGTCTATCATGAATGAATATTTGCAAAGAATAACCAGGTATTAATCTGGACGTGCTAAGCTGGTTTTAAAGCGATATGACTGTATAAATTTAACAGTTGAAAATGCATTATGTTTGAAGTTATAGATGAAACAGATATATTTGTGCTTGCTATCAGTAATGAATTACTGTAGTGAAACTGTCTGTATCCTAGAAGAGTCTGTGTACTGAAAGAGTCTATAGACAAACTTTTTCTATCAATTGAAAGCTTCTAAATCTAGATTAGCATTTAATCCAGAGGGAATATATAGTTTATTTAACCTGTTATAGTCCGATGATTTGGGTACAAAATCAATAGGATGGTATTTGAAAATGTGAGGATTGCCCCGATGCTTAAATAGACAATGGTATACAGTACTGTGTTTTGTCCTAGTTTTTTTTACAGTTCTTGCAGTTATGGTGATGTTCACCCCAACAGGTCTTTGCTTTCCTAGAGGTGTGTCCTACATATTGTAGGCCGCAAACGCATTCTATTAGATATACCAGAAAGATAGAGTCACAATTAAAGAAACCTTCAATGGGAAAAGATTCCCCAGTGGTAAATGATCTGAAATTCTGAGTGCCAGTTTTAATATATTTACAGGAATTACATCCTGTTTTTCCACATTTGTATACTCCCTGAAGGCCGAAAATGCCTTTCTTGTGTTTATTTTTACTTTTTTGTAAGGTTGAACATGTTTAACTATTTTACTTGGAGCTAATTTGTTCCTCAAAGTGGGTGCTCTTCTATAGACTATTCTACGTTTCTCTTTGACAATGTTCTTGAGTATAGGATCTCTCTGTATGATGTGCCAATGTTTGTTAATTATTTGGTGTATTTTATAGAAACTGTTATTGTATTGTGTAATAAACATAATGTTGCCCTGATTGTCTGATGGTTCTGTGTTGGAGCATGTTTTCCCCTTGTTTTTCTGAAGTATTAGATTTCTATCCAGATCCCTTGTTCTCATTAGGGCTTGATCTAAAATATTGGTAGGATAGCCTTTCTCAATAAATCTGTTATATAATATTTGACTTTGTTCCAGAAAGGTATTAAAATCTGAATAATTTCTTCTTAAACGTCTGAACTGACTATATGGCACATTATTGATCCAGCTTCTATGATGGTTACTGTGATATTCTAGATAGCTATTACTGTCTACATCTTTAAAGAAAGTTTTAGATGTTATTGAGTTGTCTGGACCCCAGCTAAGAACCAAGTCTAGGTATTATATGGCATGCAATTGTATATTGGCTGTAAAATTAATACCCATATTGTTTTGGTTGAGATGTGTGATAAACAATTCAGCCAATGTTCTGTCCCCATCCCAGATGAAAATGAAATCGTCAATGTAACGGCCATAGAATACCAGGCTCGCTCCGAAATCTGCGTGATAAATATACCTCTCCCCGAATAATCCCATGAAAGGTTCGCAAAACTCGGGGCGAACCTGGTACCCATGGCCGTGCCCCTTGTTTGTAAGTAAAAACAATCTTGGTAAATGAAATAATTATGTTGTAAAATGTACATAATGCTTTCCAATATGAATGCTTTTTGTGTTTTTGGTAAATAAAGATCTTGTTCTAAAAAATGAGATATTGCTGAAACTCCTAAATCATGTGTTATATTGGAGTATAAAGAGCTAACGTCACATGTAATCCATAGTTTGTTTTTGTCTGTGATGGGTATTTCGTGTACCAGTTGTAAAAGATGGGTACTGTCCCTAATGTATGAAGGCAACAATGTCACAAATTTCTGTAAAAATTGGTCTATGTAAAATGATAGGTTATAGGTTAAATTTCCAATTCGTGCTATAATTGGTTGTCCAGGGGGGTTAATCTTGTCTTTATGAATTTTGGGTAAGTGATAATAGTGAGCAATACTTGGATTGTATATTTTCAAAAATTCCTTTTCATTCTTATTAAGTATTCCTTGGGTGACACCTTTATCTATCAATTTGTGATATGGTTGTAAATATAATGGAGTTGGGTCTTTAAATAAAATGTTATAATAGTTGTCATCCCCTAGGATTCTGTTCGCTTCTTTTATATAATCTTTGTATTCCTGAATAATGATCCCCCCTCCCTTATCTGCATCCCGAATAATAATGTTGGGGTTATTCTGTAGACTATGTAGTGCTCTTTGGTGTCTGTGAAAGGAGATGTCTTTCTTTCGGGTAAATGATTTAAGCATCTTCTCACAATCTTCCAGAACCATATTTTGGTATAATTCAATGTATTTGGTGTTTATGTTGATTGGATTAAAATTAGATTTATTTTTCACTGAGGTGTGAATGTAGTCATCAAAAAGATGATCGGTAAAGTCTTCAATATTGGATATGATGCATGGAGTTTGTTTGTTTGATGGCATGATGTCTGTCAAAATCAGCTGTGAATCTGTGGTGTCATGTTTCCCTGCCTTCAGTTTTTTATTAGCAAAATATTTTTGTAAGGTTAACTTACGAGTGAAATTATTCACATCTACAAATAAATTGAAAATCTTGGGGGAATTAGGTGGACAAAAAGATAATCCCTTTTTCAATATTATTTTCTCTTCAATGGATAATGTGTGGGATGAGAGGTTGAATAAGCCTTGATTTAATCTGGATAGTTCCTCTTTCTTGGCGGCAAGGGCTCTTCTTCTAGCACCTCGTTTTCTTGTATGTGTGGCCTTTTGGTAGACCGTGTCAGAAAATGTTCTATTCTTGTGGTTGGACAAATCCCTAAAAAAAGAGGTGGTGGATTATTGCTAGTATTAGGACTCTCTACATCTCCTGATGATATGAGAGGGCTGAATCTATTCCGATATTCAAATTGTTCAAAATTAACACTTGGAGTCTGTGTGTTGTCTTGATTATGTGTCCAATTGTGACGATTTAGGGAGTTAAAATTGGGTCATTTAAAAATGTGTTTTTAATGGATTAAAATATATGTTTTGAATTGTTCCTAATATGCACATGGACAAATAGGGCATGGGGGCCAATTTACCAATTTGTCAATCGGCCCCAATGCATCTGTTTCCATGCAAGCCTTCAGGCTTGCTGGAAACAGCAGTTAGGAAGCAGCAGTCTTAAGACCCCTGTTAATTGACTGGTCCGCCGCCTCTGAGACAGCGAACAGCAATCCGCCCAATCGAAAACAATCAGGTTGATTGACACACCCTGCTAGCGACCGATTGGCTGTGAATCTGCAGGGGGCAGCATTGCACAAGCAGTTCACCAGAACTGCTTGTACAATGCTAAATGCCGCCAACATATGCTGTCATCATTCAGTGATGTTGGGCGGACATGATTGATTGGGCAAGAGAGAAGCTTTCATACTTATTTGCCGACACAGTAATAAATCAAATGACAAGCACTTGATTGTTAAATTTTTCCCCCTTGCAAAAAACAAAACAAAAAAATAACAATGATTTTAACCAATTGAACATTTTTTTTTCTCACATGCATTTCTTTACTTATTTGTTTTCTTGACTTGTTTTCTATTGTCTGCAAAACTAGCAAATACGTCACATGTCAGCATTCTTCCAACAATAAATGCACATTTGGAGGCTCCATGATACATATTGCAGAGTTGACTACTGGTTTAGAATGTCTCTAAATTCCATACCCTGCATTAACCTATCTGGTAAATATTGGACAGTATTTGCATGGGTTGTAATCCAGACCAGTTGTAGGAGTAATAAAAAAAAAACCCACAGGTACATTCTGTATTAGTTAAAGGGACAATCTACTCCAGAATTTTTATTGTTTAAAAAGATAGATAATCCCTTTATTACCCATTCCCCAGTTTTGCATAAACAACACTGTTATATTAACATACTTTCTACCTCTGTGATTACCTTGTATCTAAGCCTCTGCAGACTGGCTAAAATGCAAGTCTGTCAAAAAAACTGAAATAAGCAGGCAATTAGTGCTGACTGCTAGACAACTCCACGGGTGTGAGCACAATGTTATCTATATGGCACACATGAACTAATGCCCTCTAGCTGTGAAAATGCATTCAGATAAGAGGTGGCCTTCAAGGGCTTAGAAATTGCCATATGAGCCTACCTAGGTTTAGCTTTCAACTAAGAATACCAAGAGAACAAAGCAAATTTGATAATAAAAGTAAATCGGAAAGTCATGTCCTATATGAATCATAATTTTGACTAGACTGTCCCTTTAAACTTAAAAAAAAAAAGTTGCTTCATTGGAATCATAATATTCTCCAACTATAACAAAAAATTGCCATTGTTAAGGAAAATTCCACAACAAATGAATCTGCTGTTTTTTTTAGAGAGAATGGTCTGTTTAAAGTAGAAATTGTAGGTTTGTAATCTTTTTCTACAAAAACAAACAAGGAATGTGACTATAATTCATGTTCCTAGCACAGCTAGTTTTATTGTCAGCGGCAATACATTTCCAAATCCAAATATACTAGAAAATATTTTATATGCTCTATATAATGATATAAATTATGCATAGTACCAGTTGCTTGCGGTCAGCCATCAGCAACGCATGCTAATAAGATGTTATCACGTTTAAAAAGAAATTGGCTTTTTTAGACAAAATGCCTCTGCTTTGAAAAGATAACAGCACTACATGCTACTAAAAATGCTGCATACATCAATTGTAAAACAAGCATCACTCTGGAACACTGTAATTTTGTTGTTTCTAACCACTAAAATATCATTCAGAGTTAGAAAAGTCCCTGCTAAATAAAATACTAGGAAAAAATGCCATGTATAAGTCAACATAGTTATCTACAGTTTTTTTTATTATTTTAATAAAAATATCAAATACTAAGCTAAATAAAACAACTGTAAAACAATGCATGATGGACTTTGAAACTTATACATAATAAATCTTAGTGTAAAAAATTTGCAAAGCTCACAACAGTAGCACATAAAAACAATGAGCTCATTTAACAACGTTACCACTTTTGTATCACCTACCAGGTCACTCTCAGGTGGTCTTTAGTGTGTGCAGTTTTCTGTCTTTCTACAGTTTTTTGTTTTTTTTTGCCTCATAGTCATTCTGTCCTGGTACACCACTGCCTTTTACGCTCACATGAGGTTAAATGAGCAGTGGAGCCAGAGAAGGAAAATGTTGCATTTTATTTCCTATATACTGCTAGGCCTCTTTTATATAAGTTTTCTTTGCATTAAAGGGAAAAAGGAAGATATTTTACATCAAAATTTCTGCAGTAGCCACATCCCATTGTAAAGGGATTTCTTGCAGCCAATCAGGATTCTAGTCCCGGGACTTTCAGGTACAGTCATGTTAGTTTTCTATTCAGTTTAAAGAAACTTTATCATAAAATCTTGCAAGATTTCAGTGAAAACTCATGAGATCCCAGTAAAGCAAAACATGACTTCAGCACTGCTTAATCCGATTGGCTATTATATTTTAGTTTTGTTTGTTTTTAATTGGACAGTAACTGAAGGATAACAGTTCATTTAGTACATACTATTGTGAGCTAAAAAAATGTTGAGGAAAATATCTTGCTTTTTTACAAAGAGATGTTCAGATGATATTTTCTTCTCATCTTTTTACAGTAATGTTTCATCAGTTTCAAGTGATTTAGCATATAGGTATTATGTCCCTTTTAAGTCAACTAGTGCCTGCAGTGCTTATATTCCTGCCTATGAAATTTCCAAGTTCTCTCCTAAATTGCTGAACCAATTTGTTCCTCATTACATAATTTTCAGGTGTTGTCCTGCTTACCTTTTGCTGATCCAATCTTTTCCTATCTACCACATTGCTAGGTTCTGTCCTGTTGCTGACCTGGTCCCTTCCTGACTGTTATATTAACCCCTTAGTGACCAGAGTACTTTTCCATTTGTTGACCGTTTGGAACCAGGGCTATTTTTACATTTCTGCGTTGTTTGTGTTTAACTGTAATTTTCCTCTTACTCATTTACAGCTCTTCCTTTCACAAACAACACTCAGATAATTAATATTTCTCCTTCTCTTCTACCTTCCCCCCTCTACAACACACATAAACTCTATTCCTATCTCACACCCCCCAGCCAGCCATGCTTCACTGATTTTAAACTAAAACACTTGCATAAGACATCTCCTTTCGCTCACCATATTTCTTCTTCTTGCAGCTGGGGATGTCTCACCTAACCCAGGTCCACCCTCTGCTTCCCTTAATTCACTACCCCAAATGACACCTCATACACCTTGCCCATTAACTGCACCTCTGTTAGTACACCACAATTATCTTGTGCCCTATGGAATTCACACTCTGTATGCAATAAGCTTACATCTATTCACTACCTATTTATTTCACGTTCACTTAACCTGTTAGCCCTCACTGAAACTTGGCTTTCCTCCTCTAACACAAATGCTGTAGCCTCTCTGTCCTATGGTGGCCTGCACTTCAGTCACCCTCCCAGACCAAGAGACAAACAAGGAGGGTAGTAGGAATTCTCCTGTCTCCACACAGTACTTTTCACTGCATTCCTTCACCCCCTCTATTTCCTTCTCATCTTTTGAAGTTCATGCTATCCACCTCTTCTCCCCTCTAGTTATTCGTGTTGCAGTTTTCTATTGGCCCCCTGGCCCAGCATCACAATTTCTGGACCACTTTGAAGCCTGATTTCAAAATGTTCTCTTTTCTAATGTCCCTTCTCTCATCTTAGGAGACTTCAACATATCCTTTGATAATCCTAACATGCCTGCTGCCTCTAAAAGTTTATCCCTTACCACCACTTTTGGCCTGTCCCAGTGGACAACATCTTCAACCCACGGTGAAGGCAACTCCATAGACCTAGTCTTCACTAATCTCTGTGCTGTTTCCAACTTCCTTAACTTCCATTTCCTCTCTCTGACCATCTACTAACTTTCTCTCTTACTCTAGCTACTACATCTTTGCAAGCCCCCAAAAAACTGCTACCTTGCAGGAATTTAAATGACTTGGATCTCACAGACTTTTCCACTCAACTGATTCCTCTGCTCTCCAACATTTCATCCCTCTCTTGCCCAAACCTCGTGGCTTTACAGTATAATTCGGCAATAAAATCAACACTTGACAAAGCTGCATCCTCCACTCTTTGACGTACATCAATCACTCAACGGCAACTGTGGCACACTAAACAGACCAGATATCTTCAGCAATGTTCACAGGCTGCTGAACGGCAGTGGAGGAAATCACTCACCTGTGTTGATTTCTGGCATTATAAATTTATCCTTAAGTCCTACAACTCTGCGCTCAGCCTGGCCAAACAAATCTATTTCTCCTCCCTTGTGTCATCTCGCATCCAACCCCAGAAAGCTGTTCTCAACCTTTAACTCCCTTCTATGTCCACCTGCACCCTCTCCCACTACCAACTTCACTGCTCAGATTATTGCTAATCACTTCAAAAATAAAATAGACACCATTAGAAAAGATATCTGCACCTCACACCCCTCAAACCCAGCAATCCTACCCACCCCTTCTATTAACAAAACTATATGCTACTTCCCTCCTGTAACTGAGTAAGAGGTCTCTGTACTCCTATCCTTGGCTCATCTCACAACCTACCCACTTGACCCTATTCCTTCACAACTTCTTCCCTCTCTCTCTCTGCTTCACTAACCTCTACCCTAACTCATCTCTTTAACCAATCTAAATTTTGTCCTGAGTTTAGAAATACCCAATGTTTACATGTTCTTTTTTGCAAGTTATAGAGCAATAAGTACAAGTAGCACTTTGCTATTTCCAAACCATTTTATTTTAAATTTGCATAAGTTACATTTTAACACTGATATCTGTCAGAAATCCCTGAATAACCTTTCACATGTATATATATATTATTTTTTAGTAGACAACCCGAAGTATTGATCTAGGCCAATTTTGGTATATTTCATGCCACCATTTCACCGCCAAAATGCGATCAAATAAAAAAAAATTGTTAACTTTTTCACAATTTTAGGTTTCTCACTGAAATTAATTAGAAACCGTTAAATCATGGCACAAATTATTGTAAATGCTTCTCTGGGATCACCTTTGTTCAGAAATAGCAGACATATATGGCTATGGCATTGCTTTATGGAAATTAGAAGGCTGCTAAATTCCACTGTGCACCAAACTTGTATTATGCCCAGCAGTGAAGGGGTTAATTATGTACCTTGTAGGGAGCTTGTAAGGTTAATTTTAGCTTTAGTGTAGAGATCAGCCTCCCACCCCCTGATCCCTCTCAAACTGCTCTCTTCCCTCCCCCACCCCACAATTGTCCCTACCATCTTAAATACTGGCAGAAAGACTGCCAGTACTTAAATAGAAGGCTTTTTTTTTTTTACTTTTTTTTTTTAAATATGTACAGGGAGTGCAGAATTATTAGGCAAGTTGTATTTTTGAGGATTCATTTTATTATTGAACAACAACCATGTTCTCAATGAACCCAAAAAACTCATTAATATCAAAGCTGAATAGTTTTGGAAGTAGTTTTTAGTTTGTTTTTAGTTATAGCTATTTTAGGGGGATATCTGTGTGTGCAGGTGACTATTACTGTGCATAATTATTAGGCAACTTAACAAAAAACAAATATATACCCATTTCAATTATTTATTTTTACCAGTGAAACCAATATAACATCTCAACATTCACAAATATACATTTCTGACATTCAAAAACAAAACAAAAACAAATCAGTGACCAATATAGCCACCTTTCTTTGCAAGGACACTCAAAAGCCTGCCATCCATGGATTCTGTCAGTGTTTTGATCTGTTCACCATCAACATTGCGTGCAGCAGCAACCACAGCCTCCCAGACACTGTTCAGAGAGGTGTACTGTTTTCCCTCCTGGTAAATCTCACATTTGATGATGGACCACAGGTTCTCAATGGGGTTCAGATCAGGTGAACAAGGAGGCCATGTCATTAGATTTTCTTCTTTTATACCCTTTCTTGCCAGCCACGCTGTGGAGTACTTGGACGCGTGTGATGGAGCATTGTCCTGCATGAAAATCATGTTTTTCTTGAAAGATGCAGACTTCTTCCTGTACCACTGCTTGAAGAAGGTGTCTTCCAGAAACTGGCAGTAGGACTGGGAGTTGAGCTTGACTCCATCCTCAACCCGAAAAGGCCCCACAAGCTCATCTTTGATGATACCAGCCCAAACCAGTACTCCACCTCCACCTTGCTGGCGTCTGAGTCGGACTGGAGCTCTCTGCCCTTTACCAATCCAGCCACGGGCCCATCCATCTGGCCCATCAAGACTCACTCTCATTTCATCAGTCCATAAAACCTTAGAAAAATCAGTCTTGAGATATTTCTTGGCCCAGTCTTGATGTTTCAGCTTGTGTGTCTTGTTCAGTGGTGGTCGTCTTTCAGCCTTTCTTACCTTGACCATGTTTCTGAGTATTGCACACCTTATGCTTTTGGGCACTCCAGTGATGTTGCAGCTCTGAAATATGGCCAAACTGGTGGCAAGTGGCATCTTGGCAGCTGCACGCTTGACTTTTCTCAGTTCATGGGCAATTATTTTGCGCCTTGGTTTTTCCACACGCTTCTTGCGACCCTGTTGACTATTTTGAATGAAACGCTTGATTGTTCGATGATCACGCTTCAGAAGCTTTGCAATTTTAAGAGTGCTGCATCCCTCTGCAAGATATCTCACTATTTTTGACTTTTCTGAGCCTGTCAAGTCCTTCTTTTGACCCATTTTGCCAAAGGAAAGGAAGTTGCCTAATAATTATGCACACCTGATATAGGGTGTTGATGTCATTAGACCAGACCCCTTCTCATTACAGAGATGCACATCACCTAATTTGCTTAATTGGTAGTAGGCTTTCGAGCCTATACAGCTTGGAGTAAGACAACATGCATAAAGAGGACGATGTGGTCAAAATACTCATTTGCCTAATAATTCTGCACTCCCTGTATTCAGCTGTGATGGACCACCTTAGCTCCCAACTTCCCCGATCCCCCCAAACAGCTCTCCAACCCTCCCCCTGCTACCTATTTGCCACCATCTTGGGTACTGGCAGCTGTCTGCCAGTACCCAGTTTGCCCCAAAACATATTTTTTTGTATTAAATAATACATTTTTCTGTAGTGTAGCTGCCCTCCCTCAATACCCCCTCCCCCTCCCAGATCCTTTGATAGTTATTTATTACCCCCTCCCTCTCCCTCCTTCTCATAAACTTTTACATTGGTGGTAGTAGTTGCTGCGCGCTCCCCCCGCAGGCCCCCCCCACATGCTCCCGGCACCTGGTGTGCACATTGCACATACAGGAACCGGATGCCGAGTAGCGATAGGCCACCCACCCGCCTCCCTGCTATGACTCCCACCCACCAACACAGAGTGACTCTCTCTGCATCGGTGTGTAAAAAAATGGTATTGCAGGATGCCTCAATATCGAGGCATCACCACAATACCATGGAAGCTGCTGAAGGGATCAGGATCCCTTCCACAGATTCAAACCCCTAAGGACGTACAGGGTACGTACTTGATTGTTAACTGACATTTTTTGTAGGACGTACCCTGTACGTTCTTGGTCGTTAAGGGGTTAAAGGGACATGAAACCCAAAAAATGTATTTCATGATTTAGACAGAACATACAATTTTAAACAACTTTCCAATTTACTTCTATTATTTAATTTGCTTCCTTCTCTTGTTATCCTTTGCGGAAAGGTTTATGGAGGTAAGCTCAGGAGCAGCAAAGAACCTAGGTTCTAGCTGCTGATTGGTGGCTGCATATATATACCAGTTGTCATTGGCTCACCTAGATGTTAAGTTAGAAACCAGTAGTGCATTGCTGCTCCTTCAACAAATGATATCAAGAGAATTAAGCAAATGTTATAATAGAAGTAAACTGGAAAGCTGTTTAAAATTGTATATTCTACCTAAACCATGAAAGAAAATGGTTGGGTTTAATTTCCCTTTAATAATTATTTTCCTGCTTCCAAGATGCTGGCCTGGTCTGTTCCTGGCCACAACATTGTCAAGTCTTGCCTCGTTTATTCCTAACTGCCTTGCTTCCTAGTTGCAAACCATTCCTATTACTGTCATGCTTTAAAATTGCTAACCTAGTCCATTCCTGATTATGTGATTGCAGGTTGCAGTTTATGTCAAGCATCTGATCTAGCTCATTCCTTAATACAAAATGGTCATATACTATCTGCTTCCTAGTTCCTAACCTGGCACATTAATACTGACCAAACTATTATCTCATAAAGATATACTAGAAATCTGTTTTGCTAAGGGTTTTTAATATTTTATTTGGTCCTATATTGTTTCAAGCAACGTTAACACTATTTTCTTTCTTTCTTTCTTTCTTTCTTTCTTTCTTTCTTTCTTTCTTTCTTTTTTTTTAACATTGGTATAACTTGCTACATATTGGCTTCTAACTTTTGGATCTATCAAAAGAACAGAAGGTACAGTTTAAAAAATCAAAATGCATATCCTTTTTTATATCGCCAACTTTACAAAAATAGTATAGTTAAAAAGAGTTATAGGGGCCTATTTAGAGTTATAGGGGTCTTAAGGCTCGCCAGAAACACAAGTTATGAAGCAGTGGTCTAAAGACCGCTGCTCCATAACCTGTCTGCCTGCTCTGAGGCGGCGGACAGACATCGCCAAAAATCAACCCGATCCAATACAATCAGGTTGATTGACACCCCCTACTAGTGGCCAATTAGCCGCAAATCTGTAGGGGGCAGTTTTGCACTAGCAGTTCACCAGAACTGCTGGTGCAATGATAAATGCCTAGAGTGTATGCTGTCTGCATTTATCAATGTGCAGCGGACATGGGCCTCTAGTTATCAAGGTCTGTCGGACCTGATCCGACAGTGCGGATCAGGTCCGACAGACCTCGCTGAATACGGCGAGCAATACGCTCGCCGTATTCATCATTGCACCAGCAGCTCACAAGAGCTGCTGGTGCAACGCCGCCCCCTGCAGACTCGCGGCCAATAGGCCACCAGCAGGGGGGTGTCAATCAACCCGATCGTACTCGTATGTCTGTCCGTCTGCTCAGAGCAGGCAGACAGGTTATGGAGCAGCGGTCTTTGTGACCGCTGCTTCATAACTGCTGTTTCTGGCGAGCCTGCAGGCTCGCCAGAAACACGGGGCATCAAGATCCATTCGGAGCTTGATACATATGCCCCATGATCCGCAATATCGGATCATGTCCACTTGCTTCATGATAAATAGGCCCCATAGTAAACACAGTTTGGCCACCAATTCAATCCCGCTGGTGAGCAATGTAAAAAGACACAATTGTTATGGGTTGAAATGGCTTAGAAAATACAGTTAAAAAAAAAATAGTTCATTACAATAAGTAAAACCATATGAGTTACATATCCAATATCAAAGCACACACAAAAATTTCAGCAAAAGTTCAACAAGCTTTCCAAGTTTTTTTTCTTCAAAGATCTTCAAAACAGTAAAAAAAAAACTCTGTGAAAATGAAAGAAAAGCACAATGGCTAATTAATTCAATAATGATCATGACTGCCTATTGCATTTCAGTGAAATGTATGTATTTTGTAACTTATCTAATTGCATACATTCATAATTTTGTAAGCATAAATGATTTAATTGAATTTGTTTAATTTTATATAATAATCATTAAAACAAAAGTCTGAACACTTCAATGCAGTCATAAATTTAGCATTCTGATGTTAATATTTAGAATTATAGTTTAAAAGTGCGATTTAAGCAATATTTTTCTAATTTTATTAAACCAGGGCATGATTCTGTCTATTAAAATGTTAATTGGACATGAGCAAAAAAAGCGTAAAAGTAACCAAGATATGTTGCTTTCACAGGCCAGATGATCACTATAGAAATACTGATCATCTGTATCTTATTTGACATTTTGGGCAAGATTACAAATCCTGTGGCAAATCAGTTGCGAAAAAACAGCGCGCATTATGGCTTTTGGGGTTGCGCAGGTATTGCAAGTTGCATAACAACTTATTTTTCGCGCGCATTAACCTGCATAATACAAACAGCCAAATCGAGTGCACATTCACATATTCCCTCCTAGAAGTCAATGGAGAAGACAAATAGAAAAAAAACACACTAAAACCCTAATCTGTTGCGCAAAGACCATGACTTTTTACTCATCGAAAAGTGTACATGAAAATGTGATTATTTCATATTGCGAGAATGTTTTCGTAATGAAATATCTTCTATTTATTTATAAATAAATATTTCTCTATATATTTGATGATTTTTGGACTGATATATCTATTTATAGCGAGATATGTATATGAATATATACTATATATGTCTATTTATCTTGAGATCTATATGCAAATCCCTCTGAGATATTGTTTAATGTGGATAAGATTGTAATGTAAAATCTTTTCATTATCTTCATAGTTAAACATATCTCTATACATATAAATACATGTTTCTATATGTATGTGTATGTATGTCAATGTAAAATCCCTGCGTTGGCTTTTTGTTTAACGCCTGAGATCTCCTATCTTTTAGCCTTTTTGTGTGCAATATATGTTTAAAATATTTTTTTATTAGACAGTGTTAATATGAGTGTAACTGTACTTTGTAATGTATTTTTGAAGTGCTTTGTGAAACTTTTATGTTGCAGAAAAGAGTTAACTACAGATCTTTGAGGGCGGAAAGGATTGTTGCAATCGCAATTTTTCAAGACTTGTAATATCTGCGCAATGGAAATTGATTGCAAAAAGACCATATTCCGTGTGGAAAACCCATACCGTGTGACTTTTAATCTTGCCCTTTGTGTGGTTTGTACATTGAAAGAGATGCAACGTAGTAACACAAAATGGGCAAACTACGATTTTCAAAGTTGAGATTCCTCACTTCATTTTAAGGAGTAAAAACCCAGTTGGGTCTTTCGTGGCACATAATCATGAAGGGATAAGATAGTGCTATAACACATCCAAAACAAACAAATAAAATCCGTCCTTTAACCCCTTCATGCGGTTAGAATGTTCCATCCCATCTTGACAGCGCTGGGTTTTAAATTTTAATGCCATTAGGATGGCATGAAACGTCCTACCTTACATGTTGTACTGCAGTCCCCTCCTTTTATCTAATAAAAAATCAGACTGAGGGCATTCCTAGCAGCATAGGCAGTCCCCCATGATCCAATACCAGCCTTGAATTCATGTGATTGCATCGATAATCAGGTGAATTCATTTTTCCAGCAAATGTTTACAAAATAAGTTTGTTCCGATCTAAGCACTTGCCCCCTGTCAGTGGCGGCTGGTGACTTTTGAAGATGGGGAGCACTAGCCCCGCCCCTCAGATGGCCCCGCCCATTTTAATGTGTGTGTGTGTATATATATATATATATATATATATATATATATATGTACATACATTTATATATATATATATATATATATATTCATACATACATACATACATATACACACAGCTCAGCCTTGATTTCTCACAACTAGATTTAGATTAGATTTAGTGTGATCTGGTAGTTTGGGATTTTAAGAGACCACTGTAAATATGGGATGGGAAAATATTATTTTTAACATGTAACTAATGTGTGCACTGTAATTAAAGGGACATTAAATTGCAAAAAAAAAATGGATTAGAACATTTTACTATAGCACTATTGCTTGCAAATAACTGTGTTTAACCCTTGGAAATGTGTTAAACACATTTTTAAAGTTTGCTTCAGAGAAGCAATGATTTGCAGGGTTAAACATAGTTATATATGCAAACAACAGTGCAAAAATAAAATGTTATAACACTGTATATAATGTTTGCACTTTTATGTCCCTCTAAAAGGAAAGGCCAATGAATATGTAGTGTTTCATTCAATAATAAAATTTTATGCTGTGTTAGCAAACACACAAGTGCCTTCCATCCACAGTTTGCAAGCCTCCTCCTAAAAAAAGCTATTTAAAGGGGGGGGGGGGCTATTTAAATAGACAGTGTTAAGATTCATTTACATTTTGCCCTCAGTCAATGTTTTTGTAGTAGAATATTTTCCATACAGAACAGATCAACCATTGAAAACTTAACTGGAGTTAGAATAAGTAAATGGGTTTCTATTAGGGGTGTCATTTGTCACTGGCCATAATGCCACTTTTTAAAATGCTTTTATATAAATAGATATACATATTTTGCCAAATCATTTCTTGTATCCTAAATATGAAAGATATGCATATTCAATGATCAGATATCAGTATTTGCCACAAAGCAAAACATCTGCAAAACAGAAATATAGAAAGTACTGATGTAGTAATTTAAATTCAGGATGAGGGAAACCCAGAGTATGAAATAGAGAATACAAACAACAGTTACACTAACACTCCCTCCCTCCCCTGGGAATAGCTTACACTCGAGGCTGTAACTATCTGTCAGGCACCCTGCATGAAATGAGATACTGAGCAGAGGTCATGAAAGAATCACATCTGGGTTATTTACAGGACAGTTAGCTTCCCTGCTCTGAACGGCCCCAAAAGTAACACTTCTAAGGAGGTGAAAGTAAACACTACTACCGGACCTGCTTTAATCCCTATGCCCTGCCCCCTGCCCTTGGCCCAGTCAGCCCCTGTAAAAAAGCAGCAGTGCATAAACGATTACCTGATTTTTTCTACAAAGATGCAGCCTGCTTCTCCACCCTGCTTCCTTATCTTTCCAAGCCAGACTCTTCTTCTTCTTCACAGAAGGAAACACGTGTGGGAAAGCCTGCCGCTAACTAATCTCTAAGTAACTGAGTCCTCAGGTCAGTAGTCACTAGTCAGATGAAACTGAGATGGGAATCCTGGGATGGATAATTCAATTGCTGGATAATAAGTATTATATGATATATCGTTGAGTCAGACTCAAAATATCGCCAGAGCGGGCAGACAGTGTCACTCAGATAAGACAACACAAATTGAGCTCCTCTCAGCTCAACGACTATCTCCGCAATGAGATTTCGCGCCGTTGAGCTGGGAGGAGCGTCTCAAGCGTCATCACGTGACTGTTAGTGATGACGCTCAGACTCGGCTCTTCTCCTGTGGGCTGTGTCACTGGCTGCTGCCTGGGCTGAGCTCTTAACGCCTCCCACCCCTCGCACAGGCTGAAGTGTGCGATCAGCCGTCTAAGGGGATGAGGAGGCTGGGAGCTGCGCAGCAGCCAAATTTAGCATGCGCACAGACACAGTGCCATAGATTCTCTATCGCACGTGCGCTTAGGCCCTAGGGACTGGATTGATTACTACAGTACAGCAGTACAGTGGCTGGACGCTGGGTGTGTGATCAGATCACTGATGATCATGATGTGTGTATGATTGTTCAAACAGTAGGGGGCCAGGCAGGACACAACAAATAATAATAATTTATTAAAAAAATAATTTATTCTGGGGGTAAAAAAAAATATTTTTTTTTTCAATAGGGGGCTATTGAAAAATTATATTTTTTTTTCTGTTTTCTTTTTTCTTTCCTCTGGCCTGTGGGGGGCACGTGCGAGTGTGCTCCAATGGAGATTTTGTAAGCATAAATGATTTAATTGAATTTGTTTAATTTTATATAATAATCATTAAAACAAAAGTCTGAACACTTCAATGCAGTCATAAATTTAGCATTCTGATGTTAATATTTAGAATTATAGTTTAAAAGTGCGATTTAAGCAATATTTTTCTAATTTTATTAAACCAGGGCATGATTCTGTCTATTAAAATGTTAATTGGACATGAGCAAATAAGCGTAAAAGTAACCAAGATATGTTGCTTTCACAGGCCAGATGATCACTATAGAAATACTGATCATCTGTATCTTATTTGACATTTTGGGCAAGATTACAAATCCTGTGGCAAATCAGTTGCGAAAAAACAGTGCGCATTATGGCTTTTGGGGTTGCGCAGGTATTGCAAGTTGCATAACAACTTATTTTTCGCGCGCATTAACCTGCATAATACAAACAGCCAAATCGAGTGCACATTCACATATTCCCTCCTAGAAGTCAATGGAGAAGACAAATAGAAAAAAAACACACTAAAACCCTAATCTGTTGCGCAAAGACCATGACTTTTTACTCATCGAAAAGTGTACATGAAAATGTGATTATTTCATATTGCGAGAATGTTTTCGTAATGAAATATCTTCTATTTATTTATAAATAAATATTTCTCTATATATTTGATGATTTTTGGACTGATATATCTATTTATAGCGAGATATGTATATGAATATATACTATATATGTCTATTTATCTTGAGATCTATATGCAAATCCCTCTGAGATATTGTTTAATGTGGATAAGATTGTAATGTAAAATCTTTTCATTATCTTCATAGTTAAACATATCTCTATACATATAAATACATGTTTCTATATGTATGTGTATGTATGTCAATGTAAAATCCCTGCGTTGGCTTTTTGTTTAACGCCTGAGATCTCCTATCTTTTAGCCTTTTTGTGTGCAATATATGTTTAAAATATTTTTTTATTAGACAGTGTTAATATGAGTGTAACTGTACTTTGTAATGTATTTTTGAAGTGCTTTGTGAAACTTTTATGTTGCAGAAAAGAGTTAACTACAGATCTTTGAGGGCGGAAAGGATTGTTGCAATCGCAATTTTTCAAGACTTGTAATATCTGCGCAATGGAAATTGATTGCAAAAAGACCATATTCCGTGTGGAAAACCCATACCGTGTGACTTTTAATCTTGCCCTTTGTGTGGTTTGTACATTGAAAGAGATGCAACGTAATAACACAAAATGGGCAAACTACGATTTTCAAAGTTGAGATTCCTCACTTCATTTTAAGGAGTAAAAACCCAGTTGGGTCTTTCGTGGCACATAATCATGAAGGGATAAGATAGTGCTATAACACATCCAAAACAAACAAATAAAATCCGTCCTTTAACCCCTTCATGCGGTTAGAATGTTCCATCCCATCTTGACAGCGCTGGGTTTTAAATTTTAATGCCATTAGGATGGCATGAAACGTCCTACCTTACATGTTGTACTGCAGTCCCCTCCTTTTATCTAATAAAAAATCAGACTGAGGGCATTCCTAGCAGCATAGGCAGTCCCCCATGATCCAATACCAGCCTTGAATTCATGTGATTGCATCGATAATCAGGTGAATTCATTTTTCCAGCAAATGTTTACAAAATAAGTTTGTTCCGATCTAAGCACTTGCCCCCTGTTATGAAGGGGTTAAAAAGATGCCACTCTTTTTTTGGAATGTGTGTTAACCCCTTTCCTGTTATTAAACTTTGGAAAACTAGAGGTTTTTTTTTAATTCTGAGGATTGAAAAAGCGCAGGCTTCACAAGCCTAACCCTAATACATATCTGTAACTATTTGGCCTCAGCAGCGATTATCAGCTAAGAAAATGCAAAACAATGGAATGATTGCTAACAGAATTACTGTGTGTGTTTACTTAGGTAACACGTTTTCCAAATAACACAAGTGGTGGATGCAGTTTAGCTATTGAAAAAGCATTGAAGCAATCAAGTTGTTAATTAATTTCCTTTTTTTATCATTCACCTAGTATGATACTTTATTGCAGTGATGCTGACAAAATTATTTTAATTACAAGGTGTTTTATGTAAATTGCTCCAAATTACTTGCTATACCAGCTGCATAGATGTATTGAAAATTGCTTATGTAGGTTTTCACTTCAATTGAAATAGCTGTTTTTACTCACTTAAATCACCACCCAAGATGAAAATGTCAGTACCTGTTTTTTTTTTTTTAATTCAAACCTATTTCAAATCAAGTGAAAACCTTGTTATAAATATTTTTCTTATTCTTTTATAATACATTTGTGTCACAAAAAACAACCTCAACACAGTGTATGGGGATAATTCTACACTGGAATCACCATCAATAAAAAAATAACTTTCTTTCTGGACCTATTGAAAATAAATGTTTGCTGTTTCAAGTAGGTAAATAAACTGTATGAACACGTGTGCTGCAATAACACAAGTGTGCTGTCACTAAATAAAATAAAAAAATATATAAATGTGTCATGTTTTTTTAATATATCTGAGTTGACAATTTAATCATTTTGTTGGCAATTTTAAAGGTACACAAAAGTCAAAATAAACTTTTATGATTCAGAAAGAGCAAGCAGCTTTAAGACACTTTCCAATTTATTTCCATTATAACATTTTGCACAGAAATTTTATAAAAACACTTTTTGAGGCACTTGCTCCTACTGAGCATGTGCACAAGCTCACAGGGTATACATATACTAATCTGTTGGCTGATGTCGGTCACATGATATAGTGAAACCGGAAAATGGTAGAAAAAATAAAGTACCAGGAAAAAAATCTACTACTTATTTGTATTTCAGAGTAAGTGCTATTGCATTGTCTTTTTATTATGCACTTTTTAATTATTCAATTCTACTGAATTTAGTGGACCTTTAAGAGTAATAGTTAATTTAATTTAATGAGAAATGCATTGCCCAAAAGAGGGATGTAAAATGACATTATGAAAGCCTCAGCCGCCTCATCTATTTTAACCTCTGCTCATTACTTAGGGAATTTAATCCAACACGTGTGAACGTGCTTTTATATAGATACATATAAATACTTTTATTGTTTATTGATTATACTAGAGTTGAGGTTTTTTTAAGCCTTTATAACTTAAAGGTACAGTCTAGTCAAAATAATTGTTCATGATTCAGATAGGGCATGCAATTTTAAACCACTTTTCAATTTACTTTTATCATCAAAATTGCTTTGTTCTCTTGGTATTCTTTTTTGAAAGCTAATTCTAGGTAGGCTCAAACTGATCTCTGAACTGTTGAAAATAGCCTCTTATCTCAGTGCTTTTTAAAAGTTGTTCACAGTTCATGTGTGTCATATAAATAATTGTGTTCTGACTCCTGTGGAGTTATTTATGAGTCAGCGCTGATTGGTAAAAATGCATGTCTGTCAAAAGCACTGAGATAGGGGGCAGTCTGCAGAGGCTTAGATACAAGATAATCACAGAGGTAATAAGTTTATTAATATCACAGTGATGGTTATGCAAAACTGGGGAATGGGTAATAAAGGGATTATCTATCTTTTTAAACAATAATATTTTTCAAGTAGACTGTTCCTTTAAGAAAAACAAATTCAGTTAAGTTATTAACACATTGCACAGACTTATGACATGTCTGTGGTTCTGTTAGTCCTGGAATTAAGGAAACATATACACGAAACTAATGATTTTGAGTATAACTAGTAGATACAATCAACATACGTTATTAGTCATTTTGTGACAATTTTATCCTTAAAACATCTTTGTATAAGTAGTATGGAAATAGAAATATTCAGAGGAGCTAACCCTTTTATTTAAAAAAAATAAAATATTTCAAGTGGTCATATTTATCGTGGTATGGCAGCACCGGTCATTTTGTTTTTATTACCTAACCCCTTAAGGACCTTAGTCTTTCTATGGGGATTGTGTAAGAGACTGCACTATTTCCAGTGACCAGAAGAGAGGAGGGGAGGGTATAATAGTGCAGCGCGATTAGTAATGAGAAAACCCTCAACGACCGGCAATGTACATCGTACATCACAGTCATTAAGGGGTTAAAAAAAAGTCTGAACTAGTAAAAACTAGAACAGCTAAATGTAGATTAACATACAAAACAAAGAAAAATCAGGGCTATTTTTTTTGTTTTAATACAATGGCATGGTAGCTAATTTAATATAAATGATGAGACAAATGGTTTCAAATTTGAAAACCTAATGGAAATCTATGAAAGGCATTTTGCATAAGAATCCTAATAGATTAGACTGGACCTCAATGAGAAGATGGAATTTATAAAGGCATATTATGTAAAAAGGGAAAATAAATTAAATTGGGAAAACTAACAAAAATACAGTTACAAAAAGCATTAAAGGGACAGTCAAGTCCAAAAAAACCTTTCATAATTCAAATAGGGCATGTCATTTTAAACAACTTTCCAAAAGCATTTATCACCAATTTTGCTTTGTTCTCTTGGTATTCTTAGTTGAAAGCTAAACCTTGGAGGTTCATATGCTAATTTCTTACACCTTGAAGGCCGCCTCTAATCAAAATGCATTTTGACAGTTTTTCACCACTAGAGGGCATTAGTTCATGTGTTTCTTATAGCTAACAATGAGCTCATGCACATGAATTTACCGTGGAGTGAGCACTGATTGGCTAAAATGTAAGTCTGTCAAAATAAAAATTTGACAGAAAAAAAAAAATACTGCTCATTTGAAATTGTTATTGCATTTGTTGATTCTGCAATGATCCTGTATTGAGAGGTTCGTAAAAAAAAAGAACAGGTTTTTATTTATCATATTATAAAAAATTGTGAATTTATTTCAGTAACAAATAACATTCCTATTATGGTTGTTATATATGCTTAGATATATAAAATGTTCCATACTATTTATGTTATGTATATTTATAATTTACAAAATGCACACTTTAAAAAATGATTGCTTTAACAACTAACTCACAAATCACAAATACAAGCCAGTTTGAATTGGTATAATAATAAATAATCTTGAGATCAATTGAGAGAATTTGTCAACTAGATTATCAGTGCTCAACGACAACCTTGTAACTTTTGCTCTCCTAGTGGTAAATAGTTGAATGCACTGAAGTGCTGCTCATTGTCTCCACAGGGAAGATGAACATTTCATTTTCCTCTTTTCTCTGATGGCAGCTTTGATAGAGACTGATTATCTAATCTCACAGCAGCAGAGAACTGTAAGTATTGTAAACTGCAAAATAGACCAGCCAACTTTATATAAAAAACAGTGTGCTCTAATTTGTATATTCTGTGATGTCACATAAGCAGTTTAACACGAACCTTATGATCTGGGGTTGGAACAGGTGTTAAAGTAACATTGTGCTGTAAAATATTATCCCCTTTAAAGTGTTCGCAATGATCCATTTTACCTACTGGAATATATTGAACTGTTTACAAATAGCTTCTTTACCTTGATTTGTCATTTGAAATAGCTGCTCTTGGCTGTTGAAGCTTCCATTTATACTTGCCCATGCTATAGCCAATGCCCCCCTGGAGTGTGGCAAACAGTAATAGTGATGAGAACACCTTATTAATGGATAAAACCCCTTAATGACACACAATGAACAGGGTACATTGTGTTAAGAGATTAATGGCACCACAACCAAAATACAGTTTTAAACAACTTTCAAATGTACTCCGGTTATGTTGTTTGCTTTGTTCTTTGGGTTCTTTGTTGAAAAACATACATAGGTAGACTAAGTAGCAGCAATGCACTTCTTGGAGCCAACTGCTGATTGGTGGCTCTGCATATTTTATGCCCTTTGTCATTGGCTCACCTGATGTGTCCAGCTAGCTCCCAATAATGAATTGCTGCTCTATTAGGATATCAAGAGAATGAAACAAATTCGATAATAGAAGTAAATTAGAAAGTTGTTTAACTTAAAGGGACATGAAACCCAAAGTTTCTATATTGTAATTCAGATAGACCGTACAATTTTAAAGCTGTGAAATTTTTATTTGGAAACAACCTGGACGTGCACTTCTGTTCACCATTGGTCTATGTGTCAGAAGCTTATTGGGCGACAAACGAATCTCCCACAGAGCTATTGGTGGCAGTGATAGACTAGTATAAAAGCTAAAAATATTTATTTTTCTTCACAGAAACATTAGTTTATCAATATAAGTTGTTTTCAATTGTTTAGTCAACTGCATTTTTCTACATTATGCTATCAAAAAAATCAATAATCTAAAGTACTCAAACTACACACAAATGTTTTAGAAGAAAATATAGTATTCACTTTCCTCAGCAATTAAAGAAACATCTTGATGAACCGCTAAAAAGAAAACAGTGACAATTCATTTCCAGACACTACTTTTGATTTAGTAGTTGATTTAGTTTTGTTTTTTTTAGTTTGAACTCATTCCAAAATAACCTTCAAAACCATGGCAACCCATTTATAGAGGCACAAATTACAAGTGGAGTACAAAAATGCAACTGTTAAGGTGAGTTAACACTTCAATGTTTGCATTTATATAGTCCAAACTTATTGTTATCACTCAAACAATAGTCTAGTGCAGTGGTTCTCAACCAAAGTGACCTCAAGGCCCGGTAAATTTTAGCTGGACATGTCCAGGGCCCGGTAGATAGATAATATATATATATATATATATATATATATATATATATAGTAAGCAGCAGGGATTTGCCCTATCAGTAACTAAACAGTTCAGTGTGGGTTTAGAGGGGGCCCCATTGTGTGGGGGTCCTGCCGAGGGTCTGTCGCTGTGAGGGCCATGGAGTGTGAGGTCTGGACCTTGAGGTTGGGGGCCCTTTCTTTGGCCCTTAATGTTGGGGGTCCTGGCTCTGGAGGTTGATGGGCCTGTTGGGATTAGGGCAGGGAGGCTACCATGTTCATTTGCATAAATTTGAATACATTTGGGTCAGTGTGAGACAGTTTTCCTGGGGCCTTGATTGACCTCAGTCTGCCCCTGGTGTGCAGTGGTGTAAGAGTGTGCAGTGGGGGCATGACAGGTCAGGGCCCACCAGCAGGGCTATCACGGCCCGGTACTGGGCCACGGCCCGGCTGTTGAGAAACCAGGGTCTAGTGTGTCCTAACATCTGCATGTTAGATAGTGCAGGTGCAATAATTCCCTCACATAATAGACTTCCTTTAGGGTGCACAGTAAAATTAATGTCTCACAACTCTCGAGTGATAAGCCAATGGAGCCCAAAAATTCTGCTCAAGTGGTGGAGCTGTGCTATAATCTGTCAATGAAATTTAACCATAAAAGATTTCACACATAGATACATACACACACTCACACACTTTGACCCCTTCCCAATTCCATCCTTTACCGTATACTATATCTTTAATTCTGCTACAAACCTTATTCATTATTAAACCTTTCTTTTCTAAAGGGACAGTAAAGTCAAAATTTAATTTTCTTGGTATCCTTTGTGGAAAAGCATACCTAGCAATACACAAATAGGTTCTATCTGGTAATGGGTGTCCAGCTAACGCCTAGTAGTGCACTACTGCTCCTTCAGCAAACAGTACCAAACAACCTCCAAAAATCTTTGGGGCCTGTTTTGGAGCCTTAAATGGCAACATATGAGTCTCTTATTCACATCCAGAATCCTATATAGCTCGATAAACAGTTCTCAAACTAAAATTTGCCTTTCTAAAATTATTTGTGGGACCTTGCCGTATTGACAAGACGTCTTAGATCATCTCACAAGAGAGACAGACTTTAGGTCATCAGGCCCTGAGTGAGAGAAGCACAGTCAATAGCAAGGGCTGTATATGAAAGAATCAGGGGAGTGAAAGTGGGGAAGCTCCACCTTAGGGCATTGCCAGTGAGATAGAGAATGGAACAGTGCCAGAAAGTGGCAAAAACTGAGGTGGAGAGAAATAAAGGGGTGGATAACTTTGTTAGAGTGATACACCCTGAGGTAGAACCCTACCAGAAAATGTAAGTCCAATAAGGCCCAGAGCTCTCCAAACATTATGTCATGTGATTCTGCTTGGACTGAGGGATATGAATATATTGAAAGATATAGGATTAGTTATGCTTTGCATGATCAAGTAAAATATGACTTTAAGCCTATATTTCAAGGTAACAGGGCTGTTCCTCGATCTGCAAAAAGGTTAGCTTGTATTAATTTTAGGGTTTCAGTTGGCTAAAAGGTTTGCCAACAAAGTAGATGTCAGCAAGAGTTTATTTTCTCTCTACTCCTCAGGGTTTGTGCAGTATGAATAGAGTCCTTTATGCATAGGGAGTATTCTCCAGTATCCTGGGAGCCATTGATTGTACCAATCAGTGCCTCGTTCTCTTGGTGTGCTCTGTAAGGGCAGTGTTCATATTGTTTGTAATTGTTACATGTGAATAACAAATGTATATGCAACATTATCTAGAAATACTAATATACCCTGCATCACTGCTCCATTTTGGAAACATTGGAGGTGGGACAGTTTCCTCATTGATGACTGTTGGCTAATCATCTCTGGAATATATGTACCTGTGTTATATACAATATTGTTAGCAGTGAATATATGACATATACAGAACATAGAGGGATTATAATAACCCAGCTGATGAGATCAATTATATGCCAGATTTAAAACATCTGTGGCACGCTTACATTAGCTCACACGCAATATTGAAATATTGTGCCCAGGCTAACTTGCACTCATATTATAAATGTGTGCTCATCGGGTTAGCTCAACTGAATTCCTCATATAAAGGGTTAAATAAAAAGTTGCACCAAACACAACATTAAAATATACACACTCGTATATACACTATCTAATACAAAATATTCATATAGTTTCAAATGTATTTGGTATATGACAAGGTATTTGAATGGAAGGGCTATAATGGATATATACATACATATTCATGTCTAAATATGTGTGTGTTTGTATGTATATATAAATAAATATATATATATATATATATATATATATACACACACACACGTATGTGTATACATGTGTATGTTTATATGTGCATATATATATATACTGTATATATACCTGTATATAAATACACTTGTATACATAGTTTTACATATGTATATATACTTGGGAGCCGTATTACTCAAATACCTGATAACATGAAAAATAATTTGTATTCAATTTTAATATTTAGTAGTGTGTTTTACTTTGATTTTACTGTAAATATTTTACATTCTAATGTTCTTCACATAGGGGAAAATGGTCTATATATTTTTAAACAGATTTTCATATATGGCCCTGAATGTATTGATAAGTGTCTTTGAAAGAGAGGTTGGATTTAGTAACCATCATGATAAAGAATCCACCTTTATCATACATTTCAACATGCACAAAGAGTAATGTATGAAGATTGTATAATGCAGAATTCCAGACCTCTCAAAACATTAAATGGGTCCCAATTTAACTATGAATACAAGGCCTTTTTTTACATATAATCCAGCATAATGTTGTAATGTTTAAATTACAGAAGCAAAGGATTCTATTTGAATTTGATGCATATTGTCTAATTGGCTTTAATTAAGGGCACAATGTTGTCTTAGATTTAATTATAAAAGTTAAAATAATAGATGATTTGCAATAATCAATTATAAAATCATAACAGATAATGATAAAATATATATATTCGTAAAAAAAATTAATACTGAAATATCTGGATTTGCACTGATATTTGTACTTTTTTATGAATATATCTGGCACTAAAAAGAGCTGAATGCCTTTTTTGGAATTAGATTAGTGAACAAATATTGAAATGCACATGTCTAATGTCTGTATGTAATTAAGCCATTTGGGACAGTATAAATGTTTTAACCCATGGTCCATCCTTTCAGTTAGCAACTTAACTGTGTTCTATTTATTACATATAGTGATGAGAACATGTTCTTTTGTTTGTTGGTTGCAAATTTCTGCCATAAAGTTCTTCAAAAAGTGATTAACTTACTAACACATACAAAACAAAAAACAGAAAGGTAACAATAATATTTTTTTTAGTCAATAATAGTTTTTTTTTTATTCTTTTACCTATTTCTTTGAATAAGTTGAAAATCATTTAAAAAAAATCCAAGCTCTTTTACAATATTTATGATAATTATGTTGTTTACTATAAACATTTGCGAGAAATTAACATCTTCAAATGCCAATAATTAATATTTCAAATCATAACTGTAATAAACCTTCAAGATTAAAGGGACAGTCAAGTAAAAAAAAAAAAACTTTTGTGATTTAAATAGGGAATATAATTTTAAACAACTTTCCAATTTACTTTTATCACCAATTTTGCTTTGTTCTATTTGTATTCTTAGTTGAAAGCTAATTCTAGGAGGTTCATATGCTAATTTCTTAGACATTGAAGACTGCCTCTAATTTGAATGTATTTTGACCACATATAGATAACATTGAGCTCATGCATGTGAAGTTACCCTGGAGCCAGCACTGATTGGCTAAAGTGCATGTCTGTCAAAAGAACTGAAATAAGGGGGCAGTCTGCAGAGGCTTAGATACAAGGCAATCACAGAGATAAAAAGTGTATTTCTATAACAGTGTTGGCTATGCAAAACTAGGGAATGGGTAATAAAGGAATTAACGTTCTTTTTTTTATTCTGGTGTTGACTGTCCCTTTAAAGCATTAAAGGGACACTAAACCCACATTTTTTCTTTAATGACTAGGATAAAGCATGCCATTTTACACAACTTTCTTATTTACTCCTATTATCAATTTTTCTTCATTCTCTTGCTATCTTAATTTAAAAAGCATGAATGTAAAGCTTAAAGTAAAAATGTAAAGTTTCCTACACCTCTATGCCGCAAAGCAAAATTTAGATCAAAATAAGTAGAGTTTAATTCATGATTTTAAGAAGTTTTCTATTTTTGTCACATAAATTTACCTTTGAATTCTGATCACTATACCGCAGTTCCTCCGCCTGCCTCCAAAAATAAACTTTATTTACAAATGATGAAAAACCCTTTCACTATTTCTATTTGTCCCCCAGTGGCGTCTAAAAACTACACTATAGGCCCCCACCTTCAATTGTGCATGTGTGTCTCATTGAATTTACTCTGTGTCAAAAAGCTCATCCATGAGACACGCATGCGCATTGAAATCAAAAGGGAAACAGCGAATCACTAAGCCGCATCGGTACTAAGCACACGTGAGCAATACATTTTAGTTCACAAGAATGCGATACATGAACATGCAAGAGTGGGTGGGACTGCTCTTAAAGGGACACTGAACCCAAATTTTTTCTTTCGTGATTCAGATAGAGCATGCAATTTTAAGCAACTTTCTAATTTGCTCCTATTATCAAATTTTCTTCATTCTCTTGGTATCTTTATTTGAAAAGCAAGAATGTCAGTTTAGATGCCGGCCCATTTTTGGTGAACAACCTGGGTTGTCCTTGCTGATTGGACAGCACCAATAAACAAGTGCTGTCCATGGTTCTGAACCAAAAATTGGCTGGCTCCTTAGCTTAGATGCCTTCTTTTTCAAATAAAGATAGCAAGAGAACGAATAAAAATTAATAATAGGAGTAAATTAGAAAGTTGCTTAAAATGGCATGCTCTATATGAATCACGAAAGAAACATTTTGGGTTCAGTGTCCTTTTAAGTGTAAGCAAATAGAAGCAGGAAATGAACGGGGAGCCGGAGGAAGATACGAGACGTATAAGATATTAAAATGTAAAAAATATTAAAAATAAAAACAAATAAAAAAATAAAAAAAACTTAGCAACTCAATATATTGATACAATAGTTATCCATTGCATTAATATTGTTCCCTAAAATTTACTTTCACTTTAAGAGCCTGCCCATTTTTGATTGAGAACCTGAGTTATGCTTGCTTATTGTTTTGCTAAATGTAGCCACCAATAAGCAAGCTCTATCCAGGGTGCTGAACCTAAAATGGACTGGTTCCTAGGCTTTAAATTCCTGGTTTTCAAATAAATATAGCAAGAGAATGTAGAAAAATGTATAGTAGGAGTAAATTAGAAAGTTGCTTAAAGGGACAGTAAACCTTAAAAATAATGTTATATAATTCTGCACATAGTGCAGAATTATATAACATTATATTAGCCAAACATTATTGAAACGTAATTTCCCCTATTCATTTTTTTAAAAAAGCGCTGTTTCACAGACCCGCTCTCTGCTCTCTGCTGAGCGGGTCTGTTATATTTCCTCAGCACATCGGGCCAGCTGTATAGTCACAGCCCGGCCCGACCGCGCCATAAGACAAAGTGCAGCTCGCTCCTGTGAATAGGGGAAATTACGTTTTAATAATGTTTGGCAAATATAATGTTATATAATTCTGCACTATGTGCAGAATTATATAACATTATGTTTAAGGTTTACTGTCCCTTTAAAATGTCATGCTCTATCTGAATCATTAAAGAAAAAAACTGGGTTTAGTATCCCTTTAAGTGTCCTAAGGATAGCTTGTGGCACATCAGTCATTCAATAATTAATGTGTTTATCTCTACCACTCAACCTTGATGTACATAAATAATGAGCTTAAAATCCATTTTCACAAAGCCATGTTATAAATCTAGTAAACATAATATCTTGTATACATCTATCAGTTTAAAAAAAAAGAAAAACATTGAGTCAATTTCCATTATTTAAAAGGACTGCTTTTCCTGAAATTTACCTCTGTCAACTGTTCTTTTTCCACTTTCTCATAGGAGCAACATTTGATCTACATGCACTAGAGTACTGTTGGCAAACTTTGGCACTCCATATAATTCAGAACTACATGTCCCATGATGCTTAGGCTCTCTGAAGTCTAGTCAAGCATCATGGAAAATGTAGTTCTGAAATATCTGGAGTACCAAGGTTCTTAAAGGGACATGAAACCCAAAAAATGTATTTCATGATTCGGATAGAACATACAATTTTAAACATATTTCTAATTTACTTCTATTATCTAATTTGTTTTATACTCTTGGTATCATTTGCTGAAGGAGCAGCAATGCATTACTGGTTTCTAACTGAACACATGGGTGAGCCAATGGCAATCAGTATATATATGCAGCAACCAATCAGCAGCTAGATCCTAGGTTCTTTACTTCCTAGGTAAACCTTTCAGCAAAGGATAACAAGAGAAGGAAGCAAATTAAATAATTGAAGTAAATTGGAAAGTTGTTTAAATTGTATTTGCTATCTGAATCATGAAAAAAAAATGTTTTGGGTTTCATGTCTCTTTAATCACTGCACTAGAATATATGTGCTTTGTCTAGTAAGCGTTTCTGTATGTGCAGCTATGCAAAACATTTATTTAAATGTGAACTTTCAGTAGCAATAATTAAAGGCCTGCTATGGCTTTGCAAAAATGGCAAATGTTGCTAAAAAATAAAAAAATAAAATTAGCTATATCAACATATTTATACACACACATATATTTTAATGATCCATTAAAGTTTGAAGAGTAGCACAAACAGGGAGATTTATCTTAATCTGGTTTCTCACATGTACCATAAAATTACCAGATATGCAGGGCTTTCCAGTTCATGTTGGCAAGACATTTCATTCAACACTTGAAGGAGCCAAGCTAACCTACAATAAAAAAACTATCTGTGCCAGCTGCATGAGACATCATTTACTCAATAAGAAATAAGAATCTCAGTGCTAAGCACATTTTTAGCTCTCCACATGAAAACTTCACAGTATAATGTGGTATAAAACTATTTCTGCTTTTAACTATATAACTTAAATTAGTTTTAATACCTGAAACTTTAAATTCTTTATTGTTTACAAATTGTGGGTTTGATCACAAGTGTTTTGTTGCTTTTGACCGATTACTGTGTCTGAACCTCAGCTAGCATTGTCAGCGTGTTTTTTCAGTGATTACAATCCCAAAATGCTTCTGTCATTAACACAGTTGAAGCTCAACATTTGTATTTTGTAAAAACAACACAAAATCCTATAATTATCGATAATCTTCAGGTTTCATGATCCAAAAAACAAATGCAAAGGATTAAAGACAAACAAAATGGTGATTTCAGAGGTTTAACAATTACATCACAGGTTGAAAGGCCTGTATCTTGCTTTATCCATTTTAGTATTGTGTAAAAATGTTAAACGCGCACATGTAATTAACCTGTTGTGCTCCAATACCATAGATATATGTGTTTATGTATTTTCAAATAATTTGAACTTGGGCATTATCAGTATAATGGGCAGGTGTTTTTGGGTTGTTGATTTCACAAATTTGTATTAGTATAAAGGTGCTTATTATTAATTGTTTAATGTTAATTCATTGAGCAGGTAGTGTTTATATTTATTTGATGTTGTTACTTCCCAAAGTCATTCAATATAGCTGAGGTATTTTCAGTCTGTTTTACCTATGAACAAAACCATTTGCAAACTTTTTGTGAAACGTGGTAAAAATGAATGCCCAAAAGGACAAGGTTTGCTTACGTGAACCTGTCTACCCGGGATTGCAGCCAGTGGCAGCAATACAATGCACACAATTATCATTGCTCAAGCGGTTGCTTGTGCAATGCTTATGCCACACCCTTTTCACACAACGTCAATGGCGCGTGAGCAAGGGCTGTCAATCACCCTGGGCGAATGTGTCTAGGGTGATTTTAATCAGTTAGCTAAGAGATGGCGTAAAGTTAACTATCGGCTGCAGGCTCACTTGCGCAAGCCTGCAATGAAGACACTCCAAAGCTACATTCACAGCTTGATAATGAAGCCCTATGTGCTAAAATATTCACTAGCTAAAATACTAAGTTGAGTAAGAGGAGGCTATAGATGATGCTGGCACATCCTAATGTATTTTGCATACCAGCTGATTCAGGAACACCCCTTAACCACAATAAACTTGCAAAAGAAAGCAAGAGAATTAATCTTTTAGTTCTGGTCTCTCTTTGGGCGTAACAATCTAATGCTCTCTGGTCTGGCAAGATTTACTAAGAAGTCTCTTCAGTATTGTAAGGTCCTTCAATTTTTTTTACAAAGGCACATTTTAACTTAAGAGTTGTTAATCTCACAATGCATGAGAGACACATTCATTGCAATATAATTCTCAAAAGATCCCTAAAAGATTGTACATGATTTATTCCTATGCCTGTGAGTTTTTGATCATCAGGCCCTTTGTATGATCTTCATGTTAGAAACACAGGCACAGCAGCAGAGACATGGAGGTTCTGCAGGGGAAAATGGTTAATGACTGTGGTTACAATGATGATTCCACTATGTTCATCAGAACTGTCCTCTTCTTTGATTGATTGTTTCAACTATTGATTTTTAGTACCTCACTCTAGAAGTTATTTCATTGTCAGAAGCTCAACATCTCCAAAACAGAGCATCTACTCTTCCCACTTCAGCCACTATACTAATCCCTCCAATCTCTAACATTGCATTTACCATCACTTCAATCTATACTGCCTACTGCCTTGGTGGTTATATTTAATTAAAACCTTTCATGTGTTCAATAAATCCATGCCTTGGCAAATTCCTCCTGCTTCTTATTTAAAGTATCTCTAAAAGTTGCCACATCTTCAAAAAAAGGCACAAGTATAGAGCTAAATTATAATTTCTACCTTTTTAATATTGCAACTCCACCCTCTCTCTTCTCCAAAGCTATTGACTGTCTCTGCAACAAATCATCATAAATATCTCTGACAGACTCATCTTCCATGCTGCTCGTTATTTACCCTTCACTAACAATCCCAGCATTGGCTTCCTTTATTCAGAAATAAATAAATAAAAATATTGACCATAATATACAATAACACTAGACCTTCCTATATCCCTGCCATATTTGAAAATATCCTTCCACCCTCTTCTTTGCTCTGTCCAAGTCCAGTTATGTCTGCCTCTCAGAGTTTAATCTAAGATTGCTCGCCTTTTTTCACAAATGTTATCTATGTATTTACTCTAGAGTGTAATTTTATGAGATTAACTATCATGTAGATCACTTCATGTAAAACTGATGCACATCAAATAGTAATTTACAGATATATTCCTCTACTGCTTTATTATTCAAGCAATTCCCCACTTGACCTGGATGTACCATTGTACAAGAATTTCCTTGTGCAATGCCACCAGCTGCTGTCTTGTGACCTGTCAATCATGTGTTTGTTTAGAAGCGCTTTATCTCTAGGGTAGAAAGCAGCGCTGCTTCTTACTCTACAGAAAGCAGTCTTGCATGCATGAGCCAGTCTCACAAGGGCTCAAAAGTTATATATTGAATCTTTTATCTCACTACTGCCCTCTCCTTCACCCGTTCTTATATATATTCACATTCACATATCTCTATTTAAACTGGCACATTTTTATCATCTCTCAAACATGCACTAAGCTCATCAATCGTTAAGAAACCTTCTCTTGATTCAGCTTCTCTCTCCAACTACTCCCCTATCTGACTCATCCACCTTGCTTCTTTATTTTTTGAAATGCTTGCATACAAATACATATAACATGTTCTGTCTTCAAACCCTTTGCTGTCTGGCTTTTGTCTCAAATATTTCAACAAAACTCTCATAACTGAGTAGCCTTTGATACTGTTGATTATCTTATACTTGTGCAAACCTTCCAATCTATGGGTAGCCCTAACATAGCTATGCTATGGGATTTTTTTCTACCTCTTGTGTATGTGGCACATCATCTGACCATTTTCCCCCATCTGTTGGGCTACCACAAGACTCACTTTTAGGTTCCACCTTTTTTTGTTGTTGTTTAGTTTAAACACCTTGCCTAGTTTGTTTAATAAAGCTCTGTGGGTTTCAGTATTGTCTGTATATTTATGACACTCAAAACTACCTGGGTGCGCCAGACATATCATCTTCCTTGCTCATTTATGTCACCAATCGCCTGTTAAGGAATCCGGAATATCCTATTATTTTAACCTCAACAATTTCTACACTATGCTCTTTCACTTTGGGATTTAATCCTATCACCCCCCATCACAATTACCATGGATAAATCTATCATTAAAGGGACAGTCAACACCAGAATGTGTGTTGTTTTAAAATATAGATAATCCCTTAATTACCCATTCCCCAGTTTTGCATAACCAACACGGTTATATTAATACACTTTTTACCTCTGTGATTACCTTGTATCTAAGTCTCTGCCAACTGCCCCCTTATTTCAGTTCTTTTGACAGACTTGCATTTTAGCCAATCAGTGCTCACTCCTCGGTAAATTCAAGTGCATGAGCTCAATATTATCTATATGAAACACATGAACTAACGCCCTCTAGTGGTGAAAAACTGTCAAAATGCATTTAGATTAGAGGAGGCCTTCAAGGTCTAAGAAATTAGCATATGAACCTCTAGGTTTAGCTTTCAACTAAGAATACCAAGAGAACAAAGCAAAATTGTTGATAAAAGTAAATTGGAAAATTGTTTAAAATGACACGCCCTATTTGAATCATGAAAGTTTTATTTGGACTTCACTGTCCCTTTAACTCCCCAAAGCTGCAGCCTTGCAGTCACATATGATTTAAAACTTTATTTTGCCTCTCACATTCAATCCTTATATAATTCCTGTCATTTCCACCTTAAAAATGTATTTAAAAACCTGTTATTACTCACTTAAGACACAGGATTCTAAGACACTCATTGTTTCCTATTTCTGCTATTGCTGTTCAATCATTTCTGGTCTCCCAAATGTTCAACATTAAAGTATCTGGCAGACTAAATTTGCTTCACATCTTCTGTACTTTTAAAACACCTCTATTCACTTCAGTTCAAGAAACAATCTTGACCCTAGCATACAAAACACTCATCAACACTGCACCTTCATATATTTCTGCCCTTGTCTGCAAATATTCTATCACCCATCCCCTATGATTTGCCAGTGATCTAACTCTCTCCTTTTGTCTATTTCCTTACACTACCATCTGCAAGGATTTTCTGGAATTGCTTGCTTTCTTCTTTCAAATGTTTAATAAAAAGATATCTGTTAATGAATGCATGCAAATGACCTTAGGCATTTTTCTTGTCTCTCATCCTTGACCTTTTTCCTCCACACTCTCCATGTACTTCACATATACTCAGATTTGCTCCTCTTTCTAATTATATTCTGCATTCCTTGCTCTCTCACCAACCCTTTATCCATCTAGTATCCCCTTTGTCTCTTACCATTTCTTTCTCCCCTAACTCCACCCCACCCTCTCCACTCCTGTTTGTTTGTTTTATACTAAATGTTGATGTGTACTTAATATAAGGTGTGTGTGCATGTGTGGTATGAGGATGATTATGAACAGTTGTTTGTGTGGTATATGTGCATATGCAAGTTTTGTTAAACACATCTTGTCTGTTCCTCTGTCGCCAAATGCATCTATATAATTAAAATTCTTCTAAAATGTTGTTGTTTTTTTTATTATTATTTAATGTGGTTTCTATTGGCTGGTTAAAACCAATTAAAATACATGAAAGTTCAGTATAAGACATGTTTATGTGAGTTTTTCCTAATTAAAATGATGTATTTGGGTGAATTTCCCAATCAAATTAATAGCTATTCATGTGCATTGAAATTGAATAGAAAATGAGACTCAAAAAGCACCTAAGCCTGCAAACAAAATGATCACATAACTCTTCTGATTGAATTGAATGGAATCAAATGTCAGGAAATAAATGTTTAAAGTATTTTTAATTATCTACAATTGAAGAGATTGATTATTAATATATATATATATATATATATATATATATATATATATATATATATATATATATATATATATATATATATATATATATATATATATATATAGTTTAAATGTAAAATCACAAGAGAGACATGTAAGATGCTACACTATGTGCCATTCGTTCTAAATAAAAATTGACTTATTTATAAAGGCAACTACACTGGGGAGGGGGTCAGCATATTAGTTATCAAAAAATGTTGATAAGAAACTACCATAAATAGATTGCTAGGCTAGTATGCTAATTAGCAAAAATTACCTTTATTAAAGGGACAGTCTAGTATAAACTAAACTTTCAATATTCAGATAGGACTTTTAATTTTAATCAACTTTCCAATTTACTTTTATCGTCAAATTTGCTTTTTTCTCTTGGTATTCTTAGTTTAAACTAAACAAAGGTAGGCTCATATGCTAATTTCTAAGCCTTTGAGGGCTGCCTCTTATCACATGCTTTTTAAATCTCTTTTCAACACAAAGAGACAGAAAGTACACGTGGGCCATATAGATAACACTGTGTACAGGCACAGGGAGTTATTTAAAGGGACAGTCTAGGCCAAAATAAACTTTCATGATTCAGATAGAGCATGCAATTTTAAACAATTTTCCAATTTACTTTTATCACCAATTTTGCTTTGTTCTCTTGGTATTCTTAGTTGAAAGCTTAACCTAGGAGGTTCATATGCTAATTTCTTAGACCTTGAAGCCCACCTCTTTCAGATTGCATTTTAACAGTTTTTCACCACTAGAGGGTGTTAGTTCACGTATTTCATATAGATAACACTGTGCTCGTGCACGAGAAGTTATCTGGGAGCAGGCACTGATTGGCTAGACTGCAAGTCTGTCAAAAGAACTGAAAAAAGGGGCAGTTTGCAGAGGCTTAGATACAAGATAATCACAGAGGTTAAAAGTATATTATTATAACTGTGTTGGTTATGCAAAACTGGGGAATGGGTAATAAAGGGATTATCTATCTTTTAAAACAATAAAAATTCTGGTGTAGACTGTCCCTTTAAGATTTAGCACAAAACAATGCTAAATGCAAGACAATAGATAATAAACAGTCACAGTCATGTGATCAGGGGGCTGGAAGAAGGTTTCTAGATACAAGGTAATCACAGAGGTAAAAAGTATAGTAATATAACTGTGTTGGTTAAGCAAAACTGGGGAATGGGTAATAAAGGGATTATCTATCTTTTAAAACAATAACAATTCTATGGTAGACTGTCCTTTTAAGTATTAATAAAAATGTATTTTTGATGACGCAGTTATTTTCAAATTTCACACAAATCATAAAGCCTTGTGACTAAGCAAGATAATAAAACTTACAAAATTGTCATGTTAATTAACATTTTCTGCTCTTATCATTTAATGTGTTTCTTTTTGTCACTCTAACCTTACGCATTTGACATAATAATGTCTTATAAAATGTGATAATTGTGTTAAAGTAATACTTTTAGTCATATATTTATAATTGATTTAATTATGGCATTATATTTATGTCCTTGTTATAACCCTACATTATATTGTAGTCTAAGAGGAGCCTCAAGAGTTCACGATAACAAGAAAAGATTTAAGAGCATATCAAAAATGTCAAAGGCAAAAGAGATATGTGGCATATGCATCATAGTGGTAATTAAAACCAAAAAATTGCTAGCAAAATAAGAAACTGTTACTTGTATTAAAAAGAGAGTATACTACAGAGCACAGCTGTTTTAAGTGGTTTAACATGTATACTTAAAGGGACATTAGACATTGTGGGCTAGATTACAAGTGAAGCTCTAAATTATCGCACTCCCGCAAATGGGCGTGTGATAATTAACTAGCCATTACAAGTGCGTTCGCATTGCTGTTAACTTGTAATACCAGCAAACATTAGTGTGTGCTGATATTACACAGTAGAGCGCAAATATTGTTTTCATGAAAACGGTATTTAGCGCTCCACTTGTAATCTGGCCTTAAATATGTTTTATAAGCATAGTATTGAGGATATATTCTGCCTTCCTCTAATCATAGTTTATGTCATGTTGATATAAATGCATTGCAGTGCTGATGTGTTTGCAGGTGAGCAGTAAATCTTCAGATATCTGCAGTGTAATTTAGGTTCCAAAATGGCGGCACCCATAATTGGAGAAAGGTAAATATTTGTCCCATACAATGAAATAAACAGGAAGAAAAAAAAGGAAAATAATTACTAAAGTATTCAGAGCAGTATCAACTGTATAGTTCCTACTAGTACTCAGAGAAATGTTAGTAGGAAGTATCTATAAGCTATGAGGATTTCTGGGATAGGGAGGTTAGAAAACTTGTGGGCAGTGGCTCATTGGCATTTTGTGGGTGAGACTGTGGATGGAGGGGTGGAGTCACAAATGAGTTCTGGATGGGGTTGAGGTATGCCATGGCCGAGCAATTCTGGGTAGAGCTAGGTAGACCCTGACAACTGGGAAATTTGCCCAAGCCAATAAGATGCAGGCAAGAAGTGAGCCAGACCTTCCAACTCATGACAATCCTGCAGGATTTGGATAATTGGGAGACCTGTGCTAATTCTTATTTTGTGATAGATACAAATGCTCACTGTATCTATCAGCCAATGAATATTAGTAAGAAGTACATATCATCCAGTGAACATTATTAGAAAGTACAAAGCTGATACAATATGTATAAGTTGTAGTTTAAATTTAAAAAAACTAATGCTTTATAGTTTTGCTCAGGCAAATCAATTTAAATACTGCTTTCTCATATAGATAACATATTTGCACATAATGACTTTAATTCAGCAGAAAGTCAGCTTGATTGCCTTACGTGTACAAGTTGGTTTAATCTTAAAGGGACATTGGATTGTGTATGAAACTGAAATATAACAAAATGATGCATACTGTGTAGTAATCCCATAAGAATGATCTCATGATGCCTCATGAAATGTCATGTCTGCTGAGAAACGTGTTACAATACTATGGACATGTAATTATAACTCCTTTTTATGATTGTTTTTAATTACTATTAATAAATTGTTATCCTTTACTACAGAGTTGTTGGTTTAACGTTCCTTTCCTGAGAAGCAACAAGATGGTGGTGTAGGTTTGATAGCGACTGCCTAGTGGTCAGTGTGCTGGATCACTGTGATATTCCAGCCTGATTTTGCTGACATAAAGTAGTACCACTTCTGCTGTGAATACACGGTTGGTTGTTTGTGTACAATTTGGCACATCTTTTGTTCCGCTCAATGTGACACCGTCTGTCTTGTGTTTCTTTGTTAATCAATAAGAACACTGCTATGATAACAAAATGCTACATTTTTATATTTTTATTTTCTACTAGTTTGTTTTCTTTTTTTTTTAAACAACTACTAACAGTCAGTGACTCGCAAGAGGGCTGTGGTCTTTGATGGAAATAGTTGCTTGGAATTGTTTGTGAGCACTGCTCCACACTGTGTAGAGGTGGCGGGTGGGTGTATAACTTCACGTGTGATAATGTGAGAGTCATTCATGGCACTGAGTGCATGTGTGCTGTTCATAGGACCTCACACAAGTAAAAGTCTTCCAGTGTCACCTTCAGTGCTGTAGAAGACTCTTCCGCAGTTGTCACATGACTGGAGTGTTGGAGAAAAACTTTAACATGGTGGTGCCATTCAAATACTTCAGGCAATAGCTTTACTATCAACTACTATAATTCAACTAAAACAGGTGACAACTATAGAAATAATATTTATTGCAGTTATGTTACCTTGGTAATAACATACTTTGACTTGGTTAATTCAAAACCTTTAGAAAAACGTATCTAATGATTCTCTACAAAAATTGAGATTTTCATAGATAAATCAGTTGATGAGTGTTTCTAAAGGATTGTATTAGACCCTTTATTTGGTAAACATTGAACTATTTAATGTCCCTTTAAACTTGATTGAGCTGATAAGATACAAGATTTCTAAAAACTCGTTTTGTTTGGATGTATTTTTCAGTCAGTTACAATATACAGAATTATAGGTCAGATGTGAGGTCTGCTTGTTCACTCATCATCCATTCTATGTCTTTCTTCAGGTTCTTTCAGGTTCCCTTTAGACCAACAAAACGATAATCTTCCACAGCTGGGTACTGGGAAAAGTAATTCAAGTGAACTGTGTACACACTGTGGTCGTGGCTATAGCTCTGATTCTTTCTAGCATGATTCCAGCAGAGTGCTATATGTCAGTAAATGCTGAAGGATACATTACTATATGCTGGATTCATGATACAATTTAAAGCAGGAAGCATGGTTTTGAGTTTTTATTGCGAGCGATGCTTTGTGATTTCATTTGATACATTTAACTGAACAAAAGCTGGTTCTAGCACCTAGCCTCATATTTAAAACACAACTATAATTAACCACTGCATTAAGCAAAAACTATTATTTTTTATATTTTTAATCAATTCAATAACTTTGTAACATTTTCTGTTTAAATTTAGACATTTCATGTTGGTATGTAATATTGACTTTTCCCTTCATTGTTAAGCTATATATTACAACAAATCTATTGCATTGCGTTACAAATATATTAGGGTAAACATGCTAAACTTTCTTTGCTAATTAGCAGTCAACACAATTTGAGCCCAATGATCAGCGTCTAACAAGAATGGAGAGAAAAAAAGTGCAAAATCTTTGGGGGGGGGGGGGGGGGCATTTTATTGTAGTGTAAATGTCTCTCCTTCTTATTTAGAAAAAGGGTGGATTTCATTTAAAGGACCAGTAAACACAGTAGATTTGCATAATCTATAAATGCAAGATAACAAGACAATGCAATAGCATTTACTTTTAAATAAGTAGTAGATTTGTTTCTAACAAATTTCAAAGTTATGTATATTTCCACTCCCCCTGTACCATGTGATAGCAATCAGCCAATCACAAATGCATATACGTATAGTCTGTGAGTTCTTGCACATGCTCAGTAGGAGCTGGTGACTCAAACATTTTTTTTTAATGGAAGTACATTGGAAAGTTGTTTAAAATTACATGCTGTATCTGAATCATGAAAATTTAATTTGAACTGAGTGTCCCTTTAAATCAAACTGATTTAAATCAGGATTTAAATAACAAATTAAATAATTATTACGATTTACATCCCTTTCAGTAAGACTGAATTTAAATGATGGTTTTCTACATAACAGTTTCATTTTTAGAATAATAACTTTTCAGATTATTTTTCAAGTTATACCAGAAAACTACTGATTTATTTTCATAGCATTAGAAGTACATAGGTAGATCATTTAAAGGGATAGTAAAGACAAAAATGTAATTGTTTTAAAAGATAGATAATCCCTTTATTTACCATTACCCTGTTTTGCATAACCAACACTGTTATAGAAATATACTTTTTACCTCTGTAATTACCTTGTATATAAGCTTCTGCTCACGGCCTCCTTATCTCAGATCTTTTGACAGACTTGCATGTCAGGCAATTAGTGCTGACTCTTAAATAAATGAGCACAGTGTTATCTATATGACATATATTAACTAATGCCCTCTAGCTGTGAAAAACTGTCAAATGCATTCAGATGAGAGGCGGCCTTCAAGGGCTTGAAATTAACATATGAGCCTACCAAGGTTTAGCTTTCAACTAAAAATAACAAGAGAACAAAGCAAATTTGATTATAAAAGTAAATTAGAAAAGTTGTTTAAAATTGCATGTCCTATCTGAATCATGAAAGTTTAATTTGAACTTTTACAATCCCTTTAAATGAATGAGATTATTGGGAGGTGAACTTTTTCCAGTTTAATTGGTTTGTATTTGATTAACATTTCCGCTGTACTTTAGTGGAAGGAGGAAAATAATAATTACCCGTATTATTAAAATGTAATTCAAATACCTTTATTTAACTAAAACAATAACTATTTTTTCAATATTTCATTTTTAATGCTTACCCCATCCATCCTCACACTTATCTCCTTGTGCACACTCCAAACAATTTTCTATTCATTGAGCTTCTTGAAACTTACACACTTACTGTGTGCATACATTTGCAGGGGAGCAATGGCATTAAAGTGACAGTAAAGTCAAAATTAAACTTTAATGAGTCAGATAGAACATGCAATTTTAAACAACTTTCAAATTTCACTGGTCTTATCTAATTTACTTTATTCTCTTGGTATCCATTGTTGAAAAATATACATAGGTAAGCTCAGGATTAATGCAATAAATGATCTAGGCATGTGCAGGTTTGACTCCCTGTTATCTAATCTAAGTTTCAAAAATGTCAGCCACCACATCTCACCGGGGACAGGGATATTCTTAGAATTTCTAAGCGCTCATTATGCAAGAAAACAAATAAGTTGTTTGTTGTTTTTTTACTCAATCTGTTTCTTTTTAGGTTTACTTTGATTTAACATATTTGTTTTTACCAAATGAGCACTGTGTAATATCCTTTTAGTTGATGATATAAACGAGTATACAAATTACTTCAATTTCCCCTTATGTATATAGTAACTTATATTTAAATATTTAGAGCTTAAAGTTGGTTTACTGAACAGTTTAGACAGAGTATAGTGCCCATAAGTGTTTCATTATTTTCTGTATTTTGTGGATATATGTTTCCACATTTATGCCCATAGGAAGCTTAATGATTTTTTTTTTGGCTTAGTAGAAGTAAGAGTAATGTGAGCTATAGATTTAGGAATTGATGTTACCAAGATACTGATTCCAATTTTTTCCTTTGAGCATGTATTATCAGAAATGTGAGTTGTCTTAAATATTAATAAAATTTATACTATTCTGATTCATCTTTTCAAGAGAAAATGGTTAATTCTTCTTTGAAAAAGAAGTCGTTACATCCAAGTTTTATTATAAATTGCGTGACATTATGCTTTAGTCATTGAAATACCTACATTTATTCATTTCTGAAAGTTATGAAAGTTTTTAATCATCACTCTCTTTCTCCTAGTAAAACTTTGCCTAATTTAAAGGGACAGTATAACTGAAGTAGTTGCTGAATGTTTATGAATTTTCCCCAAGTTAAGAATTTCCGTATACACGTTATTCAGTATAGCTAACTCTCAGCTCCCTACAACTTTTTGTATGTCCTTTGTGCCTGTGTATAATATGCTCTGATGTCACAGCATCTGAGTTGTGCCAGGTTTTACTGACTGGAACTTCCTGCTCTCTGTCCATATTCCCCATGCAATGTCAATGTTCTCTGTTACCTACTCCCTATGTCCTATAACCTCAGTTACCTTGCCTGACATTATCCATGCTTTTATCCTCCTGCCTCTGCCTTTCTTGACATCCTGCTCCCATTTAATGCACCATGCCCTGTGCATCACGCTGTATCCCATATTAATCCTCACTTGGAGTTACCGAAACTGCACATGTGCTCCCATTGGACAGTGTTGGAGCTATCACTTCCATTGTGTGTGTGAGTATCAGGGGAGGTAATGAAAGAGCAGAAACATTATATGTAGAAAGAGAAACAAAAGGAAAAGTGCACACAAGGCACAACTCAAGTGAAATTTATTAAAGGGATAGTAAACCCCCAAAATGTTATTTTATGATTCAGATAGAACATACAATTTTAAACAACTTTCCAATTTAATTCTATTATAAAATGTTCTTCATTCTCTTGTTAACCGTTGCTGAAGGGACAGCATTGCACTACTGACAGGAAGCTGAAAATATTTATTTAGCCAATCACAAGAGACAAATGTGTGCAGGCACCAATCAGCAACCAGCTCCCACTAGTGTATGATATGTGCGTGATCATTTTTTAACAAGGGATACTAAGAGAACGAAGCACATTTGAAAATAAAAGTTAATTTAAAAGTATCTTAAAATGACATGTTCTATGTGAATCATGCAAGTTTAATTTTGACTTTCCTATCCCTTTAAGTAAACAGACACGCAACGCACATTGTTGGATTTACTCGATGTAAGTTAAAAGCAAGCCTCCAGATATAAATGATGGTAACACTCCAGGGCAACCACAATGGGAACAGTTGTTATGTCCTTTCAGAAATTCCATCTGTTGTAAATCAAAAAAATTATATGCCAACTGAATGTGGGCGTGTCTGGTCCTCCTGCATGCTTAGCCTCTTTGAAAGGGAGCCTCTGCAGCACAAATTAAAATATTTTCCATTTTGAGACTATTTTATTATGTTCTTTTTCACATTAATAAATTATCTTTGCCTTTTATTGTTTAATTTACGTGATACTTCATGTTATATCAGTTTGGCTGAGTACACTTTCCCTTTAAGCCCTGTTCTTAAATGTCATATATCTCTTATACCAATACTCTTATCTGCTCATGATCTTGTTAAAGTCCGATGTTATCCTTCCTAGGTCCAACATGGGTATGCAAAAATACTACAATTTTTTACTATGTTGCTTTGAGAAGCAGTACAAATTAAAGAGAGGTAGATATGTGCAGTAAGGAAACAGACAACAAAAATATGTATCAAATTCTGGATGGACAAGGTTCCTGTCTTGCATTGCAGCAAGTGGCCAGCATTACTGCCCTCAGTTATAATTGTGCAGCTGTACACTTTGCTCTTGCGCAACTAATTGCACAAGAGCAAGACTTGTCAATCATTCTTGTTGATCCTGCCACCTCTTAAGTCTGCAGCTCCTTAACAAGCATTTCAGCCCCACTTTTGCAACCTTGAGATGCTTGAGCTCCAAAGTTGCAGCCACAGATTTATAAATGAAGCCCTATGATTTTCAATGTGTTATACTTTTGACACTTTCTAACTAATTAATATTATAATAAGGTTGTTGTTTGTTTTCATTGTAGCAGTGGCTATTCTAGGGGATTGCAGGGGGGATATACACTCTTATTAAGGTGGCAGCTGCACTAAATGTGCTACATAGTGCACGTTTACATGCTCCATGTGCTACACACAGCAAGCAAAGCGGTAAAGGACAGAAAAGGGGGAATTAAAAGCAATAAAGGTAGGAATAGGTAGTAGAAGGTTACATATTCCAAGCACCCGGTAGAAGGTCTGCATATGCACATGGTGATGCAAAAACACCTCCAATATTTTTTTTTGAGGAGGCGAGGCAAAATAGCTGCTCCCTGCCATGCCCATAACACTGAAATACTTCACTAACCATCCAGCAAAGCCCCCAGTTTGCCCACTGACCACCCATAGCTTCACCCTTCTTGCTGAGTCCCATCCATGACCTGCATCCCCAACCATTACTACCCCCACCTGTTTTTATGGAACTGCCACTGCCAGGACCCTTCATACTTAGCTTTGTAATCAGCTTTTATTGACTAGGACCACCCCTGAGAGCTACTATATTTTAATGAATGTAGGCCATTTCTATGTTGGACACCAAATCTCTTATTTATAGGAATTGGCTATATAGAGATGATTCAAAATAGAACATTGTCCTAGGAATAAGTTTACAAGTTCAGTTTTTTATTTTTACAGATTTTAAACTTTTATAGTAATTTTTTTTAAATCTTACCATTTGCACTTCATTTGGGTGTTGTGGTGCCCATTATAGAAACATTAAAAAATATATACTAGATATAATTATTATTCAAAACGAAGATCAGCCTGAAGATTATAATAAGAAGATTTATTTTTTAGTCTCTTTTTGGTAATGGGCACCTCTGTATTATGATGTAAGATTTCCTAGTGTTAAAAAGTCTATTCTCCTTATTTTCAATAGTTAGGGCTAAATTGATTAAGCTGCATTAACATATTTTTTACCTATGTGGAACAGGTTTGTATAATCAAGCCTGCTGCCACATATTTAAAAAGCAGAAATTACTTATTTTGCGCCTCTGCCACAGGGGTGGCGAGAACAATCACCTTGATATTGATATATTGATAACAATCACCTTGATACTTAATCGTTCAGGGATATTGACATTCTCTGCTCTAGCACAATTGGTTGTGCCAGAGCAGGGGGCGGCATTATGCAAGATCGCAAGTGGTGATTGCGAGCAGACAGGCTCACTACTCGCAAATCTGTCCAGTGATACTAAATCTAGCCCTTAGTCTAGATAGGGACAGTTATAACTAAACTACTAGTTAATCAATGTCACAGTGTTTAATATCAGCTTAATAGGGATATGAAAGTCAAAAACTAAACTTTCAAAGTTCAGGTACAACATATAATTTTAAATGACTTTTCAGTTTACTTCTATTATCACAATTATTTTGTTCTCTTGGTATCCTTTGTTAAAAAAAACATACCTAGGTAGACTCAGGAGCCCCATGTGCTACTTTGAGCTAGCTGGTAACTGGTGGATTACCATATATGCCTCTTGTCCTTGGCTTACCAGATGTGTTCATCTAGGTCCCAGTATTGCATTGCTGTTTTGGTGCTGACCTTAACTATGTGCTTAACCTCTTAAACAGCAAACTCATTGCATGCTACTAATTAATTTGGCCCATATAGCAATATGAATTAGCAAACACCAGCAATATTTACATAATTTATAATCCATCAGTAGTACATCTACTGAGAGACATGGAATGATTGCTTTTCTTTTGTTTAATAAACCGCTTATAAATATACGTCTAATGGTAATGTTCCTTTAAAGTTCAACTGCCAATTAACATTGCTTTCCAATTTGTTTTAGGCAATAGAAAAAAACCTATCTTAATATTAGAATTTTCAACCTGAGCTTGCAAGCTAAGTGGTAGCTAACATTTTCATTAATATAATAAGATTTTCAGGTCACTGTTCGACAATTCATTTCTGAAATGCTGATTACAATATTTGCTGCATAGGGCATTGCTTGCTATTAAACTGTTTCAATTTTGTAATATGCAAGCATTATTTTATAGACATACAATTTAAATTTGGCTTTGAAAGGACATTTTCTAAACAATTTGATTTTTACTCAGCATTTCTGAAAATCACTTCATGAGAGCAGTCTAGACAGATTTAGCTTATCTCAATAAACAAAAAGCATTTTCAAAGTTCAGTGGTGTTAACTTTTAATCCTGAGCGTATGCCTCTAAGTATAGTTTTCTTTATCATGTATATCTTATATTACATTACTTAAGTTAAATGGCATGCCTTGATAATGATCTCACAATGCAAGAAACCAGTGACAGCTCATTATTAGAGACTATAATTTTTAAGTGTAGCATTTGGAAACTAGTTTGTATTTTGGTTACTAACTAAAATGTTTAAAAACATAATAAAATTCTCCATACAATACAAAACTGAAAAAAAAAATTAAATGAATAACTTTTGTGCTCAGTATGGTGTAGTTTTTTTTGCATGTATTATTTTAAGCTCTATTGTGATACCACTTAAAGCATCATTATGCTTAACACCTCGTAATTGCAAGAGAATTCTGCTGTCGGATCGTTGCCCACAAGAAACATCATCACTTGCCAGTGACGTCAGGGGTGGAGCGCAACTTGCTCTGAATAGTGTTTGTGAACTATTCCAGATTTGGACCCTGGCTAATATTATTATGCACTGAGCATTTGACATTTTTAATGTATTCTGTAATGTTTTTATAATAAAATTTATTTCCATGTACCGTGGGATACTGTTTACCTACCACTATAAAAGTAGGTGTGGGTATTTAAGAGAGCTTATTATAGCTTCACTTCACGTGAGTAGTGAATCGTCCATTGTGACACAGATTTATATCACAATGCAGTATTATACTATTATGGGCTAGGTAACAAGTGGAGCGGTATTTTGAGTTTCCACTAGAGCGATAACTATGCTAGAATTAAGATTTTTGCTTAAGTCTGGTTGTGCTTGTATTACAAGTTAAAAGTAAACTGTTTTTGCTTTAGCCGTAACCCGACTAGCGCAAAACTCCAAACATAGAATATCGCGTGAGCATTCATTCATGTATTCTTCCATAGAAGTCTTTGTTCTTTACGTAAGGGAATATGTGCTAATATTCCCTTACGTAAAGTCGTCGGCCAGGATGGATGTTCCGCGTCGGAGGTCTTCAGGATGCTTCCGCTCCGCTCCAGATGGATGTCGATAGAAGATGCTGCCTGGATGAAGACTTCAATCGGATGGAAGACCTCTTCTGCACCGCTTGGATGAAGACTTCTACCGGATCATGGACATCTTCAGCCCCCCGCTTGGGCTTGGATCAGGACATCGGAGGAGCTCTTCTGGACCGATCGGTGAACCTGGTATGGTGAAGACAAGGTAGGAAGATCTTCAGGGGCTTAGTGTTAGGTTTATTTAAGGGGGGTTTGGGTTAGATTAGGGGTATGTGGGTGGTGGGTTGTAATGTTGGGGGGGGGTATTGTATGTTTTTTTTACAGGCAAAAGAGCTGAACTTCTTGGGGCATGCCCCGCAAAGGGCCCTGTTCAGGGCTGGTAAGGTAAAAGAGCTTTTAACTTTAGTAATTTAGAATAGGGTAGGGCATTTTTTATTTTGGGGGGCTTTGTTGTTTTATTAGGGGGCTTAGAGTAGGTGTAATTAGTTTAAAATTGTTGTAATATTTTTCTTATGTTTGTAGATATATTTTTCTTTTTTGTAACTTAGTTCTTTTTTATTTTTTGTACTTTAGTTAGTTTATTTCATTGTAGTTATTTGTAGATATTGTATTTAATTAATGTATTGATAGTGTAGTGTTAGGTTTAATTGTAGGTAATTGTAGGTATTTTATTTAATTAATTTAATGATAGTGTAGTGTTAGGTTTAATTGTAACTTAGGTTAGGATTTATTTTACAGGTAATTTTGTAATTATTTTAACTAGGTAACTATTAAATAGTTCTTAACTATTTAATAGCTATTGTACCTGGTTAAAATAATTACAAAGTTGCCTGTAAAATAAATATTAATCCTAAAATAGCTACAATGTAATTATAATTTATATTGTAGCTATATTAGGATTTATTTTACAGGTAAGTATTTAGCTTTAAATAGGAATAATTTATTTAATAAGAGTTAATTAATTTCGTTAGATTAAAATTATATTTAATTTAGGGGGGTGTTAGTGTTAGGGTTAGACTTAGCTTTAGGGGTTAATACATTTATTAGAATAGCGATGAGCTCCGGTCGGCAGATTAGGGGTTAATAATTGAAGTTAGGTGTCGGAGATGTTAGGGAGGGCAGATTAGGGGTTAATACTATTTATTATAGGGTTAGTGAGGCGGATTAGGGGTTAATAACTTTATTATAGTAGCGCTCAGGTCCGCTCGGAAGATTAGGGGTTAATAAGTGTAGGCAGGTGGAGGCGACGTTGTGGGGGGCAGATTAGGGGTTAATAAATATACAGGGAGTGCAGAATTATTAGGCAAATGAGTATTTTGACCACATCATCCTCTTTATGCATGTTGTCTTACTCCAAGCTGTATAGGCTCGAAAGCCTACTACCAATTAAGCATATTAGGTGATGTGCGTCTCTGTAATGAGAAGGGGTGTGGTCTAATGACATCAACACCCTATATCAGGTGTGCATAATTATTAGGCAACTTCCTTTCCTTTGACAAAATGGGTCAAAAGAAGGACTTGACAGGCTCAGAAAAGTCAAAAATAGTGAGATATCTTGCAGAGGGATGCAGCACTCTTAAAATTTCAAAGCTTCTGAAGTGTGATCATCGAACAATCAAGCGTTTCATTCAAAATAGTCAACAGGGTCGCAAGAAGCGTGTGGAAAAACCAAGGCGCAAAATAACTGCCCATGAACTGAGAAAAGTCAAGCGTGCAGCTGCCAAGATGCCACTTGCCACTAGTTTGGCCATATTTCAAAGCTACAACATCACTGGACTGCCCAAAAGCACAAGGTGTGCAATACTCAGAGACATGGCCAAGGTAAGAAAGGCTGAAAGACGACCACCACTGAACAAGACACACAAGGTGAAACGTCAAGACTGGGCCAAGAAATATCTCAAGACTGATTTTTCTAAGGTTTTATGGACTGATGAAATGAGAGTGAGTCTTGATGGGCCCGTGGCTGGATTGGTAAAGGGCAGAGAGCTCCAGTCCGACTCAGATGCCAGCAAGGTGGAGGTGGAGTACTGGTTTGGGCTGGTATCATCAAAGATGAGCTTGTGGGGCCTTTTCGGGTTGAGGATGGAGTCAAGCTCAACTCCCAGTCCTACTGCCAGTTTCTGGAAGACACCTTCTTCAAGCAGTGGTACAGGAAGAAGTCTGCATCCTTCAAGAAAAACATGATTTTCATGCAGGACAATGCTCCATCACACGCGTCCAAGTACTCCACAGCGTGGCTGGCAAGAAAGGGTATAAAAGAAGAAAATCTAATGACATGGCCTCCTTGTTCACCTGATCTGATCCCCATTGAGAACCTGTGGTCCATCATCAAATGTGAGATTTACAAGGAGAGAAAACAGTACACCTCTCTGAACAGTGTCTGGGAGGCTGTGGTTGTTGCTGCACGCAATGTTGATGGTGAACAGATCAAAACACTGACAGAATCCATGGATGGCAGGCTTTTGAGTGTCCTTGCAAAGAAAGGTGGCTATATTGGTCACTGATTTGTTTTTGTTTTGTTTTTGAATGTCAGATATATATATATTTGTGAATGTTGAGATGTTATATTGGTTTCACTGGTAAAAATAAATAATTGAAATGGGTATATATTTGTTTTTTGTTAAGTTGCCTAATAATTATGCACAGTAATAGTCACCTGCACACACAGATATCCCCCTAAAATAGCTATAACTAAAAACAAACTAAAACTACTTCCAAAAATATTCAGCTTTGATATTAATGAGTTTTTTGGGTTCATTGAGAACATGGTTGTTGTTCAATAATAAAATTAATCCTCAAAAATACAACTTGCCTAATAATTCTGCACTCCCTGTAATATAGGGGTCAGCGGTGTTAGGGGCAGCAGATTAGGGGTACATAAGGATAACGTAGGTGGCGGCGCTTTGCGGTCGGCAGATTAGGGGTTAATAAGTGTAGGTAGGTGGCGGCGACGTTGTGGGGGGCAGGTTAGGGGTTACTAAATATAATATAGGGGTTGGCGGTGTTAGGGGCAGCAGATTAGGGGTACATAAGGATAACGTAGGTGGCGGCACTTTGCGGTCGGCAGATTAGGGGTTAATAAGTGTAGGTAGGTGGCGGCGACGTTGTGGGGGGCAGGTTAGGGGTTACTAAATATAATATAGGGGTTGGCGGTGTTAGGGGCAGCAGATTAGGGGTACATAAGGATAACGTATTTGGCGGTCGGCAGATTAGGGGTTAAAACATTGAATCGAGTGGCAGCGATGTGGGGGGACCTCGGTTTAGGGGTACATAGGTAGTTTATGGGTGTTAGTGTACTTTAGAGTACAGTAGTTAAGAGCTTTATGAACCGGCGTTAGCCCAGAAAGCTCTTAACTACTGACTTTTTTCCTGCGGCTGGAGTTTTGTCGTTAGAGTTCTAACGCTCACTTCAGCCACGACTCTAAATACCGGAGTTAGAAAAATCCCATTGAAAAGATAGGATACGCAATTTACGTAAGGGGATCTGCGGTATGGAAAAGTCGCGGCTGAAAAGTGAGCGTTAGACCCTTTTTTGAGTGACTCCAAACACCGGAGTTAGCCTAAAACCAGCGTTAGGAGCCTCTAACGCTGGTTTTCACGGCTAACGCCAAACTCCAAATCTAGGCCTTAGAATGGGAAATGTGTCTAAGCATAACTACTCAGATTTTTAGATCAGCAACCTTCTGACTATACTAAACCAGATAAAGGGTCAAATGTATATATCCATATGTATATGTAATGAATGTATAATATATATATATATATATATATAAATAATACTATTAGTACCTATTAGAGAATAATCGAAAGGATTACCAGTGATCACCATAAAGATAAATGCATTGGGAATATCTTAAAATAAATGTGGTACACACTACATGCAAAAGGTGGGCTCCCAAACAGTAAGTGTATTATAGAGGTATAGTTTAGTAATGGAACTTCCTAAAGAATTAATTTGTCTGTTGGGATCATATCGTTTGTCAAATGAAATATCTGTATAAAGAATGAAACAGAAGTGTACAACTAATAACTCTGGGGGTACCTAATTAGATAAATGAAAGAAAGAAATGGATATACAGACACATAATAGTGGTACATACAAAATTAAATAAATGCATAAAAATAATAAACAAATAGTAGAATATGATATATACACACACATATAAATATATATATATATATATATATATATATATATATACACGTAATAGATATGTATATTAGAGATTGAAACCCTCTATAAGACCCTATATGGTTTAGTCAAACAATCATCCCCTAACAGATGGTAGAAAGTTAAAACTATGGCCAGCTAGTATTGTATAATAGAGTATATCAGAGAGGGGTCCCTAAGAATACTTCAGAATGCTAGAAGGAATTTTCAACTAAAAGCTGCCAAATCTATATTAAGATTGAGTCCAGTCGGATGCATGCTTTTAAGCATGTGGATCCAATATGTCTCTGGCGTAACCTAAAGAACCGATTGTAGAGATGAGATTTGGGAACAACTTCTATTGGTAATATGGTGTAACAGTTGAGTCTCCCAGAATGTTTGAGATTGCAATGTCTTGGAACGCTATGATTTTTAAAATTATTCTTAATATTGCGTTGATGTTCAGACCATCTAATGCTCAATCTTCTACAGGTACGCCCAATATATTGTATCCCACAAAAACAGGTCAAAAGGTAGACCACATATTTAGAAGAACATGATATATGGCCTAAAATGGAAAATTGGTGACCTGTAACTGTAGAAGAGAAACTCTTTCTGTGTAATAGATGGTCACATAATTTACATCTATTGATATTACATTTATAACTTCCATTAATATTCCGTGGGCGTCCAACCCTAGGAATGGCTAAGGTAATGTTCTTCTTATTCCTAACAATCTTGCTGGGAGCCAAGATCGTTTTAAGATTAGGTGCCCTTTTATAAACAATCGTTGGTGTATTACCTATCAGGCTACCTAAAATCGGGTCCTTAGTCAAAATTTTCCAATGTTTATTTAAAACATTCTTAATTAATTGATGATTACTGTTAAATTGGGTAATAAACAGCAGAAAATTATCAATTGGATCTGGAGCTATTTTGTTTTTTTCAAAGTACTTACTCCTATCATCTGAGCTAGCTCTGTTATATCCTCTATCGATAATGTATGGAGGGTATTTCTTCTCTAGAAATCGTTCTTTCATAATCAAACTTTGTTGGTCGTAATCAACAAGGGAACTACAGTTCCGACGTACCCGCTTAAATTGTCCGTAAGGGACATTATGTTTCCACGGCGAGTAGTGGTTACTGGTGAAGTCTAAGTAACTAGTACAATCAATGGATTTAAAGTGGGTGGTGCTGATGACTTTGTTGTTTGAAAACTCTAGGTTAAGATCAAGAAAACTAACTCTCTTAGGGTCAATGGTGCTGGTGAAAGCAATACCCTTGTCATTAGAGTTAAGATGGTCAACAAAGAGATTGGCCGATGTAATGTCACCTCTCCAAATGAAAATTAGATCGTCTATATAACGACTGTAGAGTAACAGGTTTGCCCCACACGCTGGGCCATATATGTATTCTTCTTCAAAGAGGCCCATAAATAAATTGGCATAACTAAGGGCAAACCTGGTACCCATCACCGTTCCTTTGATCTGTAGATAGAAATCATCCTGTAAAAGGAAGTAGTTGTGACTTAGTATAAATGATATTATAGATAATAAAAAATCACATTGTTTTTAAGGAAGATAGGGATCTTGTTCAAGATAATACGCTATGGCTGCTAGACCTAATTTATGTTGGATGTTAGAATATAATGCCTGAACGTCACAGGTGATCCAGAGACAATCAGGGGTAATCACATGACATTACAATTTCTCAATAAGATCAGAATATTGAATATATGACTCTAAACCTACCACATATTTTTGTAGAAAATGGTCTACATAAGTAGACACATTATTGGTGAGACTACCTATACCGGCTATAATTGGTCGGCCGGGAGGGCAGGAAGAATTTTTGGGCAGTTTAGGCAAGTGATAGTAAAATGCCACATTAGGTTCTTTAGGAACCAAAAATTCCCTCTCTTTTTTAAGAATCATTCCTTCATTGAAAGCCTCATCAATAACACCCTTGAGTGCAACTTTATACAAATCGGTAGGATCTTGTTTCAAACTAATATAATAAGCAACATCTTGGAGTATTCTTCGGGCTTCAGTGAGATAGTCTTCCAAATTTTGAAGGACTATACCCCCGCCCTTATCTGCTTGCCTTATGACCAGAGATTTATTATTCTTAAGGGCAAGCATCGCTCTCTTTTCATTTGGAAATAAATTATTCGTATAAAGTTGCACTCAAGGGTGTTATTGATGAGGCTTTCAATGAAGGAATGATTCTTAAAAAAGAGAGGGAATTTTTGGTTCCTAAAGAACCTAATGTGGCATTTTACTATCACTTGCCTAAACTGCACAAAAATTATTCCTGCCCTCCCGGCCGACCAATTATAGCCGGTACAGGTAGTCTCACCGATAATGTGTCTACTTATGTTGACCATTTTCTACAAAAATATGTAGTAGGTTTAGAGTCATATATTCGAGACTCATCTGATCTTATTGAGAAATTGTAATGTCATGTGATTACCCCTGATTGTCTCTGGATCACCTGTGACGTTCAGGCATTATATTCTAACATCCAACATAAATTAGGTCTAGCAGCTATAGCGTATTATCTTGAACAAGATCCCTATCTTCCTTCCAAACAATGTGATTTTTAATATCTCTAATATCATTTATACTAAGTCACAACTACTTCCTTTTTCAGGATGATTTCTATCTACAGATTAAAGGAACGGTGATGGGTACCAGGTTCGCCCCTAGTTATGCCAATTTATTTATGGGCCTCTTTGAAGAAGGATACATATATGGCCCAGCATATGGGGCAAACCTGGTATTCTACGGTCATTATATAGACGATCTAATTTTCATTTTGAGAGGTGACATTACATCAGCCAATCTCTTTGTTGACCATCTTAACTCTAATGACAAGGGTATTGCTTTCACCAGCACCATTGACCCTAAGAGAGTTAGTTTTCTTGTCCTTAACCTAGAGTTTTCAAACAACAAAGTCATCAGCACCACCCACTTTAAATCCTTTGATTGTAATAGTTACTTAGACTTCACCAGTAACCACTACTCGGCGTGGAAACATAATGTCCCTTACGGACAATTTAAGCGGGTACGTCGGAACTGTAGTTCCCTTGTTGATTACGACCAACAAAGTGTGATTCTGAAAGAATGATTTCTAGAGAAGAAATACCCTCCACACATTATCGATAGAGGATATAACAGAGCTAGGTCAGATGATAGGAGTAAGTACTTTGAAAAAACCAAAATATCTCCAGATCCAATTGATAATTGATGATTACTGTTAAATTGGGTAATAAACAGTGGAAAATTAATTAAGAATGTTTTAAATAAACATTGGAAAATTTTGACTAAGGACCCGATTTTAGGTAGCCTAATAGGTAAAACACCAAAGATTGTTTATAAAAGGGCACCTAATCTTAAAACGATCTTGGCTCCCAGCAAGATTGTTAGGAATAAGAAGAACGTTACCTTAGCCATTCCTAGGGTTGGAGGCCCACAGAATATTAATGGAAGTTATAAATGTAATATCAATAAATGTAAATTATGTGACCATATATTACACAGAAAGAGTTTCTCTTCTACAGTTACAGGTCACCAATTTTCCATTTTAGGCCATATATCATGTTCTTCTAAATATGTGGTCTACCTTTTGACCTGTTTTTGTGGGACACAATATACTGGGCGTACCTGTAGAAGATTGGGCATTAGATGGTCTGAACATCAACGTAATATTAAGAATAATTTTAAAAATCATAGCGTTCCAAGACATTGCAATCTCAAACATCCTGGGAGACTCAACTGTTACACCATATTACCAATAGAAGTTGTTCCAAAATCTAATCTCTACAATCGGTTCTTTAGGTTACGCCAGAGAGAGACATATTGGATCCACATGCTTAAAAGCATGCATCTGACTGGACTCAATCTTAATATAGATTTGGCAGCTTTTAGTTGAAAATTCCTTCTAGCATTCTGAAGTATTCTTAGGGACCCCAATCTGATATACTCTATTATATGATACAAACTGGCCATAGTTTTAACTTTCTACCATCTGTTAGGGAATGATTGTTTGACTAAACCATATAGGGTCTTATAGAGGGTTTCAATCTCTAATATATATATATATCTATTACATATATATATATATATATATATATATATTTATATATAAAATTTATATATGTATATATGTGTGTATATATCATATTCTACTATTTGTTTATTATTTTTATGCATTTATTTAATTTTGTATGTACCACTATTATGTGTCGGTATATCCATTTCTTTCTTTCATTTATCTAATTAGGTATCCCCAGAGTTATTAGTTGCACACTTCTGTTTCATTCTTTATACAGATATTTCATTTGACAAACGATATGATCTCAACAGACAAATTAATTCTTTAGGAAGTTCCATTACTAAACTATACCTCTATAATACACTTACTGTTTGGGAGCCCACCTTTTGCACGTAGTGTGTACCACATTTATTTTTAGATATCCCCAATGCATCTATCTTTATGGTGATCACTGGTAATCCTTTTGATTATTCTCTAATAGGTACTAATAGTATTATTTATATATATATATATGTATATATATTATACATTCATTATATATACATATGGATATATACATTTGACCCTTTATCTGGTTTAGTATAGTCAGAAGGTTGCTGATCTAAAAATCCGAGTAGTTATGCTTAGACACATTTCCCACTCTAAGGCCTAGAATTGGAGTTTGGCGGTAGATGGGCTGTTAACGCTACGCAGGCTTTTTTCTGGCCGCACCATAAAATTAACTCTGGTATTGAGAGTTCAAAAAAATGCTGCGTTAGGCTCCAAAAAAGGAGCGTAGAGCATTTTTACCGCAAATGCAACTCTCGATACCAGAGTTGCTTACGGACGCGGCCAGCCTCAAAAACGTGCTCGTGCACGATTCTCCCATAGGAAACAATGGGGCTGTTTGAGCTGAAAAAAAACCTAACACCTGCAAAAAAGCAGCGTTCAGCTCCTAACGCAGCCCCATTGTTTCCTATGGGGAAACACTTCCTACGTCTGCACCTAACACTCTAACATGTACCCCGAGTCTAAACACCCCTACCCTTACACTTATTAACCCCTAATCTGCCGCCCCCGCTATCGCTGACCCCTGCATTGTATTATTAACCCCTAATCTTCCGCTCCGTAAACCGCCGCAACTTACATTATCCCTATGTACCCCTAATCTGCTGCCCCTAACACCGCCGACCCCTATATTATATTTATTAACCCCTAACCTGCCCCCCACAACGTCGCCGCCAGCTACTTACAATAATTAACCCCTAATCTGCCGAGCGGATCTGAGCGCTACTATAATAAAGTTATTAACTCCTAATCCGCCTCACTAACCCTATCATAAATAGTATTAACCCCTAATCTGCCCTCCCTAACATCGCCGACACCTAACTTCAATTATTAACCCCTAATCTGACGACCGTAGCTCATCGCTACTATAATAAATGGATTAACCCCTAAAGCTAAGTCTAACCCTAACACTAACACCCCCCTAACTTAAATATAATTTAAATCTAACGAAATTAATTAACTCTTATTAAATAAATTATTCCTATTTAAAGCTAAATACTTACCTGTAAAATACATCCTAATATAGCTACAATATAAATTATAATTATATTGTAGCTATTTTAGGATTAATATTTATTTTACAGGCAACTTGGTAATTATTTTAACCAGGTACAATAGCTATTAAATAGTTAAGAACTATTTAATAGTTACCTAGTTAAAATAATAACAAAATTACCTGTAAAATAAATCCTAACCTAAGTTATAATTAAACCTAACACTACCCTATCAATTAATTAATTAAATAAAATACCTACAATTACCTACAATTAACCTAACACTACCCTATTCTAAATTAATAGAGTTAAAAGCTCTTTTACCTTACCAGCCCTGAACAGGGCCCTTTGCGGGGCATGCCCCAAGAAAATCAGCTCTTTTGCCTGTAAAAAAAAACATACAATACCCCCCCCAACATTACAACCCACCACCCACATACCCCTAATCTAACCCAAACCCCCCTTAAATAAACCTAACACTAAGCCCCTGAAGATCTTCCTACCTTGTCTTCACCATCCAGGTATCACCGATCCGTCCTGGCATCCGGTGCTGAAGAGGTCCAGAAGAGGCTCCAAAGTCTTCCTCCTATCCGGCAAGAAGAGGACATCCGGACCGGCAAACATCTTCTCCAAGCGGCATCTTCGATCTTCTTCCATCCGGTGCGGAGCAGGTCCATCTTGAATCAGCCGACGCGGATCCATCCTCTTCTTCCGGCGTCTCCCGACGAATGACGGTTCCTTTAAGGGACGTCATCCAAGATGGCGTCCCTCGAATTCCGATTGGCTGATAGGATTCTATCAGCCAATCGGAATTAAGGTAGGAATATTCTGATTGGCTGATGGAATCAGCCAATCAGAATCAAGTTCAATCCTATTGGCTGATCCAATCAGCCAATCAGATTGAGCTCGCATTCTATTGGCTGATCGGAACAGCCAATAGAATGCGAGCTAAATCTGATTGGCTGATTGGATCAGCCAATAGGATTGAACTTGATTCTGATTGGCTGATTCCATCAGCCAATCAGAATATTCCTACCTTAATTCCGATTGGCTGATAGAATCCTATCAGCCAATCGGAATTCGAGGGACGCCATCTTGGATGACGTCCCTTAAAGGAACCGTCATTCGTCGGGAGACGCCGGAAGAAGAGGATGGATCCGCGTCGGCTGATTCAAGATGGACCCGCTCCGCACCGGATGGAAGAAGATCGAAGATGCCGCTTGGAGAAGATGTTTGCCGGTCCGGATGTCCTCTTCTTGCCGGATAGGAGGAAGACTTTGGAGCCTCTTCTGGACCTCTTCAGCACCGGATGCCAGGGCGGATCGGTGATACCTGGATGGTGAAGACAAGGTAGGAAGATCTTCAGGGGCTTAGTGTTAGGTTTATTTAAGGGGGGTTTGGGTTAGATTAGGGGTATGTGGGTGGTGGGTTGTAATGTTGGGGGGGGTATTGTATGTTTTTTGTTACAGGCAAAAGAGCTGATTTTCTTGGGGCATGCCCCGCAAAGGGCCCTATTCAGGGCTGGTAAGGTAAAAGAGCTTTTAACTCTATTAATTTAGAATAGGGTAGGGCATTTTTTTATTTTGGGGGTCTTTGTTATTTTATTAGGGGGCTTAGAGTAGGTGTAATTAGTTTAAAATTGTTGTAATATTTTTCTTATGTTTGTAAATATTTTTTTATTTTTTGTAACTTAGTTCTTTTTTATTTTTTGTACTTTAGTTAATTTATGTAATTGTAGTTATTTGTAGCAATTGTATTTAATTTATTTATTGATAGTGTAGTGTTAGGTTAATTGTAGGTAATTGTAGGTATTTTATTTAATTAATTTATTGATAGGGTAGTGTTAGGTTTAATTATAACTTAGGTTAGGATTTATTTTACAGGTAATTTTGTTATTATTTTAACTAGGTAACTATTAAATAGTTCTTAACTATTTAATAGCTATTGTACCTGGTTAAAATAATTACCAAGTTGCCTGTAAAATAAATATTAATCCTAAAATAGCTACAATATAATTATAATTTATATTGTAGCTATATTAGGATGTATTTTACAGGTAAGTATTTAGCTTTAAATAGGAATAATTTATTTAATAAGAGTTAATTAATTTTGTTAGATTTAAATTATATTTAAGTTAGGGGGGTGTTAGTGTTAGGGTTAGACTTAGCTTTAGGGGTTAATCCATTTATTATAGTAGCGATGAGCTCCGGTCGTCAGATTAGGGGTTAATAATTGAAGTTAGGTGTCGGTGATGTTAGGGAGGGCAGATTAGGGGTTAATACTATTTATGATAGGGTTAGTGAGGCGGATTAGGGGTTAATAACTTTATTATAGTAGCGCTCAGGTCCGCTCGGCAGATTAGGGGTTAATAAGTGTAGGCAGGTGTCGGCGACGTTGAGGGGGGCAGATTAGGGGTCAATAAATATAATATAGGGGTCGGCGGTGTTAGGGGCAGCAGATTAGGGGTACATAAGGATAACGTAGGTGGCGGCGCTTTGCGGTCGGCAGATTAGGGGTTAATTATTGTAAGTAGCTGGCGGCGACGTTGTGGGGGGCAGGTTAGGGGTTAATAAATATAATACAGGGGTCGGCGGGGTTAGGGGCAGCAGATTAGGGGTACATAAGTATAACGTAGGTGGCGGTCGGCAGATTAGGGGTTAAAAAAATTTAATCGAGTGGCGGCGATGTGGGGGGACCTCGGTTTAGGGGTACATAGGTAGTTTATAGGTGTTAGTGTACTTTAGGGTACAGTAGTTAAGAGCTTTATGAACCGGCGTTAGCCCAGAAAGCTCTTAACTCCTGCTTTTTTCCTGCGGCTGGAGTTTTGTCGTTAGATGTCTAACGCTCACTTCAGAAACGACTCTAAATACCGGAGTTAGAAAGATCCCATTGAAAAGATAGGATACGCAATTGACGTAAGGGGATCTGCGGTATGGAAAAGTCGCGGCTGAAAAGTGAGCGTTAGACCCTTTAATCACTGACTCCAAATACCGGCGGTAGCCTAAAACCAGCGTTAGGAGCCTCTAACGCTGGTTTTCACGGCTAACGCCAAACTCCAAATCTAGGCCTATGTTTCTATTTGGTGCAATATAGACCTATTAGGATTTCTCTGACTCCCGTCATATTTCTAACTTAGACACTTGTAGTTTAGTCCATGATTGTTACCAAACATTCTTAATATTTCTTTGTATGATTTTATTACTGATTTTAAGGGATTGTGATGTTGCAATCTATTTTATTATTGTGCTTGCATTTTTGTATTTTTGATGTTATGATTTATCCGGTAGTGCTCCAATCATTGGTGGCAGGTGGATGTGACTGTCATTTGACGTCACGGGAGGTGTTGTCACCGGTCTGACCTCTGATTGGCCCACTAACGTTTTTATTAAGGAGCACGTTTTATGTTAGTGTATCTAGCCTGATGAAACAGCTGTTTTTTATGCGGAGAAACGCTTTGCTAGTGTCTTCTCTGTACAAATAAAAGATTGTACTTTTACACTATCCGTGCTCCTGTTATACTTCTACGGATCTTCGGATCTGACCACTTCCGATCTGTTTGGATCTCCTAATTGGTCAGTCCGGGCACCTGCCTCCTCTGGAACATATCCTGATGCAGTTGTTGTGTCTTACGGGTGACTTAGAAGGTCCCGTGCTGCCCTGTACGGCACTCCGGTCGTGCCGCCACATCTGGTGAGAGGCTTACATTAGAGGCTTCGTGTCTCCTTATCTGTTGTTCCTACTAGACGATATTGCTTGATGTGGCGCCTCTGTTTTTTCTTTTTAGGTTTCCTGTGATTCATCTTCCGATTAAGAGAGCAGCCTACTACTGATAGTTCTCTTTTTCTTCATGTGGTCACAAGCGCACCATTTGTGAGGACTCCTGGAATCCTCCTCTATTCATAAATAATATTTGATGTTTTTTAAACAAATATATATTTATAAATTAACAAGGGAATACAAAATTGTCCTGCGCTATAAAATACCAAACAGCTACGAAATAATTATATATGGAAATAGTAATAAATATATAAATAAATAAATCAATTAATGTAAATAATCCAAAAATAGCTGGTCAAAGAAAAAATAAAACAAAAAATACATATAAAATAACAAAAAAGATTTTTAAAGTATCACAATAATTATTGTAAGTCCGTTTCAACCTTGCTACATATCAGTAGCGTTACTATACAGCAATGAAACAAAGTTGCTAGGAGAAATCCCACATGAGAATCGATTAGCCCAAATACTCACAGGAAATAACCTCAATCATATGAGGTAAGGTTGTAGCACATCGGAGGAAGAGGAAATCCTTTCCACAGGCCGCAAGACACACCACTCCTCTGATCGCTTCACCACCAGGGATAACAAGGTCTCAAAATTCTCTACATCCACCGGACAGGGGATCAATATCCTCAAGTAATTTAAAAGGAGGAAAAAAACAGCAACATAGTGCTTACTGTTTTAATGATAGGTATAAAGAGTATGTACATCAATTTACAACACACTCACATATAACAACCTCAATTGATATTAGGTATCAATAAGGCAAATATAACTGACAACAAAGCAGTCTTGGCATTCATAAAAACATTCCAACAGCGTACAATAAAAAGAGCATATACATATAATACAATTGCTCCAGTAAAAAAGATCATAAACCACCAGATAACTCCACTCTAGCCTACGCATGTCGAAGTTAAAAACTTCTTCGTCAGAGGTTACTGGAACACCCTAACTTCAGCAGGTTTAAATAAAAATGTTGATATAATAGCGTTTTTATAAATTGGATTTTTTTAAAACCATATAGTACTAGTATAACTTCTTTTAAATTTACAGTGATATTGAGACTAATTATATGTCCAGTATACATGCAATTATAAATGTTCCTCTTTTTTACATGTGTAATATTTGCTTATTATAAGGGGATTTAGTCTGTATTTCAGTGTAAATAGCTAACTAATTTTAGATTACGTCTATTTTAATAGGATGTATATAAGCAATTTTTTGGGGGGTTTAAAATAACTAATGTCTAGTATATTTCTTTCTGTGAGTATAAAATATATATATAAAAATCGCTAATGCTTGCATACTTAGGTTGAATTTAACGTAAGCTCCTATTCATTGTATTGAGATCTAAATTTGAGGGCGTGTGAAATACGTCAGCAAATTCTAAGCCAATTACAATTACCTCTGGGTATACTCCCACTCTGTTACTTAAGAGAAAAATAGTTTTTAAATTGGCGCCGGTAACTTCCTTCCACTCACCTCTGACTAAGAAGTTTTTATGTTTTTGTGAACGCCAAGACTGCATCATTGTGGATTATATTCACCTTATTGATACCTCAAATCAATTGAGGTTGTTATATGTGAGTGTGTTGTAAATTGATGCACATTGTCTTTTCGTTTTGTTAATCCTTTTAAACATGAGGATATTGATCCCCTGTGTGGTGGGCATAGAGAATTTTGAGACCTTGTTATCCCTGGTGGTTAAACAGTTGGTGGAGTGGTGTGTCCTGCAGTCTGTGGAAAGGATTTCCTCTTCCTCCGATGTGCTACAACCTTACCTCATATGATTGAGGTTATTTCCTGTGAGTATTTGGGCTAACAGTTTCTCGTGTGGGATTTCTCCTAGCAACTTTGTTTCATTGCTGTATGTTCACGAAACTGATATGTAGCAAGGTTGAAACGGATTACAATAATTATTGTGATACTGTAACAATCTTTTTAGTTATTTTTATATGTATTTTTTGTTTTATTTTTTTATTTGACCGGCTATCTTTGGATTATTTACATTCATTGATTTATTTATTTATATATTTATTACTGTTTCCATATATAATTCTTTCTCAGCTCTTTGGTATTTTATAGCGCAGGACAATGTTGTATACCCTTGTTAATTTATTTTCAATTGGAGGAATGTGAGAAGATGTCTTCCTTCATTTCTTTACTTGTCCAGCTGCTTTCTTTTTCTGTGAAACCAGTTTAACTGGCGGAGTACTGCCTTCTTTCTTTTTTTGTTTTCTCAAATATATATTTATAACTATATATATAGATGATTATATATAGGTATATATATATATATATATATATATATATATAGGAATATCTATCTAAAAATATTTAGAACATATTCTGCTATGTAAAGAACATTTGAATGTGAATACATAGTTAAAAACTTTATTTAAAATGATTATTATTATTATTATTTATTTATAAAGTGCCAACAGTTTCCGCAGCACTGTCCATGGGTACAAAGATATAAGTACAATACAATGCAATAAAAGACACCGGAGAAAATGTAAAAAACACATACAGGGTGAATTGAGGGTCTTGTTCCCATGGGAACTTACAATCTTTATGTGTCTATAGGTCTGTAAATACATATACACATAAAAATACATAAATACATATGTACACATATATATACATATATATATATATAGACATGTATATGTATGTAACTCTATGTTAACACCTGAGATCTTATATGTTTGATCCCTTATAACTATTGTGTGAAATAATTTTTTTTAAATATTTTCTATTAGACAGTGTTGTAAGTGTAACTGTACTTTGTAATGTATTTTTTAACTGTTTTGGGTAACTTTTTATTTTTGCCAAAAAGTTAACCAACGGCTCTGAAATCGCGGTAATTAGTCAAACGTAAGTCACGATTGCGCTCATGCGATCGCTTTAGCTTTCAACTTTTTGTAATACAAGCGGTAAGCCTGATGAGCCCAAACCCTCTTGATATACCACTTATCGCTATGGTGCAAACAATTGCGCTCCACTTGTAATCTAGCCCTATATGTTTATTTTCTTATGAGGACTGTTTAGATCACTGGATCAATTGATTAGGCATCATATTTTTGATGGACATATCCTTTAATTGACACTGGATATCAATTTTTATTTCATTTTGTCACATTTATTCTCATTTTGAATTTAGTTTTTTTTAGCTTATTGCACATTTATTTTGTAATTCTGTTGTGTTGCCTTACAATTAGGAAAACAGGTATGTACTGGCACTGAGAAAAAAGTAAATGTATAGAGTTATTGAGAGGCGGTGGAAATAGCCATTCCTCTCAGTGCTCCCTCATTAAAATAAACTAAAGAAAATGGTTTTGAGACACTAACGCCTGTTTTTACAAGTTATAAATAATTATAAATAAAAATTAATTACAACTAATGCATTTAAAAAAATATAAAAAAAAATAAAAAAAACATCTAGTCAGAGGAAAAATTCCTAAAATATTCTCCCCAAATCTTCAAACAGGCTATTGGTATGAAATCCCTCAAAATTTTAAATATTTGCTTGTCCAATAAGAAGGTAAAAAATGGAGAGAGTAGCAAAAAGCTGGATCCCACCCTATGGTTATTCCTGGAATAACCTGAGGGTGAGAAAAAGCTTTTTATCTACTCTCTCCATGTTGAAAAGCAAATATTTAAATTTTTAAGGGATTTCTATAGCATAGGAATACACGTATCTCTTGCCTCACTTTTAGGGGCCAAATTACCATTGTGCGAGTGGACATGATCCAATATTGTGGATCATGTCCGCTGCACATCGATAAATGCCAACCGCATACGCTCTCGGTATTTATCATTGCATCAGCAGTTCTTGTGAACTGCTGGTGCAATACCGCCCCCTGCAGATTGGCCGCTAGCAGGGGGGGTCAACCTGATCCTATTCGATCGGGTTGATTTCCGCCTTAGAGCATGCGGACAGTTTATGGAGCAGCGGTCTTTAGACTGCTGCTTCATAACTTGTGTTTCCGGTGAGCCTGAAGGCTCGCCAGAAACATGGGGCATCAAGCTCCATACGGAGCTTGATAAATATGTCCCTTAGTCTTAATAAGGCCAATTAAAATACAGCAGAATAAATCATTCTTTCATTATGGAAATAAAATACAAATGATATCTTTATTCTTTGTGTGTGTGCGTAAAAAAAAAAGGCAACTAATATTATCTATTCATTATTAGGGATGGGCGAATGTTTCTAAAAATTCGAAATTTAAAACGAATTTTGATATATTCGTTCGTTCTAATCGAATTTCAAATGTTTATATAACATTCTAACATTCTATTTTTGAATTTTCGTTTTCAAATTTTTAAATAAAATTCGAAAATATTCGTTCGAATAATAGAATGTTTAGCTATGTATTCATTCAATTTCGAAATGTAATATTCGAATTTGAATGTGACATTCGAATTTGAATGTGACATTCGAATTTGAAATAGTATTTCTAGTCTACAACTGTGTTTAATAAATGTAATTTTCGAATTTGAATGCTACATTCGAATTCGAATGTCACATTCGAATTTGAAATAGTATTTCTAGTCTAATACTGTGTTTTAAATGTGATATTCGATTTGAATGTGATATTCGATTTGAATGTGATATTCGAATTCGAAATAGTATTTCTAGTCTAATACTGTGTTTTATAAATGTAATATTCGAATTCGAATGTGACATTCGATTCGAATGTGATATTCGATTCGAATGTGATATTCGATTCGAATGTGATATTCGATTCGAATGTGACATTCGAAATAGTGTTTCTAGTCTACAATTGTGATTTATAAATGTAATATATTCAAATGTAACATTTGAATTCGAATGTGACATTCGAATTCAAATGTGACATTCGAATTCGATAGTGACATTCGAAAACTGTAAATAACATTCGAAAATCGAATTTTTAAGAATATTCGTTCTTATCAACATTCTATTATGTAAATCGAATTTCTACAATAACATTCGTTCTAACATTCGAATTCGGATATAAACACATTCGCCCATCCCTATTCATTATGTGTGCAATCAATTTTATATTATTTTATAATAAATTTATATATATATTTTTAAAACTTTTTAAACTACAATAAATTAATGACATATTTTACTTCTGTACTTATTTCATAGTTTGTCTTCTTATGGCTATATTTATCTCTGTATTTTACCAGAAAACAATCATGTTTTTAAAATGTCAATGCTACATGCAAGACACCATAAAAGGGACATGCAAATCAAAATTAAAGGGACATTTAACTGCTGAGTACAGCTATAGTATCATGATTACTACTCAACATATCTCTTTAAGCTGTTCTCTTATTTTAACCCATTACATAAGTCAGTTGGTAAAGTTCTATATCTTTACACTGGATGCCGCCATCTTGGTATGCACTTCTGTATCTAATGACAGAATCAGTGCACTTTCACAAATCAGTGACGCCACTGTTTTGTTTTTGTTTTTTGACAGCTGTACCTTACACTTTGGATTGATTTGCACAATAAAAATCAGAAGAGTTAATTTTTGTTAATTTTTTTTTTACAAAGTTTAAAATTTACATAACAAAAATAGAAAAGCCCTCAGGATCAGGAATAATATAGAGGAGTGTAGCCAGTGCAAAAATATATAGCTCTTGCCTTGTATTATGCACACTTAACTGAAGTGCATGATGCCGCTTGTCAAGAAGACAATGGGTTCCATTAATGAAAAAATGCCAAGATTCGTTTTCTGATATATTGTAGTGGCATTGAATTTAGAACCATTGTGAAACCCATGCAAATCGCTTTGCACTTGTTTTCTAATGGATTGAAATAAAAGCCTTCAATTGCAGTTTGTTTTATTTCAACATTATGTAGTTATAAATAAAATATTTGTCCAGATAAAAACTATAATAAGGATTAAAAATCTCCTGAGGGCTTCACTCTGAAGCAAACAGTTTATATGATCTAACACAGCATATTATTCCTAGCTTCAAATCATATTAATCTTATTAAATAATTTACAATGTCAAAAAATTGGGTGCAGTAGAAAGTGTTACAGCAGCTTGTAAAAGGAAATAAAGTCAGTGGTATTATGGGGCTGAATTCCAAATAAGCAGTATCATAACAAGATATCTGTCATTGATTTTCATGGCACAAGTGCCCTAAATAAGTGTTGATCCATCTTTTTCAGACTGTGGCACACAAAATCCTCTAAATATCTCTGTGATGTATGTGTATATATAAGGGCAATAGATACACTGGAAAGCAAATCTTGAGAAAGGCTTGTAGCCGAAACGTGTTGCTCTGTTTTGGTCATTTGAGGCTTCCGTAGTTCCATAAAGCAAAGCACCTAACTTGTATCCAGAAAGCATCGGTAACAGAAAAAGCTGCAAAATCGAATCACAGACGGAGATAATGGAAGGACTTTGAAGGGAACCAAACCTAATCTGGTCATCTTTACCTCACTTTCGGGGGAAGTAAAAAAGTGCACTTTTAAGTGAATAACTCTGCCATACTCTGACAAGGATCTCTTGTCTCATTGTGTCTTTCACAGGATCATTTGAGTAACCCATACTTATCCGGGATTCCATCGCTGAACTCAGTCCGTGAATGAACTTTTGCCTTAGTTTGTAACACATTTTTATTTTCCATATGTATGTTTCATATATAGTTTTTTTATATGTGTGTTTTTATATGCATATGCTTTTATGTCAACATTAAATATGTTCTGATATCTGATACTACATTTCTGTAGTTTAATATTGTAAGGTTATTACCTTATTTAACTGCTATTTAGCTTATTCTTATTTTTATTTGTAAATCATAGCCTGATACCCCTTATATATTAAGCTCTAGTAGCGCCACAAATTAAGTTTCCTATATGTTTGAATAGCGTATAAGGTTTCTCTCTCTTTCATTGTTCTTCTGAGGGTTCCTTTTGAGGAGGAGTTCCCTTTCTATGGCATTATATAGGTATCGTACTAGCGCAGTTAACCTCCCCTTTCTTTGGCACTTGGCAATACAAACGTTTGTTCGGCACACCTGTGCTTTGATGCTTAAATCTTAGGCAATTAAAGGGTCATTCTGGTCAAAATTAAATGCACATAGATGAAATGCATCTTTGAATAGAAACCTATTTGCAATATACATGTATTGGCAAAAATGCTTCTAGTAAAAGCTATCACTGTTTTAGTGTTACCATTTTTCTCTGAATGTGAAGTACAGCTAGATATTCTCAGTGCACTAGAATTTTAAATATTGCAGCTGCTCAGAGCACCAGTGGGGATTGTATCAAGTCAGCAATTAACAAATTGAGTCATTAGCCTCTCTGAGCAAGTGCTGTGTTTAAAATGCTGGTGCAAGGTACATACTTAAATACACTTTTGAAACAGCTATAACTTTTTTTATTAGCATGTCTGCTAATATCTGTATACTACAAAAATGCTTATGTAAAAAATTGAAATGCATCCATTTAGATTCCAATTTTGTCTGGAATGTCTCTTTAAGCATAAATTTATAGGGCCAGGTGATCTTAGGTTCTCTACTGAAGTGAGATGATCTAAGGGCCTCTATTTACCAAAGTCTGGCGGACCTGATCCGACAGTGTGGATCAGGTCCGCCAGACCTCGCTGAATACGGCAAGCAATACGCTCTCTATATTCAGCATTGCACCAGCAGCTCACAAGAGCTGCTGGTGCAACGCCGCCCCCTGCAGATTCGTGGCCAATCAGCCGCCAGCAGGGGGGGTGTCAATCAACCCGATCGTACTCGATCAAGTTGATTTCCGGCGATGTCTGTCCGCCTGCTCAGAGCAGGCGGACAGGTTATGGAGCAGCGGTCTTTGTGACCGCTGCTTCATAACTGCTGTTTCTGGCGAGTCTTCAGACTCGCCAGAAACACGGGCCATCAAGCTCCATACGGAGCTTGATAGATAGGCCCCAAGGAGTCTTGTCAGTGCAGTGAGGCCACTCAAACAAATTTAAGAAACTCAAATTTTATCTTGGGAGATGTTTATGTGAAGGAGAGATACCTACTTTACAATATAGTAGACATGAGTATTCGTTTCATTACCATGTTATGAATATCCGAGTGAATGCACAAACTACTTGAAAGAAAATAAATATATACTAGCAAAATTTGTAACTATATATTTGTTTCCTTTAGCTTTAAAAAATAAAATATTTAGCTGTAATACGGTGTGGAGCTGCATTGTTCCCGACCCCTCTTCATAGAGCCCAAACTAAGCCTCCTATTAGAGTGGCCCTTGGATCGGTAAAAAAGGGTCAGGAGTTGTGTGGCTCCCCAGCACGGTAAGTAAAAAAGTACAGGTGACATTTTTTTTTTAACATGCAGCAAAGGAACATAAACATATGTAAATGTTACCAAATATTAAAGGGGCATTCCCGCCAAAATGTGACTCATATGAATGCATTTCAGTTTCAAATAGATGGTTTTGTGATATAAATGTATTAGCAAAAATGCTTCTAATTAAAACTATTTTTTATGTTTTAAAAGTGTATTTAGGTATGCAATGTGCACCAGCATGTCAAACACAGCACTTGCTCATAGAGCCTAAGGTGCTTGTACAATCTTGTAATGATTTGTTAATTGCTGACATGATACAAGCCCCACTGGCTCTCTGAGCAGCTTCAAGATTTAAAACACTGGTGCACTGAGAACATTTTTCTCTGCAAATTTTCGTGAAGCATAGTTACATTTTAACACCAAAACAGTGATAACTTTCACTAGAAGCATTTTGCCAATTCATTTATATAGCAAATATCTTTCTATTCAAAGATGTAATTCAGAGGGGGCGGAGCTGGCCAGCGACTGGGATGGTCGCATGATTTGGGAGCTCCGTGTAATCAGCACCTAAGAAAGCCCCAATAATAGTAATATTCCGAATAGAGTACTACATTGAAGGGTAATGTAAGGAGGTAACTTGGTCAAGCCACAAACGCCAAGGAAATTGAGCGATCTACGCTGAACTGAGCAGTTACACCGGAGCTGATCGCCACAAGCTGAGGTGCCATTTTGGATTACTAACCAATCTTGGGCCTCTGTTCTCCTGCATCTCCCACGGTGTGTTACAGCACCCACTAACATGAATGCACAACTAACCTTTACGGCGGTAAAAGAATTGCTGGAGGATCATGAGAAGAGGATATGTAGGAGGTTTGACGCTTTCCTCTGTATGATCCGATCAGCACATGCTCATAACTATGAGATCGAGGGAGAACATAAAGAACTACAGGAGTCGCAGGGGGCTAAAACATCCACAGCACCACACGCGTGCTTTTCGCTATTGCTCCCATTAAGCACGAGTCCCCAGATAGAAGTTCTCTCGTGTGAGACCTACTTACCTCTGACAGATGAGTACACAGATGAAGCGGAGAATCATAGGGCGGCCTATATGGAGAGACAAGTGCCACAGCGTGATGGGTTGCCTGCGCATTTCCAGGAGCGCTTCTTCTTGTCACCGCTGAGTGCAACAAATTTGCAGGGGGGCTGCGTGGGTACACAGCAAGGCTTGGCACCTGGGTGGAACTCTGCATTTGTTTCAGCAGGTTGGAGAGGGAGGCTGGCGTGCTCTGCTCATGCACCAGGTTGCAGAAATGGACTGCCACTTCTCATGCGGCCCCCGGTCTGGCATTGGATGAACCCGGTGGCTCAACCATAGGGACAGATCTGCATTAGCAGATGTCCCCACAGTCAAGATACTCTTATGGATCCTTTATACTACAAATGTCTCAGGAGATGCGAACTTATACTTATACCCTCCTGCTGTCATATTGTGCAGAAGTGCTGGGGATTTCTTGGCGATAATTGTAACTGCTAAGTTTTCTGAACAAACTGGTTGTTTTTATATATGCTACGTACTATTCTATATCATATTGCTAATTATGCCTACTTTTATCAAGTTACTTGCCGCGGGCAGATAGTTACCTAGTTTCACTCATTTGTTGCTCCTCACAAGTATCGGTTGAAGTTTGAATGTACTTTACTGACTGGAGGGATATGGGGCTGCGAACGGATGTGTGAATGTTATACTCTTTTTAGCTAGCCCTTAGTAATACATAAGCGTACAAACGCCAGTAGAGGAAGCATATTGGTGTGAGAGTTGCTTTTAAGTGGTTCATTGAATCCCTGTCGTATAAGTGCAACACACTGTACTTGGTTTGCCTGTCGACCAGACTGTAGAGAGTTTGGCCAGCTCTCTTCATGTATGGGTGTGTCAGCCTGAGTCACTCTTTTTCAATAATATGAGTAAAACCGCTGGGGCCTAATAGTAGTAGGACAAGAATTGAAGTATGAGAGCTGCTATTGAGTTCCCTGTCCTAAATAGTAGGTTGCTTCTTATGTCTATCGATGTATACCTGCCATATGATGCTACCGTTCTAATCTTAAGCCCCTACTAAATAACCCAGAAGGCATCAGCCACATCATAGAGCACTATACCAGATGTTCAGTCAGCACTGTCAGTTAGTTTTCCATGTATAAAGTTAAGTTCGAACTAAGCACTCTTCTACATCGATCATCATGCAGTGCATATAGAATACCATTCACCAGGTGAACCTTTGCTATTTTCCCATTATCACTAGAGTTTATTTAACCATTGGTCATAGTACCCAGCAGCAATAATAGAGTAAAATGTCGCTGGTCTACCCTTCCCCCCCCCCACTACTCTGATGCGGTAGGGATGAATACTTTCTCCTCCCCATCCCCTTTTGGTAGAGTTGAGCAGTCTCTACTTAGCCCAAAGAGCCATGGTTAGGTTCTTCCCTGTTTCCATGAGAAAAGGCTCACTGGGCCCTAATACAGATAAGTTTTCTTTGTTTCCTGCACTCTGGTTTCTGAAGATTATCAAAAGTAATAGTTCTACTGATGTTCATGTTTTTATAATGGTACAGTGTCAACACATAATCACGCTTGCTGCGGCAACTGAGGTTTATTTTGGTAAGCTAATGTCTTCTACTTGCAGAGTTGCCTTGATGTGCTTATTACACCTTTATTAGCTGTGTGAGTGTCTTTAACCCAAAGTTTGCCTCTACATCATGTACACTAAAGCCAGTCCCTCTATTATTAACTTCATTACTCTGTTAAGCCAAGTACTATGTCTACAGATATGTATCAGCTATCTGATCCCATGAGCGGATCTATTCTACATGGTGGACACCAGAAACTTTAATTATTCCAAAATCTGAGGCTCCGATGAAAGGTGATTTCATAACTTGATCATTGTCTTGTTTTATATATGTTTACTGTACAAAATTACTGACTTATGTTATTATCTGAGATATTGCCCTTCATTTCCAGATTGTTACCTAAATTGTTTTGCCTCAATAAAAATATTTAAAAAAAAAAAAAAAAAGATGTAATTCATCTATGTTCCTTTCAATTTTGACCAGAATGTCCCTTTAAAGGGGATATCTTCAAGTTTATATAAAATGACTTTACTTTAATAACCCATTCCCCAGTTTTGCATAACCAGCACAATTATAATACCCTTTTTACCACTGTAATCACCTTGTATCTAAGCATCTGCAGACTGCCCCCTTATTTCAGTTCTTTTGACAGACTTGCATTTTAGCCAATTAGTGCTCACTCCTTGGTAAATTCACGTGCATGAGCTCAATGTTATCTATATGAAACACATGAACGAACGCCCTCTAGTGGTCAAAATGCATTCAACTTAGAGGCGGCCTTCAAGGTCTAAGAAATTAGCATATGAACCTCCTAGGTTTAGCTTTCAACTAAGAATACCAAGAGAACAAAGCAAAATTGGTGATAAAAGTAAATTGGAAAGTTGTTTGAAATGACATGCCCTATTTGAATCATGAAACTTTATTTGGACTTGATTGTCCCTTTAAGTATTTGTTTAGTTTTAAACTAAATAAATACTGAATAGTGCAGCAAGTTAATACAGGTGGCCCTCGTTTTACAACGGTTCAATTTACACTGTTTCAGAATAACAACCTTTTTTTCCAGTCATGTGAGTGCTATTGAAAAGCATTGAGAAGCAGTGCATTTATTAAAATAGCCAGTAGGTGGAACTGTCCGCTTGTGTTGCAGCAAAGCCAAGCAAGCTGAAATTAATCAGTTTACCCAGACCTGAGCTATTGAGCAATTTTCAAAGGAACAAGTTCTTCCTGTCTATAAATCAGTCCAGATTGGAATGCATAGAAAGAACTGTTTGCAGAAAAATGCAAGTGAAGTCTGTGTTGTGTGATTATTATATTAGGTTTATAATACTGTTTAGCAAATGTTTTTGTTAATTTAACTTAGTTTAATTATATATTCTGTGTTGTGTGATTATTTAATTAGGTTTATAATTCTGTTTAGCATTTAAAATCTTCATTTCAAAGCTTTAAAAATAATGTATTAGGTGTTACTTATGACAATTTTGAGAGGAGCCTGGAACCTATCTCCCTCACTTCCCATTGACTTACATTATAAACTGGGTTTCAATTAACAACGGTTTCAATTTACAACCATTCCTTCTGGAACCTAACCCCGGCATAAACTGAGGGCTACCTGTATTCTGAACATGTTTTCAGAATATTTGTTATGAATTATTTGTCAGAAACAAATTATTTGCTGCTACACAAGTCTAATATAAAGTCTAAAAAATATCCCAAAGATTTTGTGTGATTTCTCTCCATGCTGCCAAGTATTTGATCATCGGTCACTTAGTTTACACTTCATTGACGATATTCAAATTCTATTCCAAATTAATATTTTTATAGTAAGACATGAGAAAAATGAGAAATGTGACAGCAATCAATGTTTAATGCTAAGATGTTTTTTTAACTTATTTTTACCAGGGACTCATTCTGAAATGTCACCACATACATGAAATAAAGGTAATAAATCTAAAGAATTGCCTGTCAAGAAGAAGCTGAATTGCAAATACTTGTCTGTTCACTGTCTAAGTGTTCCTTGCATTGGGTTCCTCTATGCTTGTATCGATAGACAAAAAACTTTAAACATGCATGATTCTAGATTTTGGCTATCCATGCTAAACTACCATAAGCAACCATGTGACCTCAAGCAATCTACGGTACTTAATAACTTAATCATTGTCATAATACCAGTAGTTAATTGATGGTGCTTTAGTTTAGCATTTGCAAAAATATAAACCAATGTTACATAATTATTAGTCCAGCAAACATTTTTGTATAAATATAATTTTATAAATAGGCAAATATTTTTAAATATTAAAATTTGGTGACTCACCACTGGCTCTAATGCTCTAGTGCAGCGCATTGGTTGAGAAGTGCTGCCCTAAACATTTACCCCCAGTTCTAGTGACATACAATCATCCAAGAGAGAATAGGAATAAACAGCTACAAATGAGGAAATCTTAGCTGCCAGCCACATGTATGAGTTACATATGAACATTATTTTTTTATTTTATTATTATTTATATCCCTTTCCTTCAACCATGTCACTTTTTTCCCCTAGATATGACATACACTGATCATGTGGTTGTTAGTATGTTTTTTAAATAAGTATCTTTGGCTGACATGAAGACCAGGGAACTTTTTAATGGTTGTACGTCTTTGTGCTGCTTGTGCTGAGGAGAAGAGTAGATATTGTCCATATGCAGTGCTTTGCCCTCCACCTGGGCATACCCCAAGTTTCTAGATCACTCAATAGGCTTCTGGCTCCACCCACTGTTCATATGTAGCCATCTCCGCCACCTACAGAACACCCATGACTCTACCCATGGACCTCTCTGACTTTGGGATTGATCACACTCTTGTTCCCATTTTTAGCAGATAACAATTTCTGAACATCAGCAAATAATTTTTCATTGTGTTATTCCAGTGATCACAATCACAAAAAGCTTCTGCTGATAATAAACTTCAAGCATGAAATTATAATTTCAGGAAAACAACACAAAATCATTATTGTCCTCAATAAACATACACTAAACACTATATACATTTTATAAGCTTAGTATAGAGGTTACTCCATGCCTACAGTCATGGGTGCCGCCATGTTGAAATATGGCTTTGACCGCATTCCAATGCTTATATGTTTGCACATGTGCACTGCAGTAACTCTTCTTCAGATACCTGCAGTGAAACCTAACTTACAAAATGGTGCTACCCCTAATTATAGGGAGGTGCATGAAATGTATTCAGGCTAGATTACAAGAGAAGTGCACTCAATATATTGATATTTGCGCTCCTCTCGTAATATCAGTGCACGCAATTGTGTGCTGGTATTTTAAGTAGCCCAAGATGCTAACGCGACCTTGTGTTCGTATTGCATGGAAGCTTTGCACTCAATAGAGCGTGCTTCCATAGGCTCTATTGGGTTGTGCAGCGAAGACGGTCTCACAGTGATGGTGGTAAGTCACCCAGCAATGGGCAGCAATTATAAATATATATGTAAATGACTATATACATATATATTTATGTGTTTATATGTGTATATCATATTAACACATAAATATATAAGCATATACATATGTATTTACAAGGAACACACAGTCCCATAGACATGCATGTTTCAGTGCCATTTTTTCTAACACCTCACACCCGCCACATTTAACCCCTTATAACTGCTTAAAAAAAAGAACTGCACACTGTATTTTGGGGGCAATTGGGGGACTCTTAGAAAATTAACCAGAGGTCTGACCTCTGATTAATTTTCTGACCACTAATTGCTACCGCAAGATCCCAAAAGCAATAATTGTAATCTCTGGATATTGATTGAGTGGCCACAAACGGGTGAATTTGCCCATTTGCTGACGTGCGATAAATTAGCACTCCACTTGTAATATAGCCCTAAATTAATCATTGATAGAATGATATATTCAGAGTAAACATCAACCTGAGAATAATCTATACATATATTTTTTTTAAATGACAGTAGTTTTTTTAAATATCGAAAAAATAATGGTCCATAAAGCAGTTTTGTAGCAGAATTAAGGGATATGGTATATGACAAGGGATGGGACTGGGAAGGTGTCAAAGGTGTATATGTGTTTATATATATTTGAATGTGTTTGTATGCATTTATGAAGAACTCAACTACTTGAATGGATTTTTTTGTGTACTGAAGAAATATCTGAGAAACATTTTACTGCACTCCCCCGCAGAAATCTATTATGTGAGGGATTTAGCATACCCACACTATCTATCTTGCAGATGTTAGCATTCCCTAGACTACAGTTCAAGCAAGAAAAAGATAACTTTTGATTTGTAATATGAGCACAAAAATAAAAGAGCTATTGATTGAGTTTGAGTGATGTTAATGTACAATTGCACTAATAGTTTTGCTCTTTATTTTAATCTAACCATTAATGTTTAATGTCCCTTTAATGTTGCAGTATCTTAATTAAAAATGAATTTGATTAACCCTTTGGCTGCTAAGCCATTTCCCACCTGGGTGCTAATATATTATTTTATTTTATTTATTTTTTAAAATTTTTGAAAACATTTTTTTTTAACTTTTTTAATTTTTTTTACAGACCCCCCAAGACTTAAACTGTTGGAAAGGTTAAGCGATTACCTTTCCAACAATGGGTCTTGGGGGTCTGTAGCTGCTTAGATGCCTGAGATACAGGGTTCTAAGCAGCATGCCCCCTCCTCCTATACTTAACATTGTTAAGTATAAATAAAGTTGTGCAGTGACGTCATCACGTAATTGCGCGTGACGTCACCGCGCATCACGTAAAGCCCCGGCGATGCCTGTCACTCTACAGGCAAGATCGCCGGGGTAGGAGCAGTAAGGAGCCCCCAGATCTCCCTCAAGGTGGGAGAGTGCTCATGACGGCTCTGAGCCGTCATTAGCACCAGAGTGAGAAACTCTGTGACGGCTCAGAGCCGTCATTAGCACTCAATGTGCTTTGTTCCCATGGTATTATTTGTTGAAGAGATACGTAGAGCACTGTGAGGCAGGAAATAGTGCTGCCATTGAGTGTTCTTGCAAATGGATAACATTCTTGCAAAACTGCTGCCATATAATGCTCCAGAAATGGGCCTGCTCCTAAGCTTTACACCCCTGCTTAGTCATTGAGGCAAGACTAAAGAGTGAGTTATGTCAAAGGGAGAATTTACTAAAATCAAAGGTAGTAAAGCAGGTAGCCAAATCTAATTCTGACTCCAGTAATAAGGTAAATTCCATAACTACTTAGAATGAAAGGGGCCCTAAGAAACATTAGGGCATCCTGCGAGCAAACCCTAATTTAAAAGCTGAAATAGGTGACACCCCACAAAGTTTTAAGAACACCCTGCCCCCCACAAAATTAAAATATTTGAATTTTGGAACCAGAATTCTGCCAAGTCCTCTGTCTAAAGGGCCATAGATCTGCCCTCCCCAGGTCCCCACACCCACGCCAGGAGCAGAGCTGCCTTCTAAGGGGCCACTAAGCTCCCCCCCCCAGCCCCCACACCTGTGGCTGGAGTGGAGCATCCTTGAATAGAAACACTATGCATTGCACACAAGGCTCGCTCCTTCACCTCCCTGGAGACTCCCTCTTGACCTCTGCCCAATGAATGTGTCTCTGTGGTGTTGGCGACCCACCGGGAAATGCCCGGTATCCCAGTAGGCCAAATCGGCACTGAAGGGCTGTCATTGAAACCAGGGAATTACAGATGTGGACATTTTAATTGCTGTATAAGTCCAAAAAGTTTTTTTTTCCCAACAGTGGGGGTACCTACAAAACCGTCTATGTATTTTATTTATTAATTTTTTTAAGTGAAATCATTTATTGGAAGAACAAAAACACAGATCAAAAGGCAGTTGTACGAACATCTAGAAAATATATATAAAAAAAAACATAGTGTATCTAAACACTTTAGATGTGTTCGCAATCAGAATCCTGCGATCTGCATTATTGATTGGATTCCTCCCAGCAATAATCCACATCACAGGTTGAATGAACTAAGAAAGTGTGAAACAAATGGATTTATGAATTACATAGTTTCGCCCCTAAGGGACTTAATATTGATTTAGACTTGCAAGCATTTACGCTATGAGTTTTATATTTTGCTTTACTTTTAATGCTTTTGTTTTCAGCTAGGGTTGCAAGTACATGCTCCCCCATATAAAAGTTTTATTATAGGTATGCATTGTTGTTTTAATGTATAGTATGAGTTCCAACAAGCTTTTACAAGTAATTGTTAATTGGGTCACTCCTAGCACACTTAATAATTATGTCTAGCAAAGATATGTACTAGAATTTGGCGTCCAGACAAGTCATGTAAAGCACAAGTATTATAATCATGTATTAAGAACACATATTAAGTTGCTTTTTAAGTTTGTTGGACTTTGCTCAACATACAAGCAATCACTTAGTATTACGGAGCAAAATAGACCTGCGTTAGCGCCGTGAGGTAAACTTACAAGTGTGGCTAAGGGGTGGAGATCATTACGTCACAGGGCATTGTTTAGTTTCCCATTCATACTCGCTTCGGATTGTCATAAACTTTACAGTATTCCTGAGCTCTTGATAAAGTCTGTGTTAACTACAGACAAAAAACATAAAGAAGGAGCAGTACTGTGTTGAACCAGATTTTAAGCTGTAAGCTCTACTGACTAGGATAGGAATGGAGGACTTGCAGATTTGTGTTGCTGAGTAAAGGGTCTTGGGGCGCGATCCGATATAGATCGCAGTTTGCGGCGCAAGCGAGGAGACCGGCGTCGCCCGCAGTTTCAGCTCGCAACTCGAGCCATCCCATATAAGTCGCCGTCAGATGCTAACGTGCCGTAAGTCTCACAAACCAGCGATGTCCAGAAATCTGCGTAAGTACAAATTTCTGGCGTCGCCAGTGACTTGCGGCACGTTAGAAACTGCCGGCGCCTATAAAACCTGACTAAAGTTTAAAACACCCGCACTGTCTAACACGCCTCCCTAACATAGCCCGCACTGTCTAACACGCCTCCCTAACATAGCCCGCACTGTCTAACCCTCTATCCGCTATCCCCCCTCACTAGCCTAACAATAAAAAAGCTATTAACCCCTAAACCGCCGCTCCTTTACCCCGCCGCAACCTAATAAAGTTATTAACCCCTAAACCGCCGCTCCCGTACCCCGCCGCCAGCTATATTATATCTATAACCCCCTAAAGTGAGCCCCTAACACCGCCGCCATCTATATTAAAATTATTAACCCCTAATCTAATCCCCCTATACCGCCGCCATCTATATTAAAATTATTAACCCCTAATGTAAGCCCCTTACACCGCCGCCATCTCTATTAAAATGATTAACCCCTAATTTAATCTACCTACCCCGCCGCCAGCTATATTATCTATATTAACCCTAAGTATATTATAGTTAATATAGGTATTACATTATATATATTAACTATATTAACCCTAATTATATTAGGGTTAATATAGTTAATATAGTTACTATAGTATTTATATTAACTATATTAACTCTATCTAACCCTAACTAAATTTATATTAAATTAATCTAATTCATTTATAAACTAAAATATACCTATTTAAATCTAAATACTTACCTATAAAATAAACCCTAATATAGCTACAATATAATTAATAATTACATTGTAGCTATGTTAGGGTTAATATTTATTTTACAGGTAAATAGTTAATTATTTTAACTAGGTATAATAGATATTAAATAGTTATTAACTATTTAATATCTACCTAGTTAAAATAATTACCCAATTACCTGTAAAATAAATCCTAACCTAAGTTACAAATACACCTACACTATCAATAAATTTAATAAACTACAAACATCTATCTAAAAATACAATTAAATTAACTAAACTAAATTACAAAAAAAAACAAACACTAAATTACAAAAAATAAAAAAAAGATTACAAGATTTTTAAGCTAATTACACCTATTCTAAGCCCCCTAATAAAATAATAAACCCCCAAAATAAAAAAAATTCCCTGCCCTATTCTAAATTAAACAAATTTCAAAGCTCTTTACCTTACCAGCCCTTAAAAGGGCCTTTTGTGGGGCATGCCCCAAAGAATTCAGCTCTTTTGCATTCAACAAATACAATCCCCCCCCCCCCATTACAACCCACCACCCACATACCCCTATTCTAAACCCACCCAAACCCCCCTTAAAAAAGCCTAACACTACCCCCCTGAAGATCTCCCTACCTTGTCTTCACCACACCGGGCCGAACTCCTGATCCGATCCGGGCGATGTCGTCCTCCAAGCGGCAAAGAAGAATTCTTCCTCCGGCGATGTCATCCTCCAAGCGGCAAAGAAGAATTCTTCCTCCGGCGACGTCTTCCTCCAAGCGGCAGTAAAGTCTTCATTCTTCCGGCGGCATCTTCAATCTTCTTTCTTCGCTCCGCCGCCGCGGAGCATCCATCCCGGCCGACTGCTGAACTTGGAATGAGGTACCTTTAAATGACGTCATCCAAGATGGCGTCCGCCGAATTCCGATTGGCTGATAGGATTTTATCAGCCAATCGGAATTAAGTTAAAAAAATCTGATTGGCTGATTGAATCAGCCAATCAGATTCAAGTTCAATCCGATTGGCTGATCCAATCAGCCAATCAGATTGAGCTCGCATTCTATTGGCTGTTCTGATCAGCCAATAGAATGCGAGCTCAATCTGATTGGCTGATTGGATCAGCCAATCGGATTGAACTTGAATCTGATTGGCTGATTCAATCAGCCAATCAGATTTTTTTAACTTAATTCAGATTGGCTGATAGAATCCTATCAGCCAATCGGAATTCGGCGGACGCCATCTTGGATGACGTCATTTAAAGGTACCTCATTCCAAGTTCAGCAGTCGGCCGGGATGGATGCTCCGCGGCGGCGGAGCGAAGAAAGAAGATTGAAGATGCCGCCGGAAGAATGAAGACTTTGCTGCCGCTTGGAGGAAGACGTCGCCGGAGGAAGAATTCTTCTTTGCCGCTTGGAGGATGACATCGCCGGAGGAAGAATTCTTCTTTGCCGCTTGGAGGACGACATCGCCCGGATCGGATCAGGAGTTCGGCCCGGTGTGGTGAAGACAAGGTAGGGAGATCTTCAGGGGGGTAGTGTTAGGCTTTTTTAAGGGGGGTTTGGGTGGGTTTAGAATAGGGGTATGTGGGTGGTGGGTTGTAATGGGGGGGGGGGATTGTATTTGTTGAATGCAAAAGAGCTGAATTCTTTGGGGCATGCCCCACAAAAGGCCCTTTTAAGGGCTGGTAAGGTAAAGAGCTTTGAAATTTGTTTAATTTAGAATAGGGCAGGGAATTTTTTTTATTTTGGGGGTTTATTATTTTATTAGGGGGCTTAGAATAGGTGTAATTAGCTTAAAAATCTTGTAATCTTTTTTTTATTTTTTGTAATTTAGTGTTTGTTTTTTTTTGTAATTTAGTTTAGTTAATTTAATTGTATTTTTAGATTAAATTTATTGATAGTGTAGGTGTATTTGTAACTTAGGTTAGGATTTATTTTACAGGTAATTGGGTAATTATTTTAACTAGGTAGATATTAAATAGTTAATAACTATTTAATATCTATTATACCTAGTTAAAATAATTAACTATTTACCTGTAAAATAAATATTAACACTAACATAGCTACAATGTAATTATTAATTATATTGTAGCTATCTTAGGGTTTATTTTATAGGTAAGTATTTAGATTTAAATAGAAATATTTTAGTTTATAAATGAATTAGATTAATTTAATATAAATTTAGTTAGGGTTAGATAGAGTTAATATAGTTAATATAAATACTATAGTAACTATATTAACCCTAATATAATTAGGGTTAATATAGTTAATATATATAATGTAATACCTATATTAACTATAATATACTTAGGGTTAATATAGATAACATAGCTGGCGGCGGGGTAGGTAGATTAAATTAGGGGTTAATAATTTTTATATAGGTGGCGGCGGTGTAAGGGGTCAGATTACGGGATAGATAAGGTAGATGGCGGCGGTTTTAGGGGCTCACAGTAGGGGGTTAGTTTATGTAGATGGCGGCGGGGTCCGGGAACGGCGTTTTAGGGGGTAATAACTTTATTAGGGATTTCGGGGGGGGGGGGGATCGCGGTTGACAGGGAGATAGACATTGCGCATGCGTTAGGTGTTAGGTTTATTTTAGCAGATCGCGGTTGACAGGGAGATAGACATTGCGCATGCGTTAGGTGTTAGGTTTATTTTAGCAGCCAGTTTAGGAAGTTACGGGGCTCCAATAGTCAGCGTAAGGCTTCTTACGGCTGCTTTTTGTGGCGAGGTGAAAATGGAGTAAGTTTTCTCCATTTTCGCCACGTAAGTCCTTACGCTGCATATTGGATACCAAACTGCGCGGGTTTGGTATACCTGCCTATGGCCCAAAAAACTGCGGGCGACGGCAGAAATATACGCGCGTAACTTCTAGTTTACGCCGTATATAGGATACCAAATCCGCGCAATTATTGGCGTCGCCGGCTTTTGCGGGCGACGATTTTTATCGGATCGACCCCCATGTGTCCGGACTTCAGTGTTTCTCACATGTTGCAGTTTTGATAAGCATATTTGTTCGAATGTCTAGTAACTGGATCATTGTTTGTGCCAGTTTTTAATAAATTATGTGCTGCTTTCAATCAGGGTTGCGCTCTGTGCTTTTCTTTTAGACTTTAAAGGGAAAGTGTACTGTTAAATAGTTTTCCCTATTAGTATTTACAATTATTTATACCAGCGGCATGGTTTAAATGTGTGGGAAATTGCTCTTCCAGCTATATTTTTTATATGAAATTGCTTTCTCGGCTAATTGAAATCACAACCCAATCAAATCAGTTAAATTTCAGGAAAAGCAGACCTCATAAGCTTATCAATCTATATTTACTCAAAATACCCCTTATTGTATGTCTCAGTGCATAGACAGTGAAACCAATACTTAGTGCATTATAATCTAAAGCTCTCCACACTAGGGAGATGATATTAGACATTCCATCAGTACTGCAAGGTCCCTCAAAGAAGATTAGTTGAGGGCTGTTTATCTCTCTATTAAGAGTTTTGGATGTGAATAGAAACACATTGCAATATAATGCTCAACCCCCCCCCCCCCAAAAAAAAAAAGACTTTGTGATATTTTTCTCCATGCCAGCAAGTTTTTGATCATCAGGGCTTTTAGAGAGGATAATGAAAAAAAAAAGTTTTAGTATCTCTCTGTCCTATTGCCCCACTAGTAGTGTGATTTTTGGTAAACCTTCTTGTTTACATAGCTTTTCTATAACCAGTACTGAAGTATTGCAATTTACAGAATAGGTGGGGATAGAATGGGCAAAATCAGCTACATGGCAAAATAAAGGTAAAGTAGCTATATGCAAATTATTTATTAGCAGGCAGAATAAATCATCGGGAGCACATTAAAGGGGAGAAAAAAAATCACAGTACATAGTCCCTTTAAGTTTCAACAAAGAATACCAATTGAAAGAGGTAAATATATTAACAGAAATAAAATGATTATATTTTTTAATTATATGCTGTATATATATGATAAAAGTTTAATTTTGATTTGTGTGTCCCTTTAATAAAATCATCAGACGTGTCGTGTCTGCCATTCTGAGACTGGCAGGTGTCAGAATATAAATAATGACAACAGGTTGCAAACATCAGCTACAAAAACACAAAGAACCTGATGAAACATTTTATTTATAGATTATATAGCCACTTTCTATTTACTGGGAAATATAATCTTTGTTATACATTCTTAATATGCAGGGTTTGATCACTGTTGTTATTTCCAGTAAGTGCACATCTGTCATTCTGACACAATACACGTTCTGAGAAGAAAAACAAAGATAACATTCTAATGCACTGCTTTGGATGTTATGTTTGTTTGCTTAACTAGCTCAAGTCATGACTTGCTTTCCTATGGGAGTACTTTACACAATAGGAAAGAAGTATAGTTTTCCATGACTGCAAGACTGGTCCATTATTAAATCTATTTAATACAGTGAATCTATATACTAACATAATAAAATGTATTGCAGCATTCATACATACTCTTTCAAAACACCATTTATTTAATATTCAGAAAAGAACAGAACCATTAAAGTGCATTAAAGGGATAGTAAAGTCCAAATTAAACTTTCATGATTGAGATAGGGCATGTCTTTTTAAACAGCTTTCTAAATTACTTTTATCATCAAATTTGCTGTGTTCCCTTGTTATTCTTAGTTGAAGGCTAATACTAGGTAGTCTCATATGCTAATTTCTAAGCCCTTGAAGACCGCATCTAATTTGAATGCATTTGACAGTTTTTCACAGCTAGAGGGCATTAGTTCATGTGTTTCATGTAGATACAATTGTGCTCATGCACGGGAAGTTATTTTAGAGTCAGCACTAATTGCCTGAAATGCAAGTCTGTCAAAAGATCTGAGATAAGGAGGCAGTTTTTAGAAGCTTAGATACAAGGTAATTACAGAGGTAAAAAGTATATTTCTATAACAGTGTTGGTTATGCAAAACTGGAGAATGGTACATTTTACGGGATTATCTATCTTTTTAAACAATAACATTGTTGGTGTTTACTATCTCTTTAAACATTTATATAAGACTGTGTTTGTATTGTGCTAACTAATGCAAATTATGTATCCTGCAAATCAAACAGCTTGTTAAAGCTATTTGTAGCATTTTAAAATTCTAGGTTACAGATTGAACTTTTTTTTTCTTCTTACACAAAAGCAATAAGGTGTTTCATGTATCTTTATACAATAAATAGGTATTATAATGGTTTACAAATACTTTTTGACCTGCTACTTTGCTGCTTTGTTTAATGTTTGTGATGTTTGAAAATATTATACAAATTTCTCTCAACATAGGACAAAATGTAAATCAAGTCACATCTATTTGCAACAAGATTAGTAAATTTCAACAACCTTGTCAC